>NC_083097.1:65881743-66201278 GCF_949774975.1 Lagenorhynchus albirostris
TCAGTGTATTTTCACTTTTAGAAGATTGCATTTTAATTGTAAGAACCTATAGGATCTACAGATCTACAACTCTGCATATGCAGAGCCTTGTTTGATCATATAATCATCTTGAGATATTTAAACATTTTTAAATAAGCTTTAAGAAATTTGGTCAAGAAAATAGTTGGAAAGGTGAGATTAATAGCCTCACAATAAAGCTCTCTTATCTGCTTAGAAAGTCCTTATCAGTATTCTTTTCTCAGTTCTAGCTACCTTGGAAGTTAAATGTGACCAGTTATCAACCTAGGTATGTCACTGTTTTAGAAGATTCATTTGTAATATTTTTTATTTAAATCTAAAATAACATTTCAGCAGGTCACAAAACCAAAGAGTTCATGATACTAAGACCTTAGTAAGAAATAGTTGATTCAGAATACTTACAGTTGATGATTAACATAACTAGGCCAAAGTAATAGTTTAGTTTCTTTTTTACTACATAACTTGACTGATTTCCTTTATTACTAGAATTTTACAACTATGTATTACAACAATGGTATATTTACAACTATGTATTTGTCTACAATAGACAAAATATCCTGTATTACACACTATAATGAATAGGCTTTACTTTTTTAGTGTATACATATCTAGGCACAGCTAAACTTTTTTTTAATACTAATAAATTTAAAAACACATACTGAAAAGAACGGAGTTCCTGTGTGACCATTATTGCCTAGGAATCACATCAAGATATCTTTATTCCTCCTTTTCCTTTACCTTTACATCTTGGTTCCCAGGACAGTAACAAATATTAATTTTGTAAGGTTATTTAGACTACTTTGATAACGTATCAAAATGCAGCTCGTTAGTTGATATATTCTAAGCAGAGTATCAGCTCACACCTTGATAATCCTCCTATCCCCAGAAACATGTGGAATGGCCATAAACAATTCCCCTGGAATTAGTGTTTATTTAGTGTATTTTACCAATACTATATATTCTCTTTTATCTGTTTGGCCACTCCAAAGAACCTGATAACTGAGTACATATATAACTTTATACATTCTTTAAAAAAAAAGTATCTTTTTAGGTTTTATTAAACTTATGTATTATCACAGTATTGAGAGCTATTATGCAATATTTCAACCATGCCCTTTTGGTTGAAATTATACTATTCAATAAAATAAAACGGTTACATCCTTAAACAGATTAAAATATTTCTTAATTTGTATTCAGAGAATCACTGTCCCAATTATTTCCTTTACCCTGCCACATTATAATTGTATTCTCTTATTAATAAGGATCATTGCAATTTTAAAAAATTCAAGTCTTTATTGAGCACTTAATATATGTCTAGAACTGTATAAGACACTGTGGAGACTAAGGAAGACATAAGATAGGGTCTCTGACCTCAAAGAGCTAGAAATTTAAAGGAAAAGACTGCATTTCTGAAACAAGAGAAAAATATAGGGAGGATGAAACTGAGTGAAAAATTGTGTGAGACAAACTCTGAAGTATCAAGAACAGAGAAGCCAATGTAGGCTAAAGTAGTTTTAAGAGAATTTGTTCTGGACTTTGAAGTGATGAGTAAGGGGGTGTGGCATTTAATCTTGGATTTAAAGAATTGACAGATAGGTATCCAGAATAAAAGCCTGGCTAAAGAAAATGGGTAAGTTTTCTGAAATTGAGAATTTTTAATGCAGATCAGATCAAAGATGCTATCTGTTTTGCTAGCTAAAATAATGACAGTTTAGAGTCAACTAGTGCAACCTACTATGATTACCAGTATTTAAGAAGTTAATTGTTTTCAACTTTTTTTTACATGGAAAAATAAAAACATAGCTTAAAATCTTAGATTATAGACTGAATGAGATGCTTAGTATAGGTTTGTGTACACTGAATTCTCCATACGATCTTGAGAACTAACTACAAAAGAGAAATTTATTTTTGCCCATGTCTCTAAAGAAGAGATATACTTTCAAAATGTCTTTAATTTGTGGTTTCTGACTCTGGTGTACCATTTGAAGTCCTGATTTCATATTGCAGATTATTTTGAAATTACAGAACTAATAAAGAACATCTGTGTTAATAGCCTTACATGTCCAACAAAAAACTAAAGCAAAAGATTTTTAAATTGACAAAAACATACAGTGTAACTTTTGTTGGAATTTGCTAGTTTTAAAAACAATACTTTTCTAAAGTTGCCACTTCATTTGAGGGATGGTATAAAGATGGGCTGAATATAGAGTTAGAGCACAGAAATATTTCATGCTTCTCAATTCATTAGGCCTGATTTGAGGCCCTTCTCTAAGTCCAGTTCACATGGGCGTGTGGTCCCTTGTATCTATGAGGTAGACAGGCTGGAACAGAGGTAGTGAGAGTGGAAGGGTGCTTCCTGCCTTGGCTCTGAACCATGTGTATACAGACAGGATGGTCCAGCAGACTCACTCTCTCATACATTCCAGAATTTTTCTACAAAATAAGCAGAATATCTCAAGTTAAATATTTTTCTTGGATTGAGTTTTAAATACTTCTTGATTATTTTTATTGTTTGGAATAACAGATGTTCACGCCTGTTAAAGGACCCCAAACTAGTGAATATAATTAGAAAAAATAGAAACTGAAAAATACTTGCCTACTCTTAAGAAGAAATGACATTTTAAGTTTATTCTATACTAAATAGCCAAGAAGAAATTTAAGAATTCTCCTTTGGAATTTTGGATGTAAGGATTTGTATCCATTCAGCCAATCTGTGTCTTTTGGTGGGAGCATTTAGTCCATTTACATTTAAGGTAATTATCGATATGTGTGTTCCTATTCCCATTTTCTTAATTGTTTTGGGTTCGTTATTGTAGGTCCTTTCCTTCTTTTGTGTTTCTTGCCTAGAGAAGTTCCTTTAGCAGTTGTTGTAGAGCTGGTTTGGTGGTGCTGAACTCTCTCAGCTTTTGCTTGTCTGTAAAGGTTTTAATTTCTCCATCAAATCTGAATGAGATCCTTGCTGGGTCGAGTAATCTTGGTTGCAGGTTTTTCTCCTTCATCACTTTCAATCTGTCCTGCCACTCCCTTCTGGCTTGCAGAGTTTCTGCTGAAAGATCAGCTGTTAACCTTATGGGGATTCCCTTCTGTGTTATTTGTTGTTTTTCCCTTGCTGCTTTTAATATGTTTTCTTTGTATTTAATTTTTGACAGTTTGATTAATATGTGTCTTGGCGTATTTCTCCTTGGATTTATCCTGTATGGGACTCTCTGTGCTTCCTGGACTTGATTAACTATTTCCTTTCCCATATTAGGGAAGTTTTCAACTATAATCTCTTCAAATATTTTCTCAGTCCCTTTCTTTTTCTCTTCTTCTTCTGGAACCCCTATAATTCGAATGTTGGTGCGTTTAATGTTGTCCCAGAGGTCTCTGAGACTGTCCTCAGTTCTTTTTTCTTTATTCTGCTCTGCAGTAGTTATTTCCACTATTTTATCTTCCAGGTCACTTATCCATTCTTCTGCCTCAGTTATTCTGCTATTGATCCCATCTAGAGTACTTTTAATTTCATTTATTGTCTTGTTCATTGTTGCTTGTTTCATCTTTAGTTCTTCTAGGTCCTTGTTAATGATTCTTGCAATTTGTCCATTCTATTGTCCATTCTATCTCCAAGATTTCGGATCAACCTTACTATCATTATTCTGAATTCTTTTTCAGGTAGACTGCCTATTTCCTCTTCATTTGTTAGGTCTGGTGGGTTTTTATCTTGCTCCTTCATCTGCTGTGTGTTTTTCTGTCTTTTCATTTTGCTTATCTTACTGTGTTTGGGGTCTCCTTTTTTGCAGGCTGAAGGTTCGTAGTTCCTGTTGTTTTTTGTGTCTGTCCCCAGTGGCTAAGGTTGGTTCAGTGGGTTGTGTAGGCTTCCTGGTGGAGGGTACTAGTGCCTGTGTTCTGGTGGATGAGGCTGGATCTTGTCTTTCTGGTGGGCAGGTCCACGTCTGGTGGTGTGTTTTGGGGTGTCTGTAGACTTATTATGATTTTGGGCAGCCTCTCTGCTAATGGGTGGGGTTGTGTTCCTGTCTTGCTAGTTGTTTGGCATAGGATGTCCAGCACTGTAGCTTGCTGGTCGTTGAGTGAAGCTGGGTGCTGGTGTTGAGATGGAGATCTCTCGGAGATTTTTGCTGTTTGATATTATGTGCAGCTGGGAGGCCTCTTCTGGACCAGTGTCCTGAAGTTGGCTCTCCCACCTCAGAGGCACAGCACTGACTCCTGGCTGCAGCACCAAGAGCCTTTCATCCACAGGGCTCCTTAATTTGGGATGATTCGTTGTCTATTCAGGTATTCCACAGATGCAGGGTATATCAAGTTGATTGTGGAGCTTTAATCCGCTGCTTCTGAGGCTGCTGGGAGAGATTTCCCTTTCTCTTCTTTGTTCTCACAGTTCCCAGGGGCTCAGCTTTGGATTTGGCCCCGCCTGTGCGTGTAGGTCGCCGGAGGGCGTCTGTTCTTTGCTCAGACAGGACGGGGTTAAAGGAGCCGCTGATTCGGAGGCTCTGGCTCACCCAGGCCGGGGGGTAGGGAGGGTCACGGAGTGCGGGGTGGGCCTGCAGCGGCAGAGGCCGGCATGACGTTGCAGCCTGAGGCGCGCCGTGCGTTCTCCCGGGGGAGCCGTCCCTGGATCCCGGGACCCTGGCAGTGGCGGGCTGCACAGGCTCCCCGGAAGGGCGTGTGGCTAGTGACCTGTGTTCGCACACAGGCCTCCTGGCGGCGGCAGCAGCGGCCTTAGCGTCCCATGTCCGTCTCTGGGCTCTGCACTCTTAGCCGCGGCTCGCGCCCGTCCCTGGAGCTCTCTCAAGCAGCGTTCTTAATCCCCTCTCCTCGTGCACCAGGTAACAAAGAGGGACGTAAAAGTCTCTTGCCTCTTCGGCAGGTCCAGACCCCTCCCCGGACTCTCTCCCGGCCAGCCGCGGCGCACCAACGCCCTGCAGGCTGTGTTCACGCCGCCAACCCCAGTCCCCTCCCGGCGCTCCGACAAAAGCCGGAGCCTCAGCTCCCAGCCCCGCCCGCCCCAGCGGGCGAGCAGACAAGCCTCTCGGCTGGTGAGTGCTGGTCGGCCCGATCCTCTGCGCTGGAATCTGTCCGCTTTGCCCTCCGCACCCCGGTTGCTGTGCTCTCCTCCGCGGCTCCCAAGCTCCCCCACTCCGCCTCCCGAAGTCTCCACCCGCGAAGGGGCTTCCTAGTGTGTGGACACTTTCCCTCCTTCACAGCTCTCTCCCGCTGGTGCAGGACCCGTCCCTATCCTTTTGTCTCTGTTTAGTTTTTTCTTTTGCCCTAACCAGGTACGTGGGGGGTTCCTTGCCTTTTGGGAGGTCTGAGGTCTTCTGCCAGCGTTCAGTAGGTGCTCCGTAGGAGTTGTTCCACGCGTAGATGTATTTCTGGTGTATCTGTGGAGAGGAAGGTGATCTCCGCGTCTTACTCTTCCGCCATCTTCCCGGAAGTCCGGATGTAAGGATTTGAATGATATTTTGAAAAAAAAGTTTCTTGTTATTAGTGATTTAAAATTGTTCCCTTTTTCTTTTGCCATCTAAAATAGAATGTTAGGAGGCTAGACTTGTGTTTATCTGTGCATTTGTATTTTACTGATTACTGTATTCAGGATCAGCGTGTGATCCTGAATATCACACTTTGAAATGGATAATGGATCATTATCCATTTGGCATTTTTGAAACTTCCAAGTGATGAAAACCTCTTTTCTTTCTAAAAATGTCCATCTTAGTCAAAGCTTCCTGACAATTGTGATAATGCGAGAATACAGAATCACAGTGTGGGTTTATGTTTTACTGATAATGTAATCTATTGTCTAAAAATAAAATAAGCTTAATTTTTCTTCTGCATGGACTCAAAGAAGTAATATTCTACAGCTAATCTTAATTTTTGTATGTTTGTTTGCATAAGAGAAGCTTTAAAAGGTTAGTGCTCAAATTTACTTTCAATTTATATATTCTTTACATAGATAAAACTTTCCTATTTAAACTTATATACTTGTTAAATGGACTCATTATATGCACTTATATGCAAATGTTTTTGGCCATTTGATCCTAAGTATAAGAGAAATAAATCAGATGTGACAAATAGTCTGAAATAATTTCAAAATTCTTAGAATTTTTCCAAGTCTTTTTTGGGTAAAGGTTTAATAATAATAATTATACTATTTTAAAATAATAATTTTACTATTAAAATTAGAATTAAGCTCTAATTTAGGTTTTATATATCTATCTACACAACTGGATGTACTCATTGAAATATTGAAATAAAGGACAATTTTTCTTAATCTGATTCCCATTCTTTTGTTAAGAAAGAGAAAGAGGTGAGATAAAACAGATAAAACAAATTAAAGGATTAAGAAGACATTGTGACCTCCTCGGATTTCAAAAAAAAAATACACAAATACATACTCAATTTCTTTGTGACTAAACCAGTACTATTCAGTCCTCTAAAGTGTGCCTATAATACAAGAATATAAATATCCTTTGTTTTCCTTTACATTTTAAGCAAGTATATATAAATGTTTTTCAACACCTAGGAATTGTCAGTGTTTAGGTCTTTTCACAGGGTTTCTAAAATATTAAGTAAAATATCTACCTGTGTTTTCGATCTGAAAATTTAAAATAAATTGGTAAACATAATTCATCCAGAAAAGTTTACTCTGTGGGGTTAAACAACTAAATGATTCTAAATTATAGGAATTAACTGAAATGTTTTATAAATTGCCACTCAGATTGCAAACATTGGATTTTTACTGTAGTGACTTTTAGTTTTATTTGTAAATCGACTAACAGTGATTTGTCTCAGAATTATCAATCACTATTAAATATTTCTCAATCTGTATGTAACATATTTATAGAAATACTCCTTTACAGGCAAGACACTTTAGAAATATTCCTGTTAGTGAATGCCATAATAGAAATTACTGATCCAGGAGACAAACAACAACACAAAACCAAAAAAACCCTTTTGTACCCTCAATTTTGCCACCTACTTAATGTCTTTAAAATCTCTCTTAAGAATTATGTGTAGGTTCTGAACCTAATTCTTCCTCTTACTTGTTTGTTTACCATACTCATTTATGTCAGGAAACAGTGTAACAGGATAGTATAGTAGGATCTTGATTTTATTCCTTCAGTATATTAGATAACTACTCTGAACCTCACTTTACTAATCTATAAAATGGATATAATAGTTCCATTTTGGTGATGATTAGATTAATTTGTATTTGTGCTATGCTTGAGTTATACTTCAGTTGTAAGGTATGGTGGCTATATAATTATAATTGTCATTTAAAAGCTTATTTTAGTTACAATAATTCTAATTTTAATAATAAGGATATTATAGTTATTAGTAAATCATTGTGTTTCAGTATCTTTATCTACCAAATGAGGAGAGCCTGTGTTCCTTTCAGAATTCCTTAACTATAATAAAATTTTATTACACGGTTTTATTTTGTAGTGCCCTCTAACAGAGGAATTAAGATATTTTTATGTCTTACCTTTATGCAAAAGTACTCAAGTTTGACATGTGACATTATTATTTATAATTTATAGTAATAAATTGTTGGTTTTTGATAAACCTGGTAACAGTCATTACTCCTTTATCTGTTTTTTAAAAGCCTATATTTTTCTTAGGTATTACAAAAATTTTTCTCTTTCTTCACAGGTAGCTTCTGTCAGTTATTTGATTTTACTATCAGTACTAACAGAAACCAGAGTTAAGAATCTTCATGTAGGGACTTCCCTGGCAGTCCAGTGGTTAAGACTCTGCGCTTCCACTGCAGGGGGCACGGGTTTGATCCCTGGTCAGGGAACTAAGATCCTGCATGCATGCCACATGGCCAAAAAAAAAAAAAGAGTCTTCATGTATAATTTCTTTCCTTATTCTGAGCATAGTGACTTAAATTAGGTAGTAGCAAACAGATGGTAGTATGCTTATATGGTATTTATGTTGTTTTCTTTTCTGCTAGGAGGTGGGAGAATGACTTACCACTTAAAAAGAATTATTCTTAGGTTATATGTTGATTTATCTGATAAGCTTTAGTAAGAAAGTAGGAAGTTGCCCAGTAATTTTATTCATTGTATTTATATCTGGTAAGTGAGCTATATTTAAATCTTAAACTTTTTTCCCCTCAGAAGAAAATATGTGTATTTAAAACTGGGCCACTCAATCTTGATATTCTCCCCCAAAGCTAATCATGTTTTCCTTTCATCCTAGTTCAGACTTGGTTCCTTCAACCTAGAGAAAGTTGCAAACCCAGCTGAGGTCATCAGAGAACTTATTTGTCGTTGCCTGGACACCATTGCAGAAAACCAAGCCAAAAATGAGCACCTACAGAAAGAAAATGAAAGGCTTCTGAGAGACTGGAATGATGTCCAAGGACGGTGTGTGCATAATGTGCTTATATCATAAAAACACTAAGCTCTTTATATCATTGTAGCTATAAGTTAATGATTTATACATTTATAATATATGTAGACTAGCATATATTTAAAATGAAATCTGTCATTAATTGTACCTTTACTTAATGTGATTAAACTAAATTATTGGTCATTATTATACATTATATGAGTACATTAACACTTTTAGGTCCTTAGTATTTGGTGGCCCCGGCAAACTAATAACAATAAGGAGTAATTGGACAATGAGAATCAGAACTCATTAATATTAATCAAAGTTTAGGAAGTTGATGTCTATAAGGATTAATTGACTTCAAATTATAAGATTAATAATGAATAAAAAAGACATGAAATATAAATAAGCATAGTTGATTCCTTATTTGGAATCTTTTTATGAATGGCATCTATTTCAGGTGAAGTTTGTGTTTTGGTTCCTAATAAAGACTTATTTTTGCTGATTGATTGAAAATTCATACTATCAGCATTTTAAAAAGAAGTAATTGTTTACTACTGGATAAGACATTGAAAAGCCTTTATTTTCCTGATTTTACTCCTTATCTTTTAAACGATGAAGAAGAAAGTGACCTATCTTCTCAATTATGCATTTTTCTCAACTATATCATAACCTAGGCTGGTCCAGTGTGTAGCCTGTATTACTCTATTATGTAAAAGATGTTTGAAGGAAATAAAATATATGTTGTGAATATTTGTATCTCTATAAAGATATATTAATATAATATGCATGCATTTGTATATATATACATTGCAGCATTTGAAATAATTTTGTAGAATATATAAAATAATAATAATTATTATTACATCCAGTATGTAAAGTAGATTTTTTATCTTTCATTCAAACCAGTTGCTCTAAAACATAAGAACATTTATCCAATTTAGAATCTTTTTAGGGCACTCACTAAGATTGTTCTTTATGGACATTAGTAAGTATATGGGGGAGTGCATGAAAAACGTGAAGGGTTTTTTCATCGTCAATATATGTATGTGAAAATGAGGTTGACTAGAGGATATTGTTTCTATACATTTACTTATATTTATTAATTAATGCAAGGCATCAACTTAACACCTATCACCTAAAACTTGGTTCTATTTGGCTCTCATTTATTATATTAATAAAATATCTTGTTTTCTTTTAGTTCTGAATTAATTTTTATCTCCAATTATATAAAGTAATTAGACCAAATCAAAATTATATAAATGTTAGGAAACCATACAGAAAAATAATTTAACGTTTCTCTTTCTCTTTAAAATTCATGTTCTTATGAATTAATACCAAATATTTGTTCTAGAAAGCATGTTTTGGGGCTCATATCAGTAGTTTGAGTGTGTTTTTCTATTTTATATACAAAATAAATCAAATGAAATGAGACATACCCTGGTCGTGATAAGCCATTATATTAAAAACTCAAAATACCCTCAGGATGATCGGAAATTTGATTCACAAATTGCCCACAAAAATGCAGACTGGGTACTTGGTACTTGAGCAAATTGCTTTAAAATGTCTGCAAGAGGTTGAAAGAGGTATTACCTCATCAGTATTCAACACCACTGCCATAGGATGGAAAGCAGCAGGGAACAAAGATGAGACAGTGGAGACAAATATACCTTGTGCTGTAAAACAGCGTATGAGGGTATATATAATATGTGCCCCACGGATGCTTGATTTGCTGTTTCGGAATGACCCAGAAAATTCTTTTGTGTTATTGTGGCAAAAAGTTACCTATTTGATCAAAAGCATAGCCATGTAGCTTATCACCAGTCTTATTATGCTCTAGCTATTCTTTTTTTTTTTTGTAAATACTGGATCACATATCTTCTTCAGGAATTGAAGATGTGTGCCCTTGGAGTGGCCCTTCAAACAGAGGAAACAAAGTCCACTCCAGAGAATTCTAGGCTCTTGGTTGTATTCTAGGTGTTGGATTAGTAGATTTATCTATTTTCCAAATTTGGTTTTCTTTCCTATCACACAGAAAGTGGCCATTTTAAAGAGCTGTAAATACACCTTGGTCATGGTCAAGCAGTATTTCCTGAAGTGTTCCCTCTCCAGAGCCTTAGTACACTGGGAAATGAGCAAAGGATTTACAGCTCCTGCTTCCGTAAGGCAGTAGTACTGATCAAGAGTCTTTAGAGAGATTAGAAATAGGATAGAAACATACTGAGTTAGGTAACTGACCACATAGATAGTAGAGTTGAGGTCTTCTCATTAGGCCTGGTCACAGTTCAGTTTCTGTGCTGCTTCTGATTAGTCTTATATCAGTGTCCATTCATGATCCAATCATTTCTTCCTTATCGTTTTTCAAGACTATGTGTGCCTGGGAGAGTGGGGGTGTGGGTCACAAAATAGGTGCTGAGAATTCCCTTAGAAGCTATGGTAGATAGGTCTGAAATATATTTAATACACACTAGGATATTATATGAGCAAAAAGCAATCATATACATGATGCTTATACCATGGAAAATGTTTATGATGTGTTGAGGCAAAATGTGAACTTCCAAAAATATGAAGAGTATCTCATTTTTTTTGGTAAAATATGTCTTCAGATAGAGAGTATCTAGAAAGAGAAAATTAAATGATAATAGTGTGTGTCTGGAATTGTGAATTAAATTTTCCTTTACTTCTTGGGAGTATTTTTTGCATATATTTTTGTATTTAAATATGTATCATTATTATAATCAGAGCCAAATCTAAAGCTGTTTCCATTTGGGATGACAGTGGAGAATAAATAAGGTTTGAGTAAGGAGTGAGGAATTACAGTAAGAGTAAAAAGAATGAGCTTTAACGTGTAGACTTTTAACATATATATTTGCTGTTATTCTTTTATTTGCTATATAATAATTGCAGTCTTAGCTCCATTTTAAACAAGTGACATTACTGGATTAATTTAATTCTGTATAGTTTAGATAAAGGAGAAGACATTAGAAATATTGTATGTAAATCCTTAGGTCATTAGCTATATTTATTTCACTGGTTTTTCCTATTTAGTTTCAAATAACAACTCTCAAGTTCCACGTTACTGAATAGGTCTTTTGTTTGCACTCAGACATCAAGTTAGAAACTCTCTAGCTTTACTCTGAGTTATAGTTATTAAACCTATAATTGAAGGCAGTTTTCAGCATTTTGAATTGGGTTGACACTCATGGAATCATTAGAATAGAAGAGACCTTGAAAGCTCTTCTACTTCATCTCTCTGCCTTCAAGCTAGGATCACATTATAGCCAGATGAATTTAGTCCAATTTTTAAAGACCTCAAGAGATATCTTCAACTCCTGTTGGTAGCCCATTACATTGTTTAAGAACAGTCACAGGCAGAAAATTCTTCCTTCCATCTATTGGTAATCTGAGTCCTTCATGGTGTACTGAAGGCCATTTCCTCTTGTTCTGTCATCAGAAAGGATGAGGAACAGCTGTTTACCATCTTCTTCAGCACTTAGAGGCTTATTAAATCTCTTTACCACTGCTTGCTTTTCCATTTCTTTTTAGCATTCTTTGTCCTCTGAACTCTGTGTAGATTTTCTTTTGCTGCACAACCCTGACCTGGATATAAATTTGATCAGAGCTGTAAATACAAGGATTACTGCACTGTTTCTAAGTACCACATGTTCACATTTACATATCTGTTTTACTTTGGGTTATCATTTACTCTTTTATTTTGGATGTTATTTCTCCATGAAATTACCTTGTTTCTGCTCTTTTTGTTGTTTTTTTTTTGACATTTATTCTTAAATTCTTTGTTTTCCCATCCAGAAATATTTTATTTGAATATTCAGTGTTTTCCATATTTAGTTTTTACTCTTTTACTTTAGTTTTTTTTTTTTTTTTAAGTACTATCATTTGGTCTGAGTTCCTAGATACCTCAGTCCTAGGCTGCTAATTAAACTTTATTGTTCTGTTGTCCCAGTCACTGTTAAAAGGATAAAGCATCATTAGGCCTTTCCTGTTTGATGTTATTTATGGTTTCATCAGGTTTGAGCTTTGCTTTAGAGATGATCCTTGGACTAGCTGTGGTCTGATCTGGTTGTATGTGAGTTCTCCTTTAGTATTGCTAAACTTAGCAATGAATCCCGTATGTCTCACTTACTAATACCTGTTCAGTTCTTGATGTGGAGGGTTGGCAGGAGGCAAGTATCAATAATATGGAAGGCATAGTAACATCATAATGCTGTAAGGGAGGAATGGCATTACAAATGTGATGGGAGGATGGTATGTACCTGTTAGTTACTGAATATTAAATAAAAAGATAAGAGTTCTCTGAATTTGTTAATCATTAATAATCAAGAGTAAATTCATATCCTGAAACTATTCACAATAATACTATTTCCTAGCCAACCCCCACTCCGCAGCTTTGTCTAGGAAGTGTTATTCAGTTTAATGATTAGAGGTTTGGTTGTAACAAAATCCTAAAGCTTTGCTAAAACCAAGCAAGGTTAACTCACAGAATGCCATGCATTCTACTGAGTTTGCTTTCCTATCACAGAAATGTTGTTACCTTTGACAATGTAGCCGTGACACTATCTATTTAGATTAATAATATTCTTTAGACAAAAAATATATATTTCATTTTGATATCTATTTTTAATTCATGAGTTATACCAAATGTTAATTTTAATAAAGGTTTGGAAATTTGCTTGATAGTTGATAAGTACACATAATCTTTCAAAAGAATTATTGAAGTGATTTATATAGAAATTAAATATGCCTTTAAATCAGATAAGTTACTAATTGGTTACTATAGTTATGGATTTACATATTGAATTATTATACAAGATTTTTATTGTAAATTTTTATAACTGATTTTTACTTTGTATATGTTTAAAGTATTTTATTATTGTACACTCAGGTGTATGTTCTAGTTATCTTTTTTTTTTTTTTTTTTTTTTGCGGTACGCGGGCCTCTCACTGCCGTGGCCTCTCCCGCCGCGGAGCACAGGCTCCGGACGCACAGGCCCAGCGGCCACGGCCCACGGGCCCAGCCGCTCCTCGGCATGCGGGATCCTCCCAGACCGGAGCACGAACCCGCATCTCCTGCATCGGCAGGCGGACTCTCAACCACTGCGCCACCAGGGAAGCCCTCTAGTTATCTTTTAAACTTGTGTTACATTGGAAAATAGTACAAGAAAATAAGAATATAATGTTTATAAACACTTTGCATCTGAAATATAAATGCAGTAACATATCCCAGCTTAAAATAAGCCATCAATATTGGCAGCTTCTCCTCAACTTGGCTCTATTTTTTTCCCCACACCTTTTGGAGTACTTCTTTCTCAGAGAGCTTTGCTTATGATAGAGGTACTGCTATATTAATATTTATCACAGTTTTTTTTGCAAGTGGATAAACAATTTTTTAAATTAAAGTTAAGCCTGTATAAAATGTTCATCAAGTACAGATGAGTATGAAATTATAGCCTACCCTTGGAGGTAATTAATTTTTAGAATTTCTATTTTCATTCTTTTGGTGATTTGCTACATATACTTATTCACTCTGCTTCTTAATGTTCTGAAATTTAAGATTTACTTGTGTGCTCCCTGCTATAAGATGAGGAATTTTGATCACTTCCCCTGGTCTTGTTTTTCTCCCCTGACCCACATCCCAGGTTTCATTTTAATTTTACTTTCATGCATCTTCTGGTCACATTTATTTATTTTTAAATCCATTAGCCTTTTAGGCAATGTAATTGATTCCCTCTTTACAAAACATAAGCATTAAGCATCCCTACGCTCTTTCATTTATTTTCTTCCTTTCTATTCCTAAACTCTTTTAGCTGTACCATTATGTGCATCACTTAAATATCACAATTTTTTAGAAGCTTGAAGAAGATGAAAAATATTACTGTTACAATAGTGAATAGCTATTAAAGGAGTGAAAAATATAATATTCAGAATCACTGGTTTTACATTTCTTCATAAGATGTCCATATTAACTTGCTCACTTCATTCATTTATCTGATAAATAGCTATTCAACATCTGTTGAATGCCAAACACTATGCTAGGCACAGAGGATAAAGCAGCCAATAAAACATACATGCTCTCTGCCCTTACGGAGTTCACAGCCTTGGCAATGACTATGGTATAAGACTGCTGTAATTGGTCCCAGAAAATATAATGCCATATGTTCCCTTTCATCCCATGAGAGGCCCTAATTCTTTGCATTTCTAGCTAGGTAGTCTCTTGAAAGTATAAGGATGTGTATATCAAATTTTGACATTTTTGTTTCTATTTCACTGAAAAATATATATAGTTAAATAATATATATAATGAAAATACTAGAATACCTGTATAGAACAACAAGTATAATTAACAGTATGGTAAAGAGAAAACCAGGCAGAGCTAAACTCCTTTTAAAAGAATATATTACATGAAATAATTTATATTTGAATCTTTAAAATAGAGGTTTATTCATGGTGTGTGTGTATGCACATATCAAGTATATACAACCTCTGCTAGTTTGCCTTCTTTATTTTATATATATCTGAGAGATTAAAATTAGTACAGTCTCTTGTTAGCTCATTTGAACATTGTAGGAAGAATTTTGTCTTATATATCTAAAATTTAAAATGTATAGTGTTTCACATTTGCTGTTTCATTAATCTCCTTGGAAATTTCAAGTTGGATAAATATATGTATGTGTGTGTGTGTGTTTGCTGGGTTATAAGATACAACTGGGTATGTCATGTTGTGGAGCAGTTCATAATCTATTTGGGGAGAACTGATTAAGTAAATCACTTAATCACAAAACAAGATCATGGTTGCTATTACAGTAATATTAACAAAGTACAAGAAACATAGGCTATAGTTACTCTCGTTTGAAATTTCTCCCACAAATATGTGCTTTTGGAAATAAACCATAGATGTGAATAAGTTATTACATTTAGGCATTCAGATGTTTTAAAAGCTTTTTTGCTGTCAGTTTCCAATTTCTATCCTTTTCTCAGTATGTAAACTACAAACGCTAATGAACAATAAGTTCTAATTATTTGTTTACCTATATAAAACTTTAAATCAATGAAAACATGTTTAAATGGTTTTAATTGTATTTTTCTTGAAAAATTTTCTTGAAATTGTCTTCAGTATTAGATTGAATACTAAAACAAAACCTGCATGATTTATTTATTTGTTTGTTTATATTTTAGATTTGAAAAATGTGTGAGTGCTAAGGAAGCTTTGGAGACTGATCTTTATAAACGGTTCATTCTGGTGCTGAATGAGAAGAAAGCAAAGATCAGAAGCTTAAATAAATTGTTAAATGAAGTTCAAGAACTGGAAAAGAACATCGAGCATAAAAGGTATTTTAACCTTTCTGTTTTGGGATGGCAGATGCAGACATTTTAGTGCAATTTCTTCCCAAACTGAATGAAAGTTAGATGCCAACTTTTTAGTAATATGAGATCATTTGATAGTCTGGGGTTGGATGTTCTGGTTGTTAGATGCAGTGGACTAGAGAATACTCAACATGATCTCTCCATGCCTGCCCAACTGTCACACCTAGACTTAAATCATAAAACTGGCATGAGATTTACCTAAATAATACTAGTTTAATTCTTAGGCATCACTAAGAAATATATTAATTAAAAGCTTTCATCTTCTGCAGAACCATAGAGTTGGGCACACATTTGTAATCTCGATGTCTAAGCAATGCTTAATTTTAGAATCAGGTGACTCTAAGTGTGAATATGTACTTGATTTTTAAGGAAGAATCATAGGTGACTTATGACTGTGGTATGGCTTGGACAATCCTTAAACTCTCTGTGCCTTACTTGGATATCTTCTTAATAAAAATAAAGGTACCCATCTCAGAGTTTTGGGGAGACCAAATGAAAGGCAGAACTGCTTTGAGATCAGTAAAGTACTGATTACTCTGTGACCCACAGAAGGTAATTTAGAAGAATAGTATTGTGATTTGATAGATAAATAATAAATGATAATAAACTGACTCAAGAATTAATTATAGTGAGCACTAAACCACATTTATATAAGGTAAAAGAGAAACTTGTTCTTAAGAGAGTTAACATATAGTCTTTAAAGTGCTTTCATCTTAATTATATCTATTTCAATATATATTTGTTTAATTATAATGTTTTTCCAGGGATATTTTCTATAATTACTTACTGGTGAATTTGATACCTAGCCAGGAATGAACCAATAATTTATAAGTCTGCCTCTCTCTGTTTCTAGGGAAACTCCAACATGTTCTGAAATGACTACTGACAGAGATGCAATCTATGATGAAAGTACTGATGAGGAAAGTGAAATCCCACCTAATCCCAGTCCAGGTAAAGTAAATACATTTATTTCCTTTGTTGAACATCTCACTTGGGCTTATTATTTATTACTTATTATGATAATAAACCTTAAAGAAAAATGTTATAAAAATAATTTTTTCTACACACATTCTTTAGGGTTTTTAGTCTAAAACCTCAACTACTTAATGTTAAAAATTCATATTTATTATAAAATCCAGTAACTCGTTGGCAACAACAAAACAAGCAAGCATGCACATGTATATACATACACACACACATGTACATCAAGGTATACTATTCCTCATTAAACAAAGATGCATAAACGATAAGCAAGATATGTCTTCATGTCAAGTATGTACCAGGAACTCTTCTGTGCAGTAGAGAGCAAAACACAAAAATTTCCTCTTTCGTGGAGTTTAAATTCTAGCCAGGGAAACAGACAATAACAAGATGAGTAAATTAAAGTATGTTAGTGATAAATGCTGAGGAGAAAAGTAAACCAGGGAAGGATGATAAAAAATGTCAGGGTGGGAATAGGGATGAGGGTTGTGATTTTAGCTAAGGCACCAGAAAAGACCTCGGTGAAAAGGTGTAAGTCTACCTGTGGGAAAGCAGAAAAAGCAGTTAAGTACAAACGCCCTGATGTGGAAGTTTGCCTGATGTGTTCAAGTAATAGCATGGAGAGCAGTATGCATAAAGTGGAAAGATGAAGATAGGGAGTATTAGGAGATGAGGTCAAAGAGGCCAGATAATGTATAAGGTCTTCTAGGCCATTGTATGGATTTCAGTTTTTAATTTGAGTGATACTGGAAACTGTTACAGAATTTTAACTAGTCAAGTGGCATGATGTGATTTAAGTTTTAACAGGATTAATCTGTTGTGTTGAGAATATAGGATGATAAGTGCAAAAGATAGACAGAAAGCTAGTTCAACAGTAATTGAAGGATGAGAGGGCCTTAGACGAGAGTGAAAGTAGTGAAGGTGGTAAACAAAGGGCAGATTCTAGAAATGTTTAGAGGCAGCAGGATTTGCTGATGAAGTGGGTATGGGTCATCAGAGAAAGACAGCGGTGATGGTAAGCTTTTTGGAATGAACTATTGAAAGGTGCAGTTGACCTAGCAAGGTGGGGGAGACTGCGAGGGGAAGGGCTGGAACTCAGTTTTGGAAACATTAATTCTGAGATATTGAGTAGAGAGATGGATATACAAATTGGGACTTTGGGGGAGGGCTCCTGCTGACAAATAAGATGGTATTTAGAGCTGGCTGAGATCTCAAGGGAGTTTGAGAAGACCGAAAAGAGCAGTGGTCCAGGGACTCAGCCCTGATGCACTTGAGTGCACAGAGGTCAGGAAGATGAGGAGACCAACGCAGAAGACTGAGGGAGCAGCAAATATTGTAGGTGTGGTATCCTGAAAGCCAGTCGACAAAGTGTTTCAAGGAGGAGACTGTGATCAGCTGAGTTGAATGCTGCACATTGGTCAAGGAAGATGAGGATGAGCACTGACTGCTGTATTTAGCAATATAAATGTTATTGGGGCTCTTAATAAAACATTTTCAGTGGAATGGTGGGGAATAGAATAGGAGCCTCAAAAAGAATGAGAAGAGAGAATTGGAGAAGAGATAGCAAATATAAGCAATGCTTTTAACAAGTTTTACTGTAAAAAAAAAAAAAAAAAGGAAAGACCCAGGTCAAGAGCTCGATGGGGAAGTGAGGTCAAGAGGGTTTTTTTTTTCTCTTAGATGAGAGAAATACTGCCATGTTTGCATACTGGTGGGAGTACATAAGGAGAGAGAGAAAAAAATGTCCAGGCAGTAGACAGAGGTAAGAATTGCTAGAATACTGTCTCTAAGTAGATAAGATGGGATCAGATGCACAAACGGCAGGATTCATTTAGCTAGGAGCATGGGCACTTCCCCTAATGACAGGAAAGAAGGTAGAATAAATGAACAAAGACACAGGAAAGTGTCTAATTACATTCATGGAAACGTTCTGTTGATTAAATTAGTTGATTGATTAATCTGATTCTAATTAGATTTGAATTGGGTCAGTCATACACAGACTCTCATTTTGCACGTGAGAGTAAAATTTCATTTGGAGGCTATGCTTGGTTTACATTTGTGGCCCATTTAAAATGAAATCCTTTTTTAAAATAATCAGATGTAATTGAAAGCTCACAAAGAAAGAGAATCTGTACTCTTTCCAATTTGAACATTCTGAATTTTTATTAAACACAATGGCCTTTGATTTTGTTCCCTATTCAGAGTATCTCACGAAACTTTGATGTAGATGAAAATTATTTTTGAAGAGAAAGTATACGGTTAAACATGGGTATATGAGAATGGGGTCCTTTATGTGTTGTCTCTTTTAAGCAAAGCTTTACGTTATAATTGTACTCTTTTAAATTTGGCAAAATTTCTCTTCAAAAATGTTTAAGTCATTGCGTATTTTTTCTATATTTTACATGGAATTTTTTCTTTAACTCATATCTAGTTCACAACATATTTGACCATAGGTCTCTGATTCTAATTTTTTTTTTCCATTTAACTTGCTTTTGGCAAGTTTTCTATGTCAAGAATTAAGAGCATTTTTATTAGAAGTTTTAACTATTCTTTTCTCTCTGCTTCAGCAAGAAGTGTTCATGAAACTGGTTTGCTAAAGGAAGAAAAAGTGAATCTTAAATCTAAAATGCTTAATTTTGCATTAAGCACTAGATTCCATAGATCTGAGGAAAAATATATGTTAAACAACAAAATAAGCCTCATAATTTACCAGATTCTGTAATCTATTCTTTTATGGTGACAAAATATATTCTTAGTCCATGAGATTTTTTTTTTTTAATCACAGTTTAGTCTTTTGGTATTTTATATATTACTACTATGTGTTTGGGGTACAGCAGTGAGAATTTATTCCTTATTCTGCTGTCTTGACAATAACTTCTTAGAGTACAAGTAAATACATGAATTTATTTTAGATACTGCGGGTTCATGTGTGCTTTCTGTACAATAAAAACTAGAGGAAAACAAATCGATGGGATTTAATACATTTATCTTTCAGAAAGCCATTTCTTTAAATGGCTAGATCTGTAACTTGATAGTAATTTTTATTATATAAATATATTTTCATCATTAATTATTAAAATCACCAGATTTCCTCATGAGTTGTTTACATTATTACCTCATTCCTGCATGATGAAGAGGTTTAGTGAGCCCAGAATCATTTAGTGGTTCCACAATATTCATTCAAGTAAAAGATTAGAATGAATATTGTGGAACCACTAAACAATTTTTATGCATATACCCAGAAGTAGGGAAGGGATATTGTAGTTTGTAGGAAACTGATAGGTAACATTTTTATGAATAAGCAATCTGTTTTATTACTTTTTCCTCCAAAGTTTTTAAATTTCCCTCATCGTTAGGATTGTTGAGGAAATAACTAATGACAAGTAGTTCAATCCAATAAGTGACATCATGTTCATATGTACTACACCATATTCAGAGGTTTAAGAAAAACCTTTGAAGTATTCACTAACAGTTTATTAGCTAAAAGTAGATCTCTGAAGTATTCTAAAACTTGAACATCACAGTCGATACCACCTCACGACTACATTTTATGTTTTTCTCTAGTAAGATTTGCTTTCTCTATGTCTTAATTTCCAGAATTTCTAGAGAGGTAGCACTTGTTTTACAGACTTTATTTCCTAAACTGTGACTGAATACTAAAGCCCTAGAGTTCATAGATATTCACTTTGTTTCAGATTAAGATTATGATAGATAAACTAGTTGCTGTGTTCCCTATTTATAGCTCAATTCCTGGATTACAAAGGAGGATGTGTCACTTTCATTCTCATCTAGTTGGTATTAACTCCTTGTGGCTTTAAGGATTTCCTGGTTAGTCTGGACTCCTCTTACCTCCAAAGTTGTTTTTGTTTTTTAATTCAATGGAAACGTATTGGGTTATTATAGATATTATTAAACAACCTTCTCTACAGGAAATCCTCTGTTTCTTTAGTTACAATTCAAGGTAATACCTGAGGTCCATCGCTGTGGAGAAACTTCAAGTTGAGCTAGGTCCACTGAATAACAGAACCTCACCAAAATATACAGAGGTATAAGTGTAATTGGTATAGCATTTTAGTGACAAAAGGCTACTAAGCAGCAGTGCATGCAAGTGGCCTTTCATTTGCCCCAACAATAGCTGATCTAACCTAAGAAATAACTTAGGATTATGCAGATTTTTATATTGTTTCATAACCATTTTGATGCTGCAATAAAAGTAGAATTATGTGAAAACAATTTTTAAATTTATATGAATGTTCTAAGAATTTTGGCAATTATTACAAAGCACTTCTTAGTCTTAACAGAATTCAAAATGCATGTGAATATTTAGGGAAAAATTGGGTTTATTTTATAGAAATAGGATCTTTCTGTGAAGCATTTTGAAAAGATATGGTTAATTGGCTCCTACTTAGCCACCACAAGAGGACTTATTTTAACGTGTCATTAATTATTTTTAATATTATTTAAAATTATTTTAACGAATAACCAGTATTTTAAAATTATAGTTATTTCTATTAGAAGTTGACATATTTATAACATTTAGAGAACAATTAAATCAGCCTTACCAAAAGTTCAAATAAGAAATATACTTATTCTAGAATGTTTTAGCCTTCTTAGCTTCATATTAAAGGTGCACAACCACTAAAAACTGATAAAATAAGCTTTCTTACCACTTTTCTGCATAATTATTAGCCCGAGATTTAGCACATTAGTTTAATTAGTCCTCCTTCTTAACCAACAGGAAGGTCCCTGTATAACTGCTATCAGTAATTCAGGCTTCTCTTAGTTGGTAGGCTTCCTGAAAGGAAGGGTAATTATAGAATAGCCTTTTTGAATATAAATGAATGGCCATGTCAAACAGTTGATGAATACTGATATAGTAGCTTTTAAAAATAGAACAGAATCCAAAATTTCAAAGTATCAAAGAGCTCGTTGCTTTGAACACTGAATGTCTACTCACAGAGGGGATAACAGCATGTCCTGCCAAAGAGATTACTCAGAATTCAGCTTTGGAATCACAGACTATGCCCTTAATATTATCCAGCTTGTTTATCATAGGCACATTTGTTTATAAATTCTAAGTAAAAGCTTGATTTAGTAGAACCTATCACAAAACTGGAAAGGCAATTTGAGTGTATTTCCTAGCGATCATGGGCTCTTATACATAAGCAACGTTGCAGAGAAAGGATGGCATATATTTGAGAAATCTAGATCTAATATAGTTCTAGATCTTCTAGTACAAGCCCATCATTTTTCAGATGAGGAAACAGAGGCCTAGAAATGTTAAGTACATTACTGTTGGCCACACAGGAGAAAAGAATGAGAAAGTATTTGCCTTCTGTAACAGTAGATTGCCCACATTTGCACATTTCTTTTTGAGGTATTGTAAAAACCCTTGGGACTTCGCTAGCACTAAAGAGACTGCCACTGATGCAATAGAATAATGAGAACATTTTTTTCTTCTAAAGAGAAGAAAGATCCTATTTATACATAAATTTTCCATAGAGGTAGCCAATATCATTAGATTAAACAAGCTAGGCTTTATGATGTAAAGCTTGTGGAGAAAATTCCAGAATGTACATATTTCTATTGAGGTCATCCCTCTGTATATTTTTTAAAATTAAGATATAATTGACATATAACATTGTGTAAGGTATACAATGTGTTGATTTGGTACATTTATAATTGCAATGTGATTACCACTGAAGAGGTAGCTAACACCTCTATCACATCACATATTTGTCATTTCTTTTTTGTGGTGAGAACACTTAAGATCTAGTCTCTTAGCAACTTTGAAGTTTATAATACAGTATTATTGACTGTAATCACTCTGCTGTGCATTAGATCTGCAGGATTTATTGATCTACTAGTTGCAAGTTTGTACCCTTAAACAACTCCCCAATTTCCCCACCCCCAGCCCCCAGTAACCATCATTCCACTCTGTTTTTATGAGTTCGGCTTTTTTAGATTCCACATATAAGTGAGATCATACAGTATTTGTCTTTCTCTGTCTGACTTACCTCACTCCCTGTGTATATTAATTGCTTTAAATTTTGACTTAGTATTTTATTTACCTGAGAACTCTCAAATGTACCAAAGGTACTTAGCAAATTTGTGATAACTTCTCTATACCCCACTATTAAAATATAACTTTGATATAACCTCCTAGGCAACTATTTCTATATTTTTTTATGTTCTTGGAGAGACAAAAATAAATACTGTTAAGAATATTTGTCTCTGGCTATGGGTGATGAGAAGGTTGGCAGAATCTCTCCTCCAAAAGTAATTATGTATCTAAAATTGTCAAAAAAGAAATAAACATATACTTCATTGCTCTGGAAATGAGCAAAAAGCAAACAGCAATATTAGAAGTATTTATGCTTAAAAAAATTACTGAAATTTAGGTAAGAATTGGGAGTCTGTGGAGTTCTTGCCCCAGCTACTGTCCTTGCTGTTCCCCCATCCTCTGTTTCCTGAACTTGATAGGTATGGAGTTCTGTCAGGACCTGGGAGGCCATGAGGACTGGAAACTGTTATGCCTGGACCAAATTGGTCTCACTTAATTATCAGTGGAAGGTGATACCCACATCCAACAGTGTTGTTGGTGGCAGTAATGATCTTGTCGACAGTGGCTAACTGGGTTGGGCCAGTGAATCTAAATAACGTGAGGTTAGCCTGCTCTGTGGCTACATTTATACCATCTTTCTCCAAGTATGTATGACTAGGATTTTACAGAGTATGGCAACTTGACATAAGTAGTCATCTACATGATGTGTCAATGGGTAATACATATGTGAGAAAAAACTATGTGGTCACTTATTTAACTTAAACAATTTTTTTCTTTCCTGCATAATCTCTCCTAGTCTTTAATATGTTAGTGTGCATAACAATGAAGGATAGAATGTATTGTGAAACAGATCGCAAAATTATAAGACCTTAGGAACTTTTAAAATGGGCTTTATTATTCTATGGAACCCAAGTGAGAAACCCTGCTTTATATGGTTTTGACTCGTATATGAATTAGGTGAGAAAAAGGGAAGTATCTAAAGAAAATAAACATTTTCCCATATTTCTGTATGTCCCAATTTTAAGAGGACATGTACTAAACATGAGCAGAAGATCACGTAAATAAGGTTATAGTCTCAAAGTGTAGCATAACCCATGAGAATCATATTAAACCTTAGAACATGCAGTGACTTGCAGGAATTCTGAGAATAGTTTAAAAATGTTATTTTACCATTCTTGTGATAAGAAGCCTGACCTGAGAATGAACTTAGGACAAATGTTGGTTGATATAATTAATGTTAATAAGTGACAGAAACACTACATAAATGCTTTTTAATTTGTTCAATCCAAAGTGAGTTCTTAACCTCTGGTTCTTGTTTGTTTTTGTTTTGTTTTTATAAATTTATTTATTTTTGGCTGTGTTGGGTCTTTGTTGCTGTGCGCGGGCTTTCTCTAGTTGCGGTGAGCGGGGGCTACTCTTCGTTGCAGTGCATGGGCTTGTCATTGTCGTGGCTTCTCTTGTTGTGGAGCACAGGCTCTAGGCACGTAGGCTTCAGTAGTTGTGGCACGTGGGCTCAGTAGTTGTGGCTCGCAGGCTCTAGAGCTCAGGCTCAGTAGTTGTGGTGCACGGGCTTAGTTGCTCCGCAGCATGTGGGGTCTTCCCGGGCCAGGGCTCGAACCCATGTCCCCTGCATTGGCAGGCGGATTCTTAACCAGGGCTCCACCAGGGAAGCCCAACCTCTGGTTCTTAAAGAATGTTTAGTGGGGAGATCTTTGAGCCGTTTGGAATTATATGTAAAATTATATGTATGTATGCATGTATTAGTTTGCTAAGGCTACTGTAACAAAGTACCACAAACTAGGTAGCTTATACAATAGAAATAAATTGTCTTAAAGTTCTGGAGACTAGAAGTCTGAAATCAAGATGTCAACAGGGTTGGTTCCTTCTGAGGGCCATGAGGGAGAAGGATCTATTCCAAAATTCTCTCCTTGGCTTGTCAATGACCATCTTCTCCCTGTGTCTCTTCACATCATCTTCCCTCTATGTATACCTGTGTCCAAATTTCTTCTTTTAATAAGAACACCAATCATATTGGATTAGGACCCACACAGTTGAGCTCATGACTTTATTACCTCTAAATACTCTATCTCCAAGTGAGGTCACATTCTTAGGTACTGGGGATTAGGACTCTAAAATATCTTTCTGGGGGTGGGGATACAATTCAACTCATAACAATGGAAATGTATGTTTTTCTGGAGCAAGGACCCAAACTTTTTATCTTTTCAATGGGGACCATGTTCCAAAAAAGATTCAGAACCATTGACCTAGGAGAACGGAGTTTAAACCAGAAAAGATGGAATAAGACTCATTAAAAGGAAACTTAAGCTTAGAATAAATGAGAAATTGAGATGAAAAGAAGAGAAAATAGCAGTGTTCAGACAGAAGCTAAGTCATCATCTATTAACATTGGACTGGAGGTTTGTCTAGAGCTGCGTTGTTCAATAAAATAGCCATCAGTCACATGAAGCTTTCGAACAGTGGAAATGTGGCTAGTCCAAATTGAAATGTTCTGTAAGGATAAACCACACACTGGATTTCAAAAATTTAGTATGAAAAAAGAATGTAACATGTCTAATAAATTTTGATATTATATATTAAAATAATATTTTAGATATATTTAGTTAAATATAATATTACTTTTAACTTCATCTGTTTATTTTTTACTTTTTAAAATAAGGCTAATAAGAAATTTAAAATTCTCTATGTGACTCACATTGTATCTCTATTTTACACACGTAAGATCTATTTGATCTTAATGTTTAGAAACCTTCCATCTCAGGCTGATTCTGTGGCTCTAGAACAGATTTAGAATATTGTGAAAAAGAAGTCAGATTTTACTACCAAGTTTTTATGAAGCTCTTAATGTAAGTCATGAGACCTTTGGGTGGGTGTAGATGATTGTGGGTGTAATTGAGTATTGTAACACCTAATAAACGCAAAAGGTGTTACACTGTTTTTTGGATTCATTGTAGTAAAACAGATTTCAGAAATCTGTTTTACTACATTTATCAATTTGACCGAGAAAAATGAAGCTAAACATTTTCACTGGCGCTGTAAAACTGCAAACCCCTGTTAAGACAAATGGGTGTAATGCATCAGCAATCTCTAAATCAGCTGAATGTCTATACTGTAATATGTAGGATTCTCGTCTCTCTGTGACTGTGACAGGGATCTCTACCACAGACAGCACATCTGGTTCCTTTAGCCATTTCATCAATATCACCTATAAGCCATATTTAAGATCAAAAGGATAGAGAAGGTTACCAGTGATGAGGTTCTGGAATGTTGCCAGCCCACCAGCATTGACAATGATGTTTGCTGCGACTTAACTCTGAGGGCCTGGGGATGTGTGAAGGATGGATATCAGCAGGCTTGCTAAGCAGAGTCTGAATGCATGATGCAGTGAAAGAGAACAGTTACAAGTAGGGTAGGCAAAAGAAATACTCAAACTGAGACCCTAAGTGCCAAATTCAAGCCTTGTAACACTCAAGAACGCTGAGAAATAGTAGCTGCAAATATATACCTATTGGCACTCAGGATTTTGTGGGGAGAGGGGAAGGGTTATAACTTGGGGGATGACAGAACAAAAAAAAACTTAGGGTACTTTCAAGCACAATGACTAGCTATATTAACAACCATATTTTAAAAAAAATTTAAATGCATAACTTGGACTAAGTCAGAGGTTGTAAACTGTTGATCCTTGTTACAATCTAGGTCTCATACTTTGTTTTTCCTCGGTGATATCAGTGTTTCAAATAATAAATTTGAATGCATTTAAACAGGGCATAGGTTTCCTGTTTTCTGTAGTCCTCAACACTTCTCTTAGATCTGGCTTAGTTCATTCATTGATATCACTTGCATGATTTCTGCAAGTATTTGAGTGTGTGACCCCTGGAAGTTGGTGGTTATACTGACAATGAAGACTATCACAATAGTTCTTCTATCTATCATAACTATCATATCATTACTACTACTACTACTACTACTACTACTACTATCACCACTACCACCACCACTACCATTACTACATCTACTTCTATTACTATTACTGTTCTGTTATGGTTCCACTACCATTATTACTGGTAGCATCATCACCACCACCACAACGACTACAGACTCATAGTTATTTTACTCATAGCCCTTATAAATGGGTGCCAGAGTCTATTCTAGGTTTCTTAGATGCATTGTTTCATTTACATCTAATAACAATCCTACGAAGTGTGTACTGTGATTATGACCATTTCACAGCTGAGAGAACTGAGGCACAGAAAGATTAGAGAACTTGCCCAATGTAACAAGCCTAATAAGTTATGGAGCTGAGGTTCTAACACAGGCATCTAACCACAGAGCTCATCTCTGAGAACGCTTCCTGTGCTAAAATTCTTCATGTTCAGTAAATAGAACACTAATTAAAATCTTAGAGTTCTGTGAGTATGATTTCATATTTTCAATTCAAGTATATTTGATGCCTTCATTTTTATAAAATAATTTAAGGCTCCTAAAAATGGAAGCATGGAATATTTGGCCTCCTTCTTACTTAATAGAGTGGGCACACATTCTACTAGAAAAGCTATAGCTTGGTGACATTAATGCACCATTAAGATGAATGGGAATGTTCATGTCTCTGTTGGAAGTTGTGTTATGATTTGATGGCAAAGCAAATAAGGCAGGAGAATGGTGATTTATACTCAGTCCTTGTTTAAAAGCCTTGGGTAAAGAGGTGCTAAATAAATATTAAGTAACACTATCAAATGTCCATATGGACATTAAAAAAACATAGATTTATAGTTTGAAGTATAAACTTATTCTATATGCTGTTTATATATTATTTGGTGGATAGAAATTTTAGAATTGTTTTATCTCTCTGATGAATTGACTTTTTCTTATCATTATGAACTCTCCTTATGTCTAGTAATGTTTCTTTCCTTAAAGTTGTCTTTGTCTGATAATAGTATAGCTATAACTTTCTTTTCCTTGCTGTTTACAATGGTTTATCTTTTTCATGTTTTTCCATTTTTTTAACCTTTCATATATTTAAAATCTGTCATTTGTTAGCAATATATAGTTGTTTTTTAAATCTACCCAGAAAATCTTTGTCTTTTAAATTGGTTTGTTTACTCCCTTTATAGTTCAAGTAGTTACTTATATATTTAGATTTAGATCTACTAAGACACTATTTGTTTATTATTTAACCTTCCCCCTTGTTAATTGTGCATTAACTTGTTAATTATGCATTCTTGTATCTTTTTTTTTTTTTGTATCTTTGTCTTAGTGGTTACTCTAGAGGTGGCAACATACATCTCTGACCTATTACATTCTAGTGTAAATTTAACTTTCATACTTCCTAGATAATGCTAGGACTTAGGGCACTTTGACCGCTTAGCCGCATCACTATTTTGCATTATTGTAACATGTATTTGAATTTGTCATATATTCTAGACCTCATAAAGTATTATTGTAGCTTTGAAAAGTTAATATTCATTTATGTTTATCCATATCTTTACCTTTTACTTTGTTCTTTATTCTTTTCTATGCTTTCTGTTTTCATTCCAGATTATTTTTCTTCAACTTAGAGAAATGCCTTTAATATTTCTTTTAGTGTACTTCAGATTTTGACAAATTCTCTTGGTTGTGGTTTTTGTGAAAGCCTTCAGTTTTTTAAGGAATTTTTGCTGTTATGGATTTCTAGGTTGACAGTTGATTTTCCTTCAGCACTTTGAAGATGCCGCTCCATTGTCTTCTGGCTTCTTTTGCTCCTTGTAAACGAGTCAGCTCTTAGTTATATTGACGCTCCTATGAAGTTAATGTCTTTTTTTTTATTCTTGCTGATTTTATCCTATGGCTCTGGTGTTTAGCAAGTTTTCTCCGATGTACCTAAGTGTGGTCTTCTTTTTATTTTTCCTGCTTGAAGTCGTAGAGCTTCTTGAATTGGCAGCTTGGCATCTTTTGTCAGTTTTAGAAAATTATTGGCTGGTAATTTTTCAGATATTGACCCTATCCTGTTCTTTCCCTTCTCCCTTTCTGAGAATACGATTACACTGATATTAGAGTTTTCCACATGTTAGAGTTTTCACCATGTTTCACACGTTTCTTATGTTCTTTTCCATAATTTCAATCCTTTCAGATTTCTGTGCTCCAGCCTAAATATTTTCAACTGATCCACTTTTGTTTATTAATATTTCCAATATTTGTTAATTTGTTCTTTACTTATCTCCCTTTTATATCAGGAGTCAATTAGGGAGGTATTTTAATCTACTATGAAGATATGTTTCTCTCCATTAGGTTGTTAGCTGTTCGAAGGTGGTGGTCCCTCATGGCACCTAGTTCATTCAGTGTCTTGCAACTAAAAGAAATGTAGTAATTTAAAAAAAATAATTTGTTTAGTAAATTCAATTATGTGTGTGCCCCATATTGTTTTACTGAAGAAAGATGTATGCAATGTACTTTGAAAGTGTTTTTTCTCCGTTGATGATATAAAAGTGCCGAAACTAGTAGTAAGCATGTTGTAGTCATATACTAAATGGGTTTGTAGTAAACTGTTCATATAATTAAGAAGTAATTGTCTTAAATTATCTATATGGTTTTCTCTGGTTAATACTGTGCTCTGTGACATGCATTTTCAAGATTGTTGTCTAACAATCTAACAGATATTAGCTTGTTTTCCAGTTGGGATGATTTCAGTTGCAAGTATTACAAAGACTCAGTTTTAGGTAGCAACAAGGAGTTTATTATCTCAATAGCAAGTTTGAACATAAAGAATTTCCATGGTTGGATAATTCAGTATGTCCACACTGTCATCAAGAACTCAAGTTCTTTTTATCTTTCTACTCTATTCTCTTCAGGCTTTTTCTTTCATGTGGTAAAATACAAGACGGCTGTCATTGCTTCAGCATATCTATCATATGTTTATGTACATTTCTTCTCAGGGCTTCTTAAAGAATTGCCACAAACCCTTTTCTGAAACCATCACTTGTAGGGAGAATGACATACCTTCAATGATTGGCTTAACTAGTCAAGCCTTCATCCCTAAGGCTCCCCTGTGGAAGGTGAACAAAAAGTGTATCTGTAATCAGATAAGAAGGGATGGTGGAATGGCTATTGGCTAGACGTGGAAAAAAGCAAAACTAAGAGTCATCCCTGAAAAAGTTATATTTTCCATGCCACTGTCAGGAATCCTTCATGCTTGGTGAAGTGGATTGGTCAAGGGATTTCCTAGGAAAGAAACTGGGTATCTATATTTTACAACTCTGCACTTCATTTATTAAAAAGTTCTTTATTTAATCTCAGTTCTGTGATCATTGAAATAATGTATAACAATTTTTGCAATGAAGTATGTCTGTTGTTCATAATTTTGAATGTATGTGGTAGACCAAACGTTGGTTTCATGTTGAATCTCATTGTGATACTACTTTTAGATATGTCATCTTGATTATAAATAACTCGAGAGCAAAAACCAGGGACTTTTCTGCTTCCAAAGTTTCTTTCTGAAGTAGGACTTGAATAAAGGTTTTAAAGAGGTAAAACTAATCTCTAGTCTAAGCCAACACTTGAAAAGCAATTATTGATAATATTTTCAAGAATAACTATAATAAAATCACCAGTGCTCAGTTGCTAAAAAGTTGAGTCCACATCTAGGGTTTTAGATGCTGGCCAATAATTAATGAGCATCCATTCATAATAGATATCTACATTTCACTATTTTAAAAAACACTATTTTGAAAGATTTTCATTGTTGTTTTATTTTTCATTTATAGCATGTAAACTTTGGTGGTTAACTTCCTTCATTAAAAAAAAGAAAAAAATGTTCAGAACTGAAGTGCCCTAGATGCTGGTTTTTCAGGTCATCAGTTTTGGCTACATTCTTTTCCATGAGGCCCTTTATGATATTCTGCTTTTTCCTTTACCTTAAACATTTACAGTCTCTTTTTTTGATTAAGATATATTTAGGCACAATACACCTTACCATCCCTATATTAGCAATATGGGATTTATGTGTGTCAATAATAGCCAAATACTGGCAATTCTGTGTGTTTCAACCAAATATTACAGCTCCCTTGGTGCAGAAAAACAGAGACCAACTTGATTTGCAGAGGATTTGTCAAGTGCAAATTAGCACCTTAACTGAATCCCAGCAAAAGATAATTAAAATCAACAGAAACAACTCCAGAATTTAAACACTATTGTTCATCCTTTCCATGTCTCTTGATGTAATGCTCCACTCTTTATCATTGGAGGTGGGCTTTATGGCATTGGGAGGGAACTAGGAATGGTGTTGCAATGTAAATGGGAATTTTTAAAAAATTTGGTGTGTGAGCTGGCCTTGATATGAGGCTTTGACATATACCATGATACTCTTAGGCATTATGATGGCAAATATTGTGATGACTACAAGATGCATTAACTAACATTATACAAGTCAGGCTGAACTCTTTCTTCAATATATCACTTTGGTGACTCCAAGGTTATTAAAACTGCTGAGGCCAGTAGTGTTAACAATTGGTGATAGGATTTCAGGGATAATTCTATTATTGTTGACCCAAAAGGCCAGTGACGGATTCTGAAGAATGCCTTCCTTTGAATACATTTGTAATGGTTTTTGTTTGGAAGAAATGGTGCAATTGAGTACTAACAGGCAGATGAATTTGAACTAGAGAAATATCTTCTGACAAATGATCTTCATTCCCTTAAAACTATTCTAGCAAGAAATATTAACATATTTTTTGCTAAAAATGAGTTTTGTGACCAAATAAGTTTGGAAAACACTGAGTTAATAAAAATTAAACATGTTTCTTCTAAATTGTTCAGTCTTTAATATGGTAATTAGTATGCACTTTTTAATACAGCATGCACTATTTTCCACATTTTACCATTTGAATGATTAGAAAGTTAATTTATTTCCAACAGAACGTGAGATTATTGAAAATTAAATAAAGTGCATAACAATATTTGATATACTTTTTAATTTGCCTTCCTATACTGGGATTAATTTCATTGATACTAGATTAAGTTTTTAATAAGTGTTTACTGAAATAGAGGATCTGTGCATTTATCTTTATTTACTTTTATTGGTTATTCTTTTTCATAGATATATTTGTAGCATACTTGATTTGGAAGTGCAAAATTATGAAGTTAGGTAATATTACTTTTTAAAATAAAAATTTTAATGGTATCAATTTTTGAGAGATTAAAAAATGTCAAATAGGTTTAGTTTACCTGACAAAACACTTGGCACTTTCCTTAATAAAAAAGACTAATTTCAAAGGCTAATTAATGTGACTTTCTTCTTGAAAACTCTGAAGGCTTCTTTTCATGACTTTTCAACTGCAGATCAAGACATCACAGGAGATCTTTCTCTGCTATATTATGGTATAGCTTTCCAAAGCGAAATAAAATGAGACTTTGCTACCATTAGAGTCAGAATTCACGTGAACAATATCTTTAAAACATGGTGTGCAAAGTATTTTATACTTGCTGTAATTTCCATTACAAAGGAGATCAGCAATAATGAGTCATTTCTTTAAAAAATTTAATTGCTTTTTAAGTGACAGCCTTTCTTTTACATTTTGTTTTAAACTCAAAGATAAACAAAACAAAAAAATAGCATCTGATAGTTAAATGGAGAACCTCCCATAGTCATGCTGTCAGTTGGAAAGCCTTTATTTTCATGCCAGTTTCTTATAGCTCAAGTTACAAATAGTGTGATTGGCAGCTCAGTCACTTGGTAACTCAGAATAAGAAGTGTGTCGCTTTAAAAACATAAGATGAAGGTGCTGCCACTTTATTAGCATCTTTGTGTTGCTTCATTCACTTCATGCTTATTTAGGACCAGAGAATTAAAAACCAAAAATTAAATACTTTAAGAACTAATCTGTGTGGCTCACTTAGAAGGAAATTTTGACATTTGAATTCTGAAAAGTCACCCTCTTGTAAGAATTCCTTTTTGCCTAAGGTTGCTTGTGTATTGTTCTGTCTGCTTATTTAAATATCACATAAGTGGTAACAACCCACATGTTTTAGATGGTACCTCATTTTAGTGCTACTTCTTTATTTGATTGTCAGCATCATGTAAATAAAATACATGTTCATAAGGAGAAGCATAGCCTATTTTAATGGAAAAGATTTAGACAGTGAGCTGAGAGCTCATGTCTAATCTTCCCTTTATTATTGTGGATAAGGATACATGTCCCTTACTTCTGTATCAGGCAGGGATTCTGGAAGCCGTGTATCAATAATATATATGAAAGTGTTTGCACTCTCTAGAGCACATGGACTAGTATTATTCTTGTCAATGTTACTCTTTCATTTAGGAGATAGCGTTTTTCTTTGTTTCCCATACTCTTTGTTCTGTGTTCTAAGAGGTAGATGAGTTAATTTTCTGTTATTCCTGCATCACCTAACACAGAACCTTGCTCAAAATCGAATTTTTAGATTTGTTTATAAAGTGGTGAATGCATCCTTTACAGTATAATTGAATATATTTGACATGAACACAATAAATGCAGTTTACATTGGATTATTATTTTTAATTCATTTTACCTGTCATGTTGTTTAAACATCATTAGTAAAATTTCACAAATTTGGTCTTTTATTGTTGTTACCTGGCATAACATCAGGACTGCCTCAGAGTTTATTTTAGCATCGTAATATTGCTAAACAAAGCCCAGCAGTTATGACTTTTATTTGGCGCAATTTCCTACCTATTTCAGAAGGATAAAGTATGGTTTATTCAGTTGTTTTTCTCTACGCTTCATAACACTTATTTAAACATTGTGTTATATCAAATTAGCTAAAAGACTCCATTCATTTTCTGTTCTTTGGCTGGTGTGCCACTTACTCACAGATTCATTGACTATGATTGATTATAAACTGCCTGTGAGACCCACTTACATGGATTCGTCATTTGTTAGAGTTTAAATGAGTCACAATTCCCTCTGCTATTGGACTTTACAACGTGTTATAAGGTGTTTTAATGACTTTCCCTGCAAAATACACTTCTTTCATCTGCAGGTCAGCTTGGTTTAAATCTCTATTTTGTTGGACATCACCCCAAAGAAAACTTTTATTCTTCATTATTCTTTTCTTTCCATGAAATATGTTCTTTCCTAAAATGTTTTAAAAGCCAAAGTGCAAACTAATTATGCTTCCATAAAATATTTTCACATAAAAGTTGCAATATTCTACATCAGGCTTTTACATTTTCTGCATTCCTGATCAATTTTAAAATGTTCAGCAATGCCACCAATTTAATCAGTGGTCTACTTGCCTGAACATGAGCTCCTAAAGAAAAGGGATAATACCATGGTTTACTCTTGCTTCCCAGCATCGGCATAGTGCTTTGTACCTAAGGGGTAACCAACATTTTTTGTCACACTGAATTGTCCTAATATTTCTGTAAAAGGTCTATGAAAAATCTTACTAGGGAGAGCTCCACAAAAGTCTTTAGTAGAACTATTGCCTCAAACCAAAAATTCAAACAGTAGCTGAGCTGTTCCGTTTCTTAGGTGGCTGTGCAAAAGACTAGGCATTAGAGCATTAGGACTTTCATCTGAAACTACTCGTACAGTTTGAGGTTGAATATGTGGAGTTTTGTCCACATTCATCTAGATAACCTCTTTTATGCCCCTTTCATTCTAATATCTAAATTAGGATACCTAGGATTATTTTAATCAAATTCTGTTCAAGAGCAAGGTCAATGAGTCTGGTAAGTTTCTGGTCAAAAGAGTAATGGGAAAGTGAACTAACATTGATTTTGTGCTGCTCTGTTGGGATGCCATGCTGTGTGCTTTACGTAATTTATCTCATTTAATCTTGACCACAATCAATATTAGGCCTTAGAGCTCTCAATTCAAGAGAGGTTAAGTAATTTGTCCAAGGTCATTCACTTAGTAAGATAAACAGCTAAAATTTGAACTCACTTGTGGCTGACAACAAAGTCTATGCTTTTTAATTACTAACTCTGTTATTCAGGTTCTTTTATTGTCAAGTAATAACTAGATTTGGTTGTTAAATCTTATTTTATATGGGTGAACTGACAAGATTTAATGTAAAGAATATTGAAGTCAGAAAGCTATTTTGACATTTATTATACTGGAAAATAAACAGTTACTTAGACATTATTTATTATTTAATTTGATGCATAAAAGGATCAATCTGTAAAGAACCCTTTATAGTTGAATAATTCCATTGTCAATATAAATCTTATTTCTCTAACTTTGACCTGCATACCCATGTGTTCTGTGTCTGTCTGTGCAATAGGCAAATGGAAGTACCCAACCGATTCAATTCTGATTTTCTCTGGACGTGAATCCAGAGAAAGAATAAAAGCCTCCTCTACTCTTCCTTAATCTTCAGCACTATTGCTGTTGTTAATAATTGACTAGAGTCCTTCCTCGGTATCTGTGGGGTATTGGTTCTAGGACCCCGGTGGATACCAAAATCCAAGGATGCTCAGTCCCTTATATAAAATGGTATAGTATTTGCGTATAACCTATGCACATCCTCCCATATACCATAAGTCATCTCTGGATTACTTACAATGCCTAATGCAGTATAAATGCTATATAAATAGTTGCCAGGGTGCAGCAAATAAGTTTTGCTTTTTGGAGCTTTCTGGGATTGTTTTGCCAAATATTTTTAATCCACAGTTGGTTGAATCTGTGAGACCAACTGTACATCACTTTTGAAGCATTAATTTAGTATAGTATAATTGGTTTTTTGCTTACTGACTGCTGCATTAGGGGCAACTCATTCTTCCCCAGAAAAGCACAGATCTCTCTTGAATTTATATATTATCGAGAAACGTTTATTTCCTATAACTTCCATTAAAAAAAATTTTAGTTACCAATAATAATTATTGAGTGATTTATACCGCAATTATTTACAGCACTATGAAACCTAGGATTCCACTGTAGTGCTACCAATACCTTAGTTCTCTCATCAAGGCATTTTTTGCTAGCCTCTTGCATCTCATTTTTCTCCTCTATAAAATTTAAGGAGAAAATTAGATAATCTCTGAAGTTCAGCCAGCTCTAAATTTATGGTTTTCCAATGCATTTAAAGTCTACTGTTTGTTCTACAATATAATGAGGTCAGGGAAAGTCTGTGGTGGCCTAGGAGATAACTATGTAATGCCATTTGGTAGAAGGGTATTCCTAAGTTTTCTTCTACCTATTGCCACCCCAATAATTCTGAAAGAATTATATAAGTGACTCACTGCTGAAATCACAGCTTTATTTCCCTCCATCTGATTTTTGGAAAGTCCTAAGGTATTTGAAAATTCTTCCCATCAGAAATTATAATCTAGAAATATAATCAAGGGGAAACTTAAAATGTATAAAATTTATCAGTCTGGGCTAGAACATATCTCCTATGTCACTAGGAAAATGTATGTTTTACCTTATTTGTATTGCTAAGTCGGGGCAGGGGATTAATGGAGACTACTATAAGTTCAAAAAGGTTTAAATTTAAACCTCTTTAAATAAATCTTTATGATTTACATATTTATATAGTATTAATTATACCTTTAATATAGTATCCATCAATACTCAATAAAAAATAGCTGAAGCTAGCATTATTATTAATATCGCTATTACTATTGGTAGTGGTCACGGTAAGATGTACCACTGTTAAATATTATATTTTATTTAAATTTTCAAAAATATCTAAAGAAAATGTTGCCAATAGCATTCATTCTAGAAATTCAAATATTTATTAAAAATATTCCTGGAATTTAATCTTAGTAGAATTTGATGAGATTTATGAAGAGTTATAGTGGCAGTACTCAGAAAATAAGAGTTTGCCTCTTGAACAAATACTTTTGATTTTGGGAAAGGATCTGCCAGGCTTCAGAGAAATGTAAATTGTTAGGATAAACAATGAGCCTTCATCCCTGTGGGCCTTTCAGAATTTGGACAAAGCTGCTGTGTGCTAATAATCTTTTAGTGCTTATTTGTATCAGTAGATGTTATTAAATGCTCACAAAGCTCTTTCTTGAGCAAATTCTGTAATTTGCATTGATTGATTTTAAATAACACAAAGATAAATATTAAAGGATGAGCTATGAAATAAAATAATATACACTAATAAATGCCAGTAGACACAAAGCATTCATCTATGTGTGTATATGAGCAAATAAGAGAGAATTGTATTTACATGAGAGATTTTGCTGATGTTGAAGTAAGTTTGATTTTTCCATGAGTCAATTTATTCTTCATAAAAGAAGCAAGCTTACATCATACCTTTTAGCTATATGGCTCTCAGGTTCATTAGTAATAAAAAAATTAAACCATTTTCTTAGGAAATGTAAAATTTTTTAAGATACAGAATTTTTGAAGCACAGAAACTAGGCAAAATAGGGTTAACTTTTTCTTTCAGAAATAGTTAGTTGCTAAGAGACCACCAATAGATGTAATGATTCCAAGTTTCAGGCATCTCTTAAGTAGGCTTGTATCTCTTTATAAAAGTTGTTTAATTCCTGTTCACACTAGACTATGTCATTAATAATTAAATGCCTAATGATTCTGTTCTCAGAAAATTTTAAATTTTGTTGGGGAGAAGAAAATAGTGTGTTAGAAAGCATCAAATTAATTTATTTACTTCAACATTTGTTAAAGTGCCTGTTAGGTGTTGGGCCTGATGTCTGGCTCCAGGGATGCCACATTGAACAAGATGTTGTTTCTGCCTTTTAGGAGTTTAACTTCTATTTGAGGAAAGGAACAGTTAATTACAATGTAAAGTAACAAGTGTACATCATAGAAGGTACTTAGTATATGGTAAGTGAATGAATGATTAATGAATGAATGTTTAAAATGCTATGTAGAAAGTGCCCTGAGGTAAAGAGGATGGTTTACAGAGATGGTGAGGTTTGAGCTGTATATTGAAGAGTGAGGAGTAAAACTAAAGAGTGAGAAGGTTGAGAAGGTAGTACAGGACATGCCAGGTAGAGAAAACAACATATGCAAAGGCATGAAGGTACTTTGTTTTTTGTTTGTTTGTTTTAAGAAGAATAAAAGAGTAGGACAAATTCAAGGAAGGGAGACAAGTTGTATGTGACTGGCTCCGAACATGTGTGGCAGAGTGGTGAGAGGTGAGCTGGACAGAAAGTCTGAGAGTGTTAGGATTAGACTGACATTTTAGAAAGAAAACTCTGGTTAGAGTGGTGTGGAGGATGGACCGGAAAGAGGAAACCCAGAAGGCAGAGATGAATTAAAAGGGTACTGAATAAAAACAAGAGAAAATGGTGTCCTCCAAAATAGAGGGGGGAGAGACAGCAGGCTGTCGGAGATAAAATTTGACAGAACTTGGTGATTTCTTCCACACGAATGGGAGCATCCTGACTTTTAGGTTTCCATCGTAATTTAGTAGGTAGATGGTAAAGCTAGAAATCAAAACTAATGAATTAAAATTTTCACATACTAAATTTATGTTTGGGAGACCTCATATATATATATATATATTTTGGCTGTGTTGGGTCTTCGTTGTCGCGCATGGGCTTTCTCCAGTTATGGTGAGTGGGGGCTACTTTTTGTTGCGGTGCGGGGGCTTCTCTTTGTGGCGGCTTCTCTTATTGTGGAGCACAGGTTCTAGGCACACGGGCTTCAGTAGTTGCAGCACGCGGGCTCAGTAGTTGCGGCACACAGGCCCTAGAGCACGCAGGCTTCAGTAGTTGTGGCGCATGGGATCAGTAGTTGTGGCACGTGAGCTCTAGGCTTCAGTAATTGTGGCATGCAGGCTCAGCGGTTGTGGCTCATGGGCTCTAGAACACAGGTTCAGTAGTTGTGGCGCATGGGCTTAGTTGCTCCACGGCATGTGGGATCTTCCTGGACCAGGGATCAAACCTGTGTCCCCTGCATTGATAGGTGGATTCTTAACCACTGTGCCAGCAGGGAAGTCCCGAGACCTCAGATTTTTCAAAAATATACTGGAAACAGTTGGAATCCTGTATCCAGAAAGCACACAATGGTAGATGCTTGTGCCTTTGTGTGTAGGTGGTTTCTGAAGCTGTGAAAGTGGGCAAGGTCTCTAGGGATAACCAGTACCATGAGATACTGAGAGCTCTGAAACTTACCCTCTAAGGGCAGTGTCAGAAAAAACAAAGATTATTTTTGAGGGGTTTCTAAAGTAACCCAAAATAAGTAATACAGATGTGTGAAAACCAATCTTTATATTTGACATCTGGTTAATGTCCCACAGGACTTTCAAAGAGTGATTCATTCACTGTGTTAAAAATTCAGCAATAAAAAATAAAGAAAATAAAAATTTGAGTTGTAAGATTTTTAAGTTAATACATTTGTTAAATCATTGGATTCATATTATTTATTTTAAAATCCAAACAGCACAAGTCTGTTTTTCTTGTAATGAATATGATATACATGTGAATTAATTCTGTGAAATAGAGTAATACTTTCCCAGTGCCAGTTCACTGACCCTTTTTTCTTCTCACCTCAGAAGAAAAGTCTATCTCTTTCAAAGATGCCTTATGCTCTAAAATAAGTCTTTCAACTTTTACTTATACAATAAGAATATATTTCACATTTCAACTGAGTAAACACATTTGTCTGTATGTGTGTGTAAAGCTGACACACACTTTATGAAACACTACTTACGCTTGTTATATCTTATGATCTCTGATATTCTCTAAGATATTTTGTTGTAAAAAATCTGAGTACCGGGCTTCCCTGGTGGCGCAGTGGTTGAGAGTCCGCCTGCTGATGCAAGGGACACGGGTTCGTGCCCCAGTCTGGGAAGATTCCACATGCCGCGGAGCGGCTAGGCCCGTGAGCCATGGCCGCTGAGCCTGCGCGTCCGGAGCCTGTGCTCCGCAAAGAGAGAGGCCACAACAGTGAGAGGCCTGCGTGCCACAAAAAAAAAAAAAAAAAAAATTCAGAACACCACCCACTTAATTTATTTTATAACTTACTAATGGGTCACAACCTGCAGTTTGAAAAACTCTGCTCCAGACACACTTGCCCTCCTTAATCTCTTTCAGTGTCTTGCTTCATTCATGCTTCTCCTCTCACCTGTACTAAGTTTCTTCTGAGATTGTAAAAATGTTTGATCCTCATTTACCTGAAAATAAATTTAAAAACCCTTCAGTTGGGCTTCCCTGGTGGCGCAGTGGTTGAGAGTCTGCCTGCCGATGCAGGGGACACGGGTTCGTGCCCCGGTCCGGGCGGATCCCACATGCCGCGGAGCGGCTGGGTCCCTGAGCCATGGCCGCTGAGCCTGCGCGTCCGGAGCCTGTGCTCCGCAACGGGAGAAGCCACAACAGTGAGAAGCCCACGTACCGCAAAAAAAAAAAAAACAAAAAAACAAAAAAAAAAAACCTTCAGTTTTGCTCTACTTATTTTTAAAATTATTTTTGAATCCAACCTTCATTTACCTCCAAGTGTCTCATATATATGTGAGACATTTACATATATATACATACACTATACTTACCGATATACGTGTGTAGACACACACACACACACACACACACACACACACACACACACACACACACACACACACACACACACACACACACACACACACACACTACACTTAGTCCCTTAGCGGTCCCATCCAAAATCATTTCCTTTGATAATATCAAACACTTATATAACAGTTAATGTGCCAGGCTAGGTGCTTTACAAATATTAACATATTTAACTTACAACAACAGTATGAAGTAGGTACTGTTATTATCCACAGTGAGATTAAGTAGTTTGCCAAGGTTACACAGACAGTCAGCAAGGAAACTGGGTATCTTAAAGTAATTTCTGGGGCTTCCCTGGTGGCGCAGGGGTTGAGAATTCGCCTGCCGATGCAGGGGACACGGGTTCGTGCCCCGGGCTGGGAATATCTCACATGCCGCGGAGCAGCTGGGCCCGTGAGCCATGGCCGCTGGGCCTGCGCGTCCGGAGCCTGTGCTCCGCAACAGAAGAGGCCACAACAGTGAGAGGCCCCCGTACCTCAAAAAAAAAAAAAAAAAAAAAAAGTAATTTCTGTAACACCACATGGCTGTTTGTATTTGCAAACAAGACACCTCTCTCTCCCTCTCTCTCTCTCTCCCTCTCTCTCTCTCTCTCTCTCTCTCCCTCCCTCTCCCTCCCTCCCCCGCCACCTTTGTATATTGTTTCCATTCAAAATCAAACTTATCTTTAAAGTCTGAGATGTTGTATTCAAGTAATAGTCTAGAAGTAGCAGTAGTTGGTAAGTGTTCTGGTTATACACTTGTCTTCGAGGGATAAGAATGATGTTTTAAGGGATGTAGTGTCATTAAGTTAGTTTTGCAATGATGAGACGGTTGAGTGAATGTTCCAGCAAAAAATGAAAATATATTCAGGAGTGTATTGGTTTGCTAGGGTTGCCATAGCAAGCCTGGTGGCTTAAACAACAGAAATTTATTTTCTTACATTTCTGGAGGCTGGAAGCCCCAGATCAAGGTGTCGGCAGGTTTAGTTTCTACTCTCTTGTTTGCAGGTGGCTTCCATCTCGCTGTGTCCTCATGTGGGCTTTTTTCTATGTGTGCGTATCCCTGGTATCTCTCTTCTTGTAAGGACAACAGTCATTTTGTATTAGGGCCACTCATACAATCTCATTTAACCTTAATTACCTCTTTAAATGCTGATCTCTAAAATCAGTAGCATTCTGAGACGTATTGGGGATTAGGGCTCTAAAAATATGGATTTGGGGGGGGACACAATTCAGTACATAACAAGGAGTTTCTTATCATGAAAAAAAGGTAATCTCCTGCACATAGTTACCTGGATTGTGGATCAATTTAATGAAAATGAGAGCTAGCAAAGAGATATTGACAGATAGGGCATTGATCCTGAATACTGATGTCAGCAGGATAAAGGAAGCAATAAGTTAGGAAATTGGAAGCACATTTTAATGATGTGGAGAAAGGAATGACAAGACAGGAGGATGTGCTAAATTTGTTAGCCTAACCAGCCTCCCTAGATGCAAGCATAAAGTTGATGTTCAGAGCTCTGCAAAGCTTACATCTTGCTTCATGCCAGACACTGAGAAAGTCTAAATTAATAGAGCAGGGAGTACATGATAGTAGGGATGTGGCAGATGAAGGCAGGCTCTCAGAGTGTATCTTTTTGAGATAATACCTAAAGTTAAAATGTTTGGAATATGGGTGTAATTTGAAGATACTATTTTTCTAAAATTCCAAAGATTGTACTATTTTACGATGGTGAATATAGTAGAAAACTGAATATAACTCTCCTCATCATGTACTTTAAGTATTAGTTATTTCTTCCTTATTATGGATTAAATTTTCCTATTGTACATGTTTAGTAATTTTTTTTATTATATACTAGGCACTGCGATCTTTATGTTGTTGGGAGTCTAGAATCTGTTGTCTTCCTTTAAAGAGTGTTGAGTTTTGTTCTGGCAGGCAGTTAATTTTCTGGCAAACAAGTTTGACCCTTCTCTTTTCTTTTTAAGCTTTCTTAAGGTGGGTTTAAACATTTCAGGAGTATCGTTGAATGCTCAGCATTTTCAGTGTGGTGTTTTACTCTGCCTGTCAGAAGTTCTACATCTCTCAGTATACGTTTAACATCTGGAGTATCTATTCAGCTCACAGCTTTGGCTCATCAGCTATTTTCTGCTGGGCCTCAATAGTCTTGCTGTCTGCACTTGCAGCTTGTTATTCATCCAATAACTTAAGGTGACCCTTGTGGGGGCTCATTTTTGGGGCAGTTATTTCTTTTTCAGTACCCAGCCCCGCAGGTTCCAACTATTTAAATGACACCAGACTCTGATTTCTGCCTCTTCAGTTGAGTGAAATCATTATGCCTGACTTGAGTTCCATCTACCTCCCTGTGCTGCGGCCTGGAAAGTGCCACCAGTCAGAAAGACAGAGTGGTCCTGGGCTCACCTCTTGTATTTCCCTTTTTTCTGGAAGGATAGTCCTGCATTAACTACTGTCCAATATGGAAACCAATTATTTCTTTCTAAGGAATTGAAAACACCTTTAACCTGAGTTATGATAAAATTAAATTCAGCTTTGTAGAGGTTATTTTTTTGCTGAGGTCAGTTTCATATATTAATACTAATATTACTACTGTGTTGAAGAAGTTAAACATGGCTATATGTTAGCAACATATCAAAGATAAATCACACCAGTTTGAAACATTAATGTAAACCACTTTATAGGAACCCCATCCTGAGAAGGAGCAGCATGTAAAAATCACTTGTGTTGAGAGAAGTGTTCTGAGAATGGTTCTACTAAAGAAAGTTTGTTTTCTTAGCTTTTGATGTCCTTGGGTAACAAAGTCAACATTCTTCTGTATTTAAGGAAAATAGGTTTGGAAATAGCAACAGGTGTTTTGGTAATAAAAAACTATTCATGGCTTAAATCATTAGGGTGCCCTGTTTTCTTTATTATAATTACTGAAACAAGAGATTTTGAAATTAAACTGTTGCCGTGTAGACTTGAAGAAGGGAGTCTAGGAAGTGACCTTATTGATCTTTGGACCTATCATGTTTAGTATAACAACTTAGAGTTAGTAGATTTTAAAATAATTTATTGTCCAAAAAACGTAAACAAAACAGAAACATGTAGCTACTAGAAACCTAAGAATATCATTTGTATTGTCATCATAGAAATAACATATTAATAAATATAAAATAAATAAGGAAAAGTTACACAAATTACTTTTTGAAAGACTGTATAAGTTTTTTTCATGAATGTCAAAATGTGCCAGTTTATTTAAATTTCCAATTTTAAAATGTTAGGTGATATCTGTATTTAAAATGAATGATTGTTTACCTTAAAATTACATGGATAGAATAAATAATTGAGAGATATTTAAAAATATTTCATGTGGTCAGTGAAGAAAAACATATAAATTAATTTTAGATAGAGGTTCAATAAATATTTCCTTCTTGGTCTGTCTTCTCTCCCTCCCCATCGTTCTCCTCCATCCTCTCTTCACCCTTTGTGTTTCTCTCTCCCCCTCCCTGCTTTCTGACTTTATTTTAAAAATAAATACATAAATTTGGATCTAATATTATTGTGTGTTACCGTGATCTACTGAAAAAAAAAAGCCTTGAGGCCAGGTCTCCCAAAGTGGTGAGATAGTGATCTGGGTAATCAGGCAGAAGTTCCAGTTACTTCCCTGAGAGATAACATTTGCATTTTGCCAGTGTGTCTGGATAATTGCCTCTAAAGCCTGATTTTCTGTAACTGTAGAGGCATGGCATGAGGGTGTGTTCATACCATCCTCCTTCCCAACTTTGATACTTTATGATTTAATTTCTTATTTTTCCTTGTGTTCTTTCTACTTCCCTAAATTCAGGATTCAAGGCAATTGTTTTGAGTGTCATGATGGGCTTGACATCTATGTTGTTACACTGGCAGCCAAGGTCCAGCTCTTGGCAAGGTCTTAAATCCTGAATGATTATAGTGGGAAGCAGCAGCATAGCACAGGGAGATCAGCTCATTGCTTTGCGATGACCTAGGGGGGTGGGATAGGGAGGGTGGGAGGGAGGCTCAAGAGGGAGGGGATATGGGGATATATGTATGCATATGACTGATTCACTTTGTTGTACAACAGAAACTAACGCAGTATTGTGAAGCAATTATACTCCAATAAAGATCTATTAAAAAATAATAGTAAAAAATAAAAGTTTTGACAACATACAATATGAATGTACTTTAAAAAAAGAGAAAACTTTAAACCTTACAGAATTTCTAGTTGCTGCTTAAACCATTTAAAAAATGTACCAACTGTTAAGAAAGGAAGGTGATTTTTTTTTTATCTCTATTTTCTATTCCATTGTTCCTAGATTATTATCCCTTATGGGTAGAGATTGTGTCTATTAATTTTTTTAAGGGCAATTTTATAAAAGGCTGGTATCTATTTAATGCATGGTTTTCATGACATATACATTTAACTAATGATCTATATTAGTTTACCCATAAAGAACAATTACAGGAGTCTGTATACTGGCTCAGCCATTTATTAGCTTTGTGATCTTGCGTACTTAATGTCTCTTGAGTGATTTCTCATATGGAATATAAAGATGATAATAGTGCCTATCTCATAGAGTTGTTGAGATTCAATGAGTTAATCTAAATGAAACACTAGAATAATGTAGCTAGGTATTTGCCATTATTATTAAAATAACAGCTAATTTATTCATATGCTAATATGTCTTAAAGTCTACTGTTATCAGTGTTCTATGTAAGCAATCGTAGATCCTATGTGCTTCCTTATATAAACAGTAAATGCAAAGTATATGCATTCTGCTATGATCACAATGTTTGTCCCCCCCAAATTCATATGTTGAAATTCTAATGCCCAATGTTTGGAAGTGAGAGCTTTGGGAATTGATTAAGTCATGAGGGTGAAGTCTTCATGAATGGGATTAGTGCCCTTATAAAAGAGGCCCAAGAAAACTCCCTTGCCCCTTCTACCATGTGAAGAAGGAGAAAAAAGTCAGCAATATGCAACCCAGAACAGGGCCTTCACCAGAATCTGACCAATCTTGCAAAATCAGAATTTAGAGGCAATTATTCAGATACACTGGCAAAATGCAGTCTTCACCAATCTGACTAGCCTCCAGAACTGTGTGAAATAAATCTGTTGTTATGAGCTACCCAGTTTGTCATACTTTGTTATAGCAGCCCTAACAGACTAAGATACATTCCCATTTTCTTACATAATATTATTTTGTTTCTGCTTGATTAAAAACAGTAATGCATTTTCATTTAATAGTCTTATTAAAATTTAGAAATGTGACCTTTCAAAGTTGGTTTTCTACTTTTGAATTTATTGCAATATATATTGCAATATATTTAAATGTTAGTACACAAACTGACCTAGACTTAGAAATTAGATCACTTAGAACACAATGATCTAGTCTAACCCAATAATTTTTGAGCTTAGGAAATTTAGGACTAGTGGAATTATTTTTTTTAAATTTCACTATTAGATGGTGTCTTAGCTGAGGATTAAACTGTGATCTCCTAATTCACATCTAGTGTACTTTTAACTACTCTGTGCTGATATTATAGGGCTCAAAAAAGGGGGAGAAGGTCTTTGCTGTCCAAATATTTGAACAGAAATATATTTCAAATTGTCTAAGACATCTGATTTGGATGATAAAGTTTGTGGGTATGTATCTTTCTCCTGCCTGGTAACTACTCTCTGTGTCACTACCCTTCTAATAGCTCACAGATTACCATACATATCTAAGAAAGAATTGTATATTGTGAGCAAAGAAACACATGCCTAATTGCTTTTGCTGTGTAAAAATGTACTCTTTTTAAGATGTGAAATATTTATGAATTGACAATAACAAATCTGCTAGAAGATTTAAAGCACCCGAACTTTGGTTCTTTGACTCTACTCTGAAGTTATCATTGGTAACTGGTATTTGAGTTACTCATCATTAGCACTATTGTGCTAATGGATTAACACCTGTTGAAACTTTTCAAAAACATAAGTAATAACCTATGACTTATTGCATCAGAATTTTTAACAGGTGAGAGCTGGGGTTTTACATTTTTTACGTGCTGAGGATTATAAAATGCACCTCCTGTTGAGAGCTACTGCTATAAAAGATAGTTTTGGTGGTTATGGGAAACGATTTAAAACAACCCACCACCTAAAGAAAGTATGGTCCCTAGGTAATCTTTTATACTATTGCTACACCTGTATAGGAATCTTCCAATAATATCATTCCAAATATGTTGTAAAGAACACCAGTTTCTCAATATGTTAATAGGTTTTAGTAGGGAAGTTGGGGATGTAGTCTATAAAGTTTTAGAATTACAAGTTTCAGAAAATACAAGCTTCATATGTTTAAGATCTTCAGAATGTTAAAATAGAGTTGTTTCCCAATTCATTTATGGATTCTTTTATGGTGGACTCTTTTGTATATTCTACATACCAGAAAAACATGAAACAAAAAAGCGTGGGAATATTCAGACTTAAAACTACATTAATTCTGAGAAATATTCCCACCAGAGGGATGACTGTGGGCAGGGGGACGCATTAAGGTTACTGAATAAAAAATGTTGACATTTTCTCTCTATTAATACCAACTTAATTTGCCTACTTCTGCGTAATTATTTGACTCTTTTCAGTCATGATGAGTCAGGATGGAACTCAAAACCTTACCCTTGCCATTCCTGTTTCTGCTGAATCTGTACTCATCCTGAAAAATCATTCTTATACAATACTCTAAGATACTTTTACTAAACTATTAGAGTTGGCATTAAAGATGATATCCAAAAATAGTAAGTATTTTTTTTTATGTTTCTGTTGAATCAGTACCTGAACCAGAAGTTTAAACAACCATTTTGTGCTGAGTCCACTCTAAGACAGTAAACATCAGCTTTTACTCAAATGATTTATGAACTCATTACATTTACCTTTTTTTCCTCTGCTCTTTGAATTGGTAAAATAAATCCAATGGCAATTATTTAGACAGTGAGTTTAAACCTCTTTGTATAGTCATCTACAATAATCATATGACCAACAAGAAATGTGTTACTGTCTGTTGAATACTCATTCTTGAAAGTCTCCACTTCTTTCACCCTCGTGTTTCTATATTTTCTCTATCAAGTTATTTGTCTAAGTTTCTGCCCAGTTTTTTTTTTTTTTATCTTTGGCCTTGGTTAGGCATAATACTTCTCACTTTTATTTAGGGCATTTACAGTTTTTGGTTTTCTAATTTATGTATAATCTACATGTATTTATATAGATATGGATCCATTTATCTATCTGAATAAACACCAACACAAGTACAGACTTTTTTTCTGCTTCTGTACTTTCCCGGCTGTGTTATGGTAACTTCCCTCTGTAACTGTGTTTCTTGGCTAAGATGTCTGGTAACCATTATTTACAAATAATATACTCTTTTGTACAAGGTTAGAATATTCTCCACAAGGGCATTAAATGCCAACCGTAGTTTAATGTATTAGGTTTTGAATTCAGTGTTTGCTTTATAATGAATATTACAGGCTTTTTTTTTTAGAAGTTATGTTTATGGATAAACAAATCAGTCAAACTTTTATGTTATTTTTTTAAAATTATTTTTATTGGAGTATAGTTGATTTACAATGCTGTGTTAGTTTCAGGTGTATGGAAAAGTGAATCAGTTATGCATATATCCACTCTTTTTTAGATTCTTTTCCCATATAGCACAGGGAACTCTACTCAATATTCTGTAATGGCTTATTTTGCTATCTTTGTTTATGTTTAACTACAAAAGGTTTGCTCTCTTTTAGAGTCTATTTATAAAATCTTCAGTATTTTCCTTGGTGATATTTTCATTCAACAATGATACTTTGAGCACCTACAACATACCAGGCAACATGATGAACTATTTTCCTAAATGTCAGTTTATTTTGCATTAATTATAAACATAAAAAATGTGGGAATACACAGCATTTACATCATTGGAAAGACATTACTTATATTGGTAGTTTTATCATTTTTTTCATTTTATACAAAATTATAATACCTAAAAATTTCTAGCTCTTCATAGTAACAGTTTGTCCATTTTCATTTTTGACTAAACATTATGGTAAGTGCATCTGTGCAAAAGCTTGTTTTATGAATTTCAGGGAGAGTAAGACGCATAACTCTGTGAGGCCCACTATGGTATGATGTCCCTACTTCCCATTTCATGATTAAAATACCTTGAAAGATTGAAATTTGGACTAGTCGTTTATGAATTATAGTGAAGTGGCATCATATATATACTTAATTTAACCTTATTTAACTAAATTTTCTAGATAAATATAGATTTTACAAATGAAGAAAATCACATTTTTAAATAGTTCTGCTGCCTGCCTGCTATTCTACTTAACAAGTATATGTCTACAGTAGTGGATATAATTAAGCCTGACAAGAGTAAATACCATTGTGAAAAACCTAGGAACAAGTATGACTAACTTCAAAGTTTGGGGCTATTGACAAGGAAACCGTAATTACTGATTTAGGTAGCCAAGCAAATAATGTGATAATGTGACCCAGGAAAGAAAACAATGAAAAATTAATTTGGAACCATAAAGAAATCTGAATAAGGAAGCATCAGAAGAACTGATACATCTTTCATAGAAGGTTAAGATAATGACATTAAACTAGAATAACTAGGAATTGAATCTTTCTGTATTGATGATGTGTTTAGATTATTGAAAACCTGGGGTAATTTTCTTTCTGAATGTAATTTCTCTATGAAACTATGTACTATGGTATTCATTAAGTAGTTTTGCATGAACATTACCATACAGAGTTATATATACTGTGTATTATTGTACTTATTGGACAATTTAAGGAATTTTCAAGGGTAGTTTTGCTTAATTGTGATTGTTTGCCTTATTCACTGACTTTACAATAAAATTTAACCCCACTTTATCTACTTCTCCTTAGGAAAACCCAAAACAGTTTTTCTCTATTTTCCTTCATCTGTGACCTTAACCACTCTTCTATACTGCAGTGATAGAAGGAGTAAAACGTACTATGAAGGCACATAGAAGGGATATCTTATTGACACTTCTAAGGCCTCCTGACAGAGTAATATCTTTACTGAGATATCAAGGATGGGTGTGAGTTAGCCAGTGGGTGGTAGATGGTGGAACACTATTCCTAGAAGAAGATCACATGTGCAGAATTCAGGAGTAGAGAGAGAGGTAGAATGGAACATCAAACAAAATTCAATAAGGCTGTAAAAGTAAGCTGAATCAGGAAAAGTAGGAGACAATAAAGTTTATTAGGAATTTTATCTTTGTCTTCAAGGCAGTAGAAGATTACATGACTTGATCAAATTTGTATTTTTAAAACAATTCTCCTAGATGTTTTGTTGGGAATGAAGTGTAACTGCTTTGGCCATTTATAAGCTATAGCAATAATCTAGGTAAGAGATTATGGACGTACTGGGGATGCAGAGAATTATTAGACAAATTTAAGAACTTTTTAGGAGGTGCTGATTGGATGTGTAAGATGAAGTTTTGGAAGGCATCAAGAATGATTGTTTGGCTATTGGCAAGTTGTAGGGATAATGGCATTATGAAGGCTTTGTCCTGAGACTGCACATTACTGAGCAACATGTTGAAAATGATTGCAAGACAAACTTCATAAACATGTGAAGAGTATACATTCTAACATGAGGAGTATAGATTCATAATAAACTAATAAATTTCTGAAGTATTATTCTCTTTGTCAAATCAATGCCTAAAATATTTTTTGCTCTTATTTGTTTACTTTTGAGTATTAAGATGAAAGAATATACAAATTATTTGTTTAAAAATAAACACTTTACAGGGTTTTTATTGAAAAATTAAAACTCTGTAAGCATTATGAAACAGTGTAAAATGTTTGGAAATGAAATTTCTGAAGAAAAACTTTCTCATTTGGTTAAAACATTTAACCCCAAACTAACTTAAAAGTGCTTCAAAATGGTCTGAAAGCACATTTCTTTTTCTTACCAAATAATATTAAGGTAATCATTTTTAAAAAGCATAACAACTTAAATTGTAGAATCAGGGCATTTTTTTTTCCACCGGAAATAACTATTTGGTCTAACTTCTCCACACCTGATTTTGTGGATTAAAAATAAAAACCTTCACAGAATTGTTACGGGATTTACACTAAATCATTAAGATGTTGATTAACAGAGTCAGGTTTAGGATCCTTGTGAAGTATTTTGCTAATTCCATGTAAACGTTATCTTAGTTATTTGACCATTTGGCACATATTTTTTCTTAATCCTTCTTAGTGAAAGTATTACTTTAATCACATTTGGTTTGAAAGATAGTTGGCACAACATACCTAGCACCACAGATCTGGGGATCTCCCTTTTGAAAAGCATCCCACAGTTGTCAAGGGACACCTCAGAAATTTAACTTCATATTTGCTTCTTCATACAACTACTCCAAACTGGCTAAGTGATACCAGAGAGGCATTTACCTTATTGTAAAGGAGTTTAAATAAGTGCAAATATCAAAGTTATTCTAAATCTAAGATTCTAAATCTAAATACTAGCAAAATGAAGTGGGAAAGTCTGTCATGTCACAGAACCACAGTCAAGTTCTTCTTCTTACCCCTGTGAATATTCAAAGAAAGGGTTTGTGCTGCAGGTTAATGACTCTTACCTACCCCGTTCACCAGCAGAGGAAAAAGAGGTAAATTTAATGAGTTCATAAATCATTTGAGTAAAAGCTGATGTTATTGTCTTAGAGTGGACTCAGCACAAAATGTTTGTTTAAAACTTCTGGTTCAGGTACTGATTCAATAGAAACACAAAAAAAATCCTTACTTTTTTTGGATATCAGCTTTGATGCTAACTCTAATAGTTTAGTAAAAACATCTTACGAGTATTGTAGAAGAATGATTTTTCAGGATGAATACAGATTCAGCAGAAACAGGAATGGCAAGGGTAAGGTTTTGAGTTCCATCCTGACTCATAATGACTGTAAAGAGTCAAATAATTACTCAGAAATAGGCAAATTAAGTTGGTATTAATAGAGAGAAAATGTCAACATTTTTTATTTTGACTTGCTAGTTACACTAGTGATCTTGTCCTAGTTCTAACCAGTTCACCTAGAGTCACTGAAGATAATATAATGGTAACACATTATTAAAATAGAAACAAACTGGAAGATTCCCTGTATCATTTCATTAGTTTTTGTATTTCACTTATTTTTGTCCATTTTTTTCAGTTATACTAGTTCAATAAAATCCTCTTGAAGCTATGTAAAATGTCCAGGTTTTATTAAAAGTTGGCCAACATAAAAGAGGATGAAAATTTTAAAAAGCTTTAAATCTATTAAGAAAATGCTGGAAAAAAATGTCTTAAGTTGACAGAAGTCCATACCTGACTCATGTACAACAATGAAAGCTTTATGTTGGCTCCAAACATTGCATGATTTAGGTCATAGGCAGAGACCCCTTCATAAAGCTGGTGAAAGCTGAAAAATTGTGGTTTTGTTTTCTGAAAGCTTATTAACCATTAAAATGACTTTCCAGTGTTTGTTATTTTGATTCATAAAATAATATAAATTGAAGGCTAATGTTGCTCTTTCATAAACTGCTTTTCCCTACTAATATTTTTATTTTCTTAATGTTAACTGGACTGGCAGCAGCAGGCATAGCTAATCGATAGTGTAGTATTTTATGTAGATTTAAAATAATATTTTTAAAGTTATTATTAACTCTATTCATACTTTAGAATTTATGCCTATCAACTAATACTTATTGAGGAATTATTATGTATTAGAGACCATGCTCGTCCGTCTTATACCAACAGTGAATTAGACAAGCTCAGCCCCTGCCTTCATGGAGTTTTATAAATATTAGATAAATTATTAAAAGTATGATGAAATCTACTAAGGATGTTGTGGGGACTTATGAAGGACTACCTATAAAGGTAATTTTACAGTTTCAGTTCAGATATGTTGTTCGAGTTCATTTTGGAACATCCTTAAAACTTAATTTTGAAACCCAGTCTTTTCTTATCAGGTTGCTCAGAGTGAGCTAGTCTTTTGATTTTCTCCTTTGGGAAACCTACTTCAGAGCTGGTTGATACTAACAATTATGCTTTCAAAAGAAATACCCATACAAGAAAAAAAATAATAAAACCAAAAACCCTGAATAAGAAATCAAGTTATAATTGGTGTTTCATAATGAAAAAAGAGGAATTAAAGCTTCACAGATTAATTTGGAAAAAATAGTAAAAGGCTGGAAAGTTCTGCCTACCTTAGAACTTTCAAATCCGTGCCTTTATAATTGCTTGTGTAAGTTATGGTTTTCTTGCAAAAATAGTTGTGTCTTTCTGCCTTTCAATTATACACTTTTTGAGTACATGGTGATGGTGTCTTTGGGATAGTGCCTGACACATAGAAACTACTCAATAAATATTTGTTGAGTAAGTGAAAGAATAAATGAATCCTTAAGATTTCAAGAACTGAGTTCATTTGATATTAGAATTCTTAGAAATATATTTTTAAGTGGATTGTTTTGTAGATATGGAACAAAACTTAGTACATTCAACTTATATTTTTTCTACACTGTGAACACTTCTGAAGCCTGTATTTTATCTTTAGTGGCCCACCCTGCCTCTGACATTGAAAGTATTGGATTTCCAAAGATGACCTTTTGGGTTACCCTAGTGTCAGTAAGTGTTTGTCATTAAGTCTGACTCCCATCTGTGCTGACTTTTGGAAAAGTGTATGCACATGGATGTGCGCACATACATACACTTTTAAGTGTTTAGTGCGATGTTAATTATCAGTTTATTTGGTGATTGCTAATAATAGGTTAGACCATTGACCTTCCGTGTAAGATGGTCATCAGTTATTCAGGTTAGATTGTGAAAGCTGGGTAGAAACTGATTACAGATTTAGAAAAGGGCTGTTTGACGAACGGTGAGGGAAAAATAATGTTTGCTTGTTTGGTCAGATTAGAAATTTACTACCTCAAGATAAGTCACTTTAAGATACTGCTTATTGAAGTATGGTGTGACTAACCTTATCTAAGCTTTTTTTGCTTATCTTTATACCTGTCAGTAAGACAAACTACAGAGGCACATTGGTTGGTTATTTTCCTTGGTGAAAGAAAGAGTATGTTTTTTGAAGTTTCAGATTTACTTAGGGTAGTATTTTAAGGTTTGGATTTTGGTTTTTCCCCTCAATATTTTACATCTTTCAAAAGAAAACACAATGACTTATTGATTCTAACACTTAATAAACATTTATGAAATGAATAAAATAGCAAAAAACAGCCACAGCAGACTGGCTGATCTATATTCATAACAGATGATAGTTCTGTGACAGTTGGGTTATTTTGAATTTGGAAAACCATGAATTTATCTTAATTTTTTATATTTAATTTTTATGTGCCTAAGAAGCTATAGAAGATAGCCTGAAAGTTCTTCAGATTCACCTAAATGAATCTCAGTACACAGGTGTTGAATTATAATGCTATATACCTGAAACTTATATAATAGAAAATAATAATAATAAACATTTAAAATTAAAAAAAATGAATCTCAGTTTGATCTTTTGTAAGGACACACACATTTTGTTAATAATACTTATTGCTGATATCAAATATTTCTGAAAATATCAAATATTTCTGACAATATCAAATATTTCTGACACTATGATTTATAAAACAGTTTATATTATCCCATGTAATCATGGTTAATATACATTTTTTCACAGAGGAACTTAGAGATTCTGTAATACATCAAAGGTAAATGGCAGAAATAAAGATCCCAACCCAGGTCTTCTGATTGGATTTTTCCCTATACTTCTTTTGAGTTCCATAAATAAATAAGTTTTGATTAAAAAAATAAGATACACATTTCAAAATAAGAGTTCAAGTCATCACATTTCTCATGTATAACACTATTGGGTAATACATTAGGAATATAGCAAACTATAAGGCATGGCCTCTAGCTGTTGGGTGTTCATAATCTATTTGGGAAATAGGAGATATATATAAAAAGAATAACAATACAAGATAGTATGTGGAAAATGAGTGGTTCAAGCTATAAGCCCTATAGAGAAAGGAGAGATTGCTATGGATTGGAACTACTAGGGGTGACTGAAATGACTGAAATGGGCTGTGCTGATTAGAAGACATTTAAGACAAGGAAAGTAAGGAACAAAAAGGAAGATGTAGGAAGCCTGGAGCCCTTGGAATAGTTTATATTCTATGGTAGAAGGTTTGTGGGAGGTATGGTCAGAGAGGCAGGTGAGGGTCATGTTGTAGGGAGATTTGAATGTAGGACTAGGATCTTAGGACCTTATTTTATAGGTGATGGGGAACCACTCAAAGTTTTTTGTTTGGATATGGCATGTTGTAAATAGCATACATTTTTTTTCTGGTCTAAGGACCTGAAGATCAGAGCCTTCTTCTTTCAGTAATTTAAGAGCTAAGGAGCCATTGCCATGAATAACATGTCTCAGGACATTAATTTTTTTGTGTGGGAGGGAGGTGGGTTCGGGGGCTGGAGATAGGTGTATATGTTTGGCGGGGGACCAGAAGGAGAATGGTGACAATCTCCATTACAGTTCCATAGACTCTTTGTGTATGTGAAGATATGTATATTATGAAGAAGGAAAAAAAATCCATAGATATGAGATAATAAAGAATTCCTAATAAAATTAATTATAAATCTGAAAAATGATTTTTTAAAATATCAATATTTAGGTGTTTAATCATCAGAGACTTAAGTTTACCAGGTAGTTCAACTCATGGGGCTTAGGCAGTTTAGCCAACAGTGTCATTTCACTTCAACATTGAGAGCACCCAGGAAGGCCAACACTCTGCCCCTCTCATGTCTGAACTACTGCTGCCAAACTCCTACAGTTCTTCTGTCAGATGAGAAGAAGTGTGGCTTTCTGTGGAGCCTCGTTTTACAATAACAAGGCTTGTGTGAAGATTCCCCATTTTCTAGAGGCAGTGAAGCTAATTAGAACTTGAAATTCATCCCACAGCTCTGCCAATCAGTATTTCAGCTGTAGTAAGTTAATTGGCAATAGTTTTTTCTTTTCTTTCTTTTTTCTTTTCCTTTCTTTTCTTTTCTTCTCTTCTCTTTTCTTTTCTTTTTTTAATTTCCTGGAAATGGTGAAAGACACATTGTTATGACAAAGAGACTGATGATAATATTAAAAACTGAGAATTCTGGTTGTGGAATCTCAGAAAAAATCTCCCCTGTCAATATCAGATTCATACTCTTCTGCCTGGATTTGAAAGCTTGCAAATTTATTTAACATGTCTCTCTATCTTCATTTTCCTTCCTCTCTTTACCTGCTGCCCATACTTATCCAGTCTCATTTCCTGCATCTTTTTCTCTCATGAACACTCCTCCAAACAGGCCACACTCCTTCTCATTACCCTTTGAACATTTGTTATTCTTTCCAACTATATTCAAACTCTTCCTCACAGCTAAAATGAGTATGTATTACCTGGTAAACTTAATATGAATTGATTTTTTCCCTTAAAAATGGCATACAAAACTTGAAAGTGAAAACTTTGTCACCATTAAAAATATCTAGGGTTATGAATAATATAGACATTTTGGAAGTTCCATATTTGGCTTTGTGTAGATATAGTTCAGGTCTCTTCTTTTGTATATAAAACAGCTTTGCTTGTTTCAAGATCCAGAATCATTGTTCAAGGTATCCAGAGTCAGAATAGAAATAAAGTATACAGCCTTGAGACCAAATAGAATGTGAGGACCAAACATCAGCAGAAGTAGTGGAGAGAGGTGGGATGGCTTGAAATTTGAGGAATGCTCGAGCTGAGCAATTTAACACGTAGGTACCAGATGTTTGGAGTAGCGCCTCATTTTCCTGGTTACTGGCATTGCAGTGTGAAGAGGAAAGGATAAGATGGAATGTTTTCCTTTTTTAAAAGGCTGTATAATTATTATCAAAACTTCATGTTAAAGACATATATATTAAGTGAAGCTATTACAATATGATTCGCTATTGCATGTATGTAGTAAACTGAAGGGAAAACTGTTTCTCATGGTGCAAACACAAACCAGAAAAGATATATTTGGTTTAACCAGTAATTAAGCTTATATGGTAGTCATTTTTCCTTACGGCAGTGTTACAGAGAGCTACACTGTAACTGTAAAGAGAAAGGAATAAAAATGGTGCAGTAAACTGACGTGAAACTCTTGGTTATACAAAACTCTTAAGTTCTTTGTGGTACATAATGGTAGCCACCAAGAAGTTTAAACTGTAGGAATAATAATAAATTATCAGATTAGGTTTTCCTACATATACAATTATCAACTAAATATTTATTAACAAGTAAAGACAAAATAATTCATGAACTTGTTCTATAAGCTTGAAGAAGTTCCAGCTGTGTGTCCTTTTAGGTGTTCCAGTCACCCCCTCATATAAAATGTTCACTTTTGACAAATATAAAGATTCCTGAGGTAGGAATGGCAATTTTTCCTGGCATCAGGCAACAGTAATCATCCAGAGTTCACAACTATACACAGAACTACTTGAAGATTTAGCACAGGGCATCATCTCTAAGAGTAAACAAACCTCATTGGATTCTTATAGCCTGTTCATAAAATGGTGGGGAGTATCTCTAAAATACTTTAGCCAATTTTTATATCTTAAATGCCTTTAATTTTACTCATGAGAGCTCATATGCAATATTCATCATGCACATTTTCATACCTTGTTTTCACCAATAGATACACATTTTTGTCGTTCAGTATACTAATTAGTAAATCATCAGTTATTGAGATGCAAATAAAATAAGTGCCTCTAGTAGCCCCCTCAAGTATATAGACTTTATTATTAGAATCCCAGAAAACTACTCCTGGTCCGTAATTCTTGAGTAGATGCCACACTCTTACTAATACACACCTTTAATCACATTGCATTTTAAAGTAAATTCTAGGCATTATAACAAATAATATAACCATTTGATGTATAAAATATCCTGTTGGGTGCCAATGCGTAAGTTGTTATCTGGAGTTTTGAAATGAATGGCAGAACTTTTATGTAACTTTATTTTTTAAAAGTTCACCTTACCTTTTAATTTAAACTTAACATTCTTCCCTCATAAATGTCCAACATGTCATTAAATGCAATCTTTCTCCATTTTACAAGTCTATCTACAGTTGAAGCATCCTCTAACTCTGATAATTTTGCTAGTTTTATTCATAGACAAGATTGTACTTTGTTGATTGCTTATGTGATTGAGTAAACCCCGTGTAAGAGCTGACTGGGTAAGAAATCAGAATTATCTTCCTTAGTCACCTCATAGCTTAATAAAAATCAGGGAATCATTCAGCTGGAATACGTTCAGAGAAAAAAACCCCTTTTTATTTACCTTTCTTTACTCCCAATACATTTTTAGAGGTTAATAAAATAATGTATAAGAAATCTAATGGAACTTACATGTCTTAATAACTTAAGCAGCTTTGGAAAGTAAAATATGCTTTGATGAACATTCAGTTAATATTTTATCAATAAGTAATTTGCCTACCAGGCAGAAATATTTTTTAATTGTCATAATGATAAAATATAAAAGCAAAAGCTGTGTGATTTGGGCAAGTTACTTAACCTCTCTAAAGTCTTGGTTTCCTTGTAAATAAAATGAAGTTAGTAAGTACTTCACAAGGTTAAAGATTAATAAGATAATATTTATAAAACCCATAGCAAAGTGTCTAGCACATACATTCTCAAAAATGGTAGTTACTTCCAGGGAAAAAAAATCAAAAGAAGCATTTCAAGAGAGTGGTCAGTAGTGTCCAAGTGATATCAGGTCACTCAGAGAAGCCTGGACTGCACAGAATGAGAACTCAAAATGCAGACTTTTCTTCTAGAATGTGATACATGTGTGCCTGAACAACTACTCACTCTGCAAATTAGCACACTAAAATTAATAGAGCTTATGGGGAAAAAAAGTTAAGTTTTGGGCAGAGCACTTAAAGTCTATGCAGCTTTACATTGTTGTTGTTAGTTCTCCAGTTACAATCCTAATCAAAACATTAACTCCATTAAATCTCTAACAACATTTGCACCAAGCATCACAGTCGGCAACCCTTTGCATCATCATACTTCCTCTTAAACGGAGGAGATAGGAGGTATTGAATGCATTTGATTGCACTAGTTTTATCAAAATTAAACATCTGATTTGAGATACAGGGAGAAATGTCTTCACAGCTCTTTAGATATAATTGCAGCTTCAGCAGAGAGCTTAACTTTTGAAAAGTATAGGGTTCTTGACTCCACTAAACCAGCCCCTGTTTGTGCTAACGGGATGGACTTGTATAGGATTTTTAGACACTCATCTCCACTTTTTAAGGCCTTTATACATTGCTAAGGTTTTTCTCTTTAATTGGGGTGAAAGCTTGCCCCTGATCACTTTTAAACATTAACAAGCTGGAAAAAAATCATATGAACCAACAGGACATCCAGAGTCCAAATTATACTGATATTGTTCATGATTTACCAATAGCAAAGGAGCTCTTCTCTTTTACAGAAACATGTGTTATAGAGAATATACTGTGTATTGGATGGAACAATGAATATTCTGAACTCTCCTAAAGCTCTTGGCAATTAAGTTTTTCATAGAGAATAAAGGAATATAAATCAAGTCTGTTTCTATTGTTGCTTCTGTTTCATGTATATCAAACATTTTTTAGGGTAATTTAATGGTTTAGCCACATTAGAGACATCTGATAGTATTTTCTTACATTTTTCTTGTGCTTATTCCCTACAGTTGGCTAAAAAGTTTATGAAAATTATCTCTGGATCACTAGAAGTCCCCATTCCTGCTAACAATTACTGTTTTGCTGTCAGTTTGATTCATTATTCCCATAGCAGTATCCCCCCCCACCAAACACCTTTTAGCGGTGCCTCTAATTCAGTTTTATCTATGCATTTGAGAAGGTTGTTGCTCAAGATAGGCAAAGACCATTTTGATCAAGTTGTTCCGTGTGTACAATATACTTCAGATTTTATATTGGTATTAAAGTATTATATACTATCTAACTAGCTCACTTCACCAAACCTGAATAAATAAAAAAAATAATTTTGCTATATTTCAATGTTGATACTGTGCTCAAAAATTATATGCATAATTTTGTTTGGTCACATTTTTATGTGATTTTATTTTAGCTGCTGTAAGAAGAGATGATTCCATTATTTCAAGTCCTGATGTCACTGATATTGCACCAACTAGAAAGAGGAGGCAGCGGATGCAAAAAAATCTTGGGACAGAGCCTAAAATGGCTTCTCAGGAGCATCGGCTTCAAGAAAAGGAAAAGTAAGTCATTTTATTCTTTGTCAAATAGTGAGATGACATTTAAAAATCTAATATATAATCTTAAAATTATATTTTTATTTCTGAATTTACTTACAGCTATTTTTAAGAACAAAAATTATGATTTTGGAAATTGTAAAATGTTTGAATCAATTTATTCTCTGGTTTTTGGGTAATTCCTATTAATATTTAAAGCAGAAGTGCTAAAAATATAAGTAAATTTTTTTTCTTGTGGTTTTTATGGATTAATTAGAAATGGCATGTAGGATACTAAAAACATTAGAATCCAGCTTGTGTTCAGTAAAGAACTTCGATCGAATTTACTGCTTTAAAGAGACTCATAGAACATTCAACTTAGCCACTTGATTTGATTATGCTTGGTATTTTTTCAAGTAAAATATCTCTTTGTAGTAATCTATTTATTTCTATTAGATTTTGGAATTATAAACTGTATTTTCACTGTTTTTCACTTTTTGCTTCAGACTGCCCTCCTTCAGTATACATCCCAATTTAGTTGTCATATGTTGAGGTGTTGGGATAACTAACATTTCATTGCAGTAAAACAGTCTGCATTTATACGGAATATTATCAGTTGAATCCAAAATGAATGTACAAATCATTTGTACGTGTGTGTGAGATATATATATATATATATACCCTAAGATTTTATTTCTTTTTCTCTAAACTTTTGATTAATTTAGCAAATGGTAGTTGAACAATAGCCTTGTGACAGATGATATTACAGACCACTGGTATTCAAAGTATGGAATGAGGATCTGAGGGTTCCCAAGGCCCTTTGTGACGATCCACAGGGTCATCCCTTCTTCAGTTCCATAGCTATGTGAGGCCAGATTTTCTTCGTATATTTTAATTAAAATAATAGGTCATATCTGTTTGAGTGCAGAAGCTAATGAGAATCTAACTGTTTTCATTCAAGCCAGCCATCAACAGAGTTGCAAAACATTGACCTCGCAAGATTTTTTGTTTGGGAAATATAATGATTTTTGTAAAGAATATGTTATTCATGTTATCATATACTCGGTTTATTATTATTTTAAAAATATTTAATACATATTTTAAGTTTTTTCTCAGTTTTTATTTTGAATATGGCAAATACAGTCCACATGAATAAAAGTTCTTGAGGTCCTCAAGAACTTTTGAAAGTGTAAAGGGGTCCTGAGAGCAAGAAGTTTTAGGATTCTGTTATAGACAATGAGGATGCCAAGACAGGCACAATCCATGCATTCAGGAAACTGAACCTGATAGGAGGGAGTTTTCAAGTTTCTTGCATAAAAGTTTGCATTGTACAGTTAATAGTGGCATTGTTTTGTTGTCTGTTTATCATTGGGTTTTGAGTTTATAGTTGCATTACCATGGCTTATTAACCATTATATCCCATTAAATTTAGCTAGGAAGCCTGACTTCATTACTTGTTTTCAATTCTAAGCATATGCTGGATTTCAAACATTTCTGTCAGTCGCTCACAATGGTATTTCCTCTGTATCTCCTGCAGTAGCCTCTCAGTAGAATTTACATTCATTGTATGACTACCCCATGATTTCACATTGTCTAAGGAAATGCCCAGTAGTTACTGTTGTTTGTTGAGAACAAAATAATTGTAGCTATGGCTTTCCCTCATTCATTCATTCATGTATCATTCTTTTAACATATGTTTACATGCTGAGCAGACTTGACACAGTCCCTGATGCCATAAAGCTTAGTCTACGTGAGAGAAGAGAAACATTACTCATACGATTACATAGATATGAGGAGTACAGTAGTGGAGTAGAGAGCAGAGATTTAGGCAGAGGAAACAGCCTGTAAACATGCGCTGAGGTGGACTGTGTGAGGGTGATGGCAGTGGAGGGAGCAAGGAAGGGAGGGCTTGCGATGAGGCTGAAGGCTGCTCAGAGGCCAGTCCAAGCTGGGCTGTGTGACCTTGTTAAAAATTCAGCCTTTTCTCATGTATATGATAGCATTTCTGGTTCTCACATCACAGAGGACTTTTCTTCTTGTTTTCCCTACCCTTTGAGATTGCTTTTTGACTCTTCTTAAGGGTTATCAAAATATTAGATTGACTAGAAATCTCTGATATTTTAGTCATTATTGTGTCTTCTTAGATATAGTCATTTAAAATTATCTAAAACTATCGTCCTTCCTTTCTTTTTCATTTTTTAATTCTGCTTTCAAACTGCTGAATGTTGTACAGTTTTGGATTCCCAGTAGTAAAACTTTCATTCTTTTGAAATACAGGAAACTAGAAAATTGAAAACATACTGAAACTTATGTAGAGTACTCACAAGGATAATAGCCTAAATTGGCATGTGTTAGCAGTCCTGGGGTGCAGAATTGTACTGACATTTTGCCTTTTTCTTTGGTAAATATAAATTTTTTTCAGGAATATTTTTAGATCTTTGATGATCTCCCACTTTTAGTAAGACTCTGAAATCCTTGAATCTGGTACCTATTGATAAATATTCATTAAAAATTTCAGTGTGACCAATCCACACAATATGATTATACTTGGGGAACCCTCATCCTGTCTGTCAACTAGCATCAACACTAAGAGTTATTATTCAACGTAACAATGTACTATACATTCCTTGCTATTTACTATCTTACATTACTTGAAATTATGATTTGTAGAGTTGTTTGGTATGTCCTTTTAATTCTACATATTAAACAAAATGAACCAGCTGACAAAGACTACAGAAACTGTGAACTTATTTTCATCCTTATATACTTTATTAATATCATCAAGTAAAATTCTGAGTATAAACAATGTAAAATCACTTTCTATAAATATACAATGGCATGGACTTCCCTGGTGGCGCAGTGGTTAAGAATCCGCCTGCCAGGGCTTCCCTGGTGGCGCAGTGGTTGAGGGGACACGGGTTCGTGCCCCGGTCCGGGAAGATCCCACATGCCGCAGAGCGGCTAGGCCCGTGAGCCAGGGCTGCTGAGCCTGCACGTCTGGAGCCTGTGCTCCGCAACGGGAGAGGCCACAACAGTGAGAGGCCCGCGTACTGCAAAAAAAAAAAAAAAAATTGAAAAAAAAAGAATCCGCCGGCCAATGCAGGGGACACGGGTTCGAGCCCTGGTCCGGGAAGATCCCACGTGCTGTGGAGCAGCTAAGCCTGGGCGCCACAACTACTGAGCCTGCACTTTAAAGCCCGTGAGCCACAACTACTGAGCCCATGTGCCACAACTACTGAAGCCCATGTGCCTAGAGCCCATGCTCTGCAGCAAGAGAAGTCACTTCAGTGAGGAGCCTGTACACTGCAACGAAGAGTAGTCCCTGCTGGCTGCAACTAGAGAAAGCCCATGCGCAGCAATGAAGACCCAATGCAGCCAAAAATAAATAAACAAATAAAAGTAAATTAAAATATATATATATATATATACACAATGACACAATATGTATTTAAATTAAATAACACTATATTTGGGCTTTATTAGACACCCAGCTTAAAGTTTTAATGCTTTATCATATAACATAATAATTGAGGAAGAATTTTCATTTCAATTTTTTAAATTTAAGAGCCCTTATTAATTCTTTCAACATCCTCAGAAAGCTAATATAATAAAAGTCTATTAATACCATTTTGTTGGTATGACATGAAATCATTATGGTTAGGTAGACTAGTTGGATTATTTTAACAAAATGATTAATCCAGTCATTATTCACTTATTTGTCTAAATTGAATCAACGTCCCAGTCTGTTGAAATTAGCAACCAGTTAACAAAGTCAGCCAATAAACAAAATGCTCAGTTTAAGTGATTTAATCAATACTTTAATGTCTGTTACTCCTTCAACTATTTCAGCTCATTTCTCCCTACCTGCAAATTCTGCTTTACCTTCTTTTGGCTGTTCTGTTTCTCATTTCTGTAGATTTTCTTTATCAAAAGCAAACTACTTTTTTAAGAGATACTGAAATTTGTATCTGAACAAGGGACCTATAAATGAAAACTTTCTCTTAGAATCAAGGCTCCAGACCCTGGGAGAGGTGGCCAAGAAGAGAGCCAAACTCAAGTTACAACCAAATCATGTTTGTACTGGAGACCAAGACAAGGAGCCAAACACAGGGCTACACCGTGCAGACCTAGTTACCAAAACCGGGATACGAAGTTCTTATTGGAGCAGGAACAAGGGTTATCGCAAATCTCAAGCAACTCTAACTTAGTTCTGAGCTCCTCCTTAAATGACTCTTGACTAGAAAAAGCATTAGCTTCTGTGGTCAAAGAAGCTGCTAAATATATAGGTGGAACAAAATGCCTCTAGCTCTGAGATTTGAATAGTGGGGGGCAAGAAAGCTCAGACGTTTATTGAAGTTAAATGATATTGAGTACAGAATTTATTCTTTATGGTAACATTCACAGACTGCATTCTACAGAATTATATAGAAGGAGATCTTAATAGGTACCCCACAGAGGATTTCATATTCAAATAAGTTTAGAAATTGCAATTTTTAAATTCAGTTGGAATTTCTAAACTTATTTGAATATGAAACCCTCTGTGGGATACCTATTAGGATCTCCTTTTACATAATTCTGTAGAATGCAGTCTGTGAATGAGAAGGAAATCCAAAAAAGAGGGAATATATGTATACGTGTAGCTGATTCACTTTGCTGTACAGTATAAACTAACACAATATTGTAAAGCAATTATACTCCAATTAAAAATAAATAAATAAAACTAAATTGCCCTCTCAACAAAAAAAGAAATTGCTGCATACCACAGCTACCACACTCCCTTATGCTCCAAACCCTAAAACTTGGAGATTTATATGTTAAAGGATCTAAAAAAATCCATAGTAAATAATTCATTTGACTTGTTTAATCATTTTTCAAAAGTACTCAAGCATAGCACTGTCATGCAGTCTGCTTTCCTCCCTCCCAAAAAGGGATTAGTGACATTCCAAGGGATAGCATTCTTTAGGGCCGTAGTTTGGGATACGAACTCTCAAAATTCTCAAACATTAGTGATTTTAAGTATATAAGATCCTTTCAACCATAATTATAGAGTTTTAGGCATTAAATGTATCTCAAGAACAAAATGTTAGTTTGTATATAGGACCTTCCTCCCCATCTCCCCACAATACTACTGCTTAGAAAACCTCCTACTTGTCCGACCAACTGCCCTTCTGGGAGCAGCAGGGTCATTTTCTAAGAGAATTCTAGTGATTGGAACACATTCGACAGCCCTAAAAGAAGGAGTTCAACATCATCTCAGCTACAGGATAAAATCATTAAAACAGTTTGGGCCAAAAGTACAAAAAAATACTTGTATAGTCTTTAGACACTTTTATGTAGTCTTTCTTTCTGCAGGATAACAAGTAAAAATATATAGGTTCACATCTCTTGTGTGAGGCACACAGACATGATTTAGTCTTCTTTGTGATGGATGTCTTCTGAAAACACAGAGTTCTAACACATTGTTCCAAACAACCTTAAAAATAATATCAAATTATAACTTTTCACAGATGTTGCTTCTTGAACTGTAAGGAAGAAGTTTTAACTCTGTGTTCTGAATCAACCTTTAAATGGTCCCATTAAGTAGTTGTGTAGCTGCAATATTTTAGGTGAGTGTTAGGTTGTAAATCAACACGTGAATCCGCACACACATGTGGACTCACGCACCCCTACGTTGTTCACGATTTAATTAGCCAAGGTTGCACAATCTTATAGTCCATGTGGCTACACAGAGCAGGAAAAGGTGCAGCACATCTTAGCATAGTATTTCTTCACCTCCTTGGAGTGGGGTGAGGTACTACACCGCCACCACTGATACAATTTGTTTAAGATATAATCTTCCTCGACTCAGAAAAGCTCAGTCTTTCCTTTTTATTCTAGAAGCTTACAGCATCATCCTGGATGAAATTGCACAATCCATGCACTTTTGTTTAGAGGAATAATTATACACATCAGGCTCTCCTGGCTCTGCACCAAAGTTCTCATGTCTATCAGAGCCTTCCAGGGTCCTAGAGAGTCCACTTCCCCACTGTAGCCCAATTGCAGTCAAATAGAGTTTAAATAGAGTTTAAATCAGCTATATGCATATGTATATCCCCATATCCCCTCCCTTTTGCGTCTCCCTCCCACCCTCCTTATCCCACCCCTCTAGGTGGTTGCAAAGCACGGAGCTGATCTCCCTGTGCTATAGCTGCTTCCTACTAGCTATCTATTTTACATTTGATAGTGTATATATGTCAGTGTTACTCTCTCACTTCATCCCAGCTTACCCTTCCCCCTCCCCGTGTCCTCAAGTCCATTCTCTTCGTCTGTGTCTTTATTCCTGTCCTGCCCCTAGGTTCATCAGAACCATTTTTTTTAGATTCCATATATATGTGTTAGCATACGGTATTTGTTTTTCTCTTTCTGACTTCAGTCTGTAGGACAGACTCTAGGTCCATCCACCTCACTACAAATAACTCAATTTTGTTTCTTGTTATGGCTGAGTAATATTCCATTGTATATATGTTTTAGAGTAGTTTTAGGTTCACAGCAAAATTGAGTGGAAAGTACAGAGAGTACCCATGTACCTCTGTCCCCACACATGCACAACTTCCCCACTCTCAGCAACCCCCATCAAAATAGTACATTTATTACAATTGATGAACCTACCTCGACAAATCATTATCACCCAAGGTCCGTATTTTACAGGTTCACTCTTGGTGTTGTACATTCTATGGATTTGGACATATATATAATGACAAGTATCCACCATTGTAGTATTATACTGAATTGTTTCATTACCCTAAAAGTCCTCTGTGCTCCACCGATTTATCCCTCTTTCCCCTTAACCTCTGGCAGCTACCAATCTTTGAAATATCCCCATAGTTTTGCCTTAACCAGAATGTGTTATAGTTGGAATCATACAGTATGCAGCCTTTTCAGATTGCATTCTTTCACTTAATATACACCTGGGCTTCCCTGGTGGCGCAGTGGTTGAGAGTCCGCCTGCCGATCACGGGGATATGGGTTCGTGCCCCGGTCCGGGAAGATCCCACATGCCGCGGAGCGGCTGGGCCCATGAGCCATGGCCGCTGAGGCTGCGCGTCCGGAGCCTGTACTCTGCAACGGGAGAGGCCACAGCAGTGAGAGGCCCGCGTACAGCAAAAAAAAATAATAATAATAATATACACTTAAATTTCCTACATATCATTTGATGGTTTGACAGCTCATTTCTTTCTGGTGCTGAATAGTAATCCATTGTCTGGATGTACCACAGTTTATCCACTTACCTACTAAAGGAATCCATTTATTTCTCAATAAAATGAGGTTCATTTTCTTTGTTTCCCAATTGTAAAAGCACCGCATGCTTATCTCCCCCGCAAAAGCAGAAAGTATACAGAAACAAAATGGTAGCTAGGAAATGCATAATCCCACCCACACGGAGACCACCGCTATTAACACCATGGTATTCTGTATATTTGCAGATCTCTTCTCTTCCACACTTTACGTGCAAAACAAGGCTCATACTGTTTATGATGTAGCCTGCTATTTTAATATTTAAATATATATTTCTACTTTAATAGATACATTGCTTCAACATCATTTTATATTTATAGTGTCCCATTGTGTAAATGTATCATAATTTCTTTAACCATTTCCCATACTGTACATTTAGGCCTTATCCACATTTGTACTATCACAAAGAATGTTGTATATACTTGTACATAAATTTGCACATATGACTGATTGTTTCCTTAGTATGAATTCCCCAAAGTGAAATTACTAGGTTAGTAATGTACTTATTAGGTATATGTACTTGTTAGTCCTTTGTTATGTTTTGACAGAGTTCCTCCAGAAAGCTATCATAGCTGGTACTCCCACAAGCAGTGTTTGCCTTTTGTTCTTTTATTTTCCAATTCATTCTGATCATTGCCAGGTCATTTTAATCGTTTAATCAATAAATAGTATCTCATTGTTTAATTTTTGTACCTAACCTTTAGAGACATCCTTCTTCTCTGGCATTTATTGATTATTGACATTTCATCTTTTGTTTATTACCTATCCATAACCTCAGCTGATTTTCAGTGGAGGTCTTTGTCTCCTATTGCTTTATATCTAAGAGTATTAATTTTATTTTACCCAGACTATCATTTTAATTTTTGTTAATGATATTTTGTATTTACATAAGTTATTAGTTAATCAAATCCGTCTATCAATAATAATGATAATATTTAACATTCACTGAATACTTATGTCCTAGATACTGTGCTAAACCCTTTATATATGCCCTTTATATGTCTCACTAAACTATACCCATTTTATAGATTAGGAAGCTCAGTTCTAGAGAGATTAGATAACTTGCCCAAAGACAATGCTACATCTGTGATTTTGAATCTAGGATCATCTTATTCCAAAAACCATACTTTTTAGCTACTTTATTATACTGCTTCAATAACTAATATTTAATACGATTAGTGTGCGCCAGGGGTTGTGTTAAGCACTTAAATTCCTTTAATTCATTCATTTAATTCATTCAATTCTTACAGAAACTCAGTGAATTAAGAGCTGAGTAAATATCAGATTCAGTGACTTTCGACTGTTTGTTCAAAATTTCTACAATATCACAGTAGAGATAGAACTGCAGCTCTGTGAGTACAAGGACTGGTTTAATAATACCTCCTGCCTGCCTTTCAACATGTATGTGAGGGTCAGATGAGATCACATGAATGAAAGCACCATCGAAGTAGGAAGCTCTAAGACTGTGATACACTGTTATTTTTAAAGCACTGTTTTCCCAGGGCCTTTGGCTAAATCTTGGAAATCTCTTCCTGAAAAGAAAACTTTGTTTATGGAGTTTTTAAACCTGTAGTGTTTCCTTTCCTCATAATTCTTATGGAAATGAGGATTGCCCATACCTTTCTCAGCAAATCTTCTTTCCTTCCAATTAGCAGTCAATAAGATTATATTGAAGGAAAATAACACAATTGGAAGACCGGGTTTTAAAAGCAGTTGATAATAAGTAAGTAAATAAATAGATAGATATTTACATTATATATATGCATTTGTATTCTATCATTTTGTTTCATTTAAAATTTAATTTCAAACTCATTCAAACATTTACTCATTTTTTACAGTTTATTCATTTGCATCTGCCAATTTAGAATATGGTAGTTGACCATCCTCTTCTTTCAAAAATAACCTATTTTCATGTTTATACCTTGATTGCTTTTTTTTTCTAATTTAAACCGCAACATACTTGATGTGTGTGTGTGTGTGTGTGTGTGTCTGTGCGTGTGTGTATTTAATTTTCATGGATAATATAATTTATCAGATTTAAATATCTAATTCTTGAAGGTTTTTAGTAACTGAACTTTAAACTTCTCTAGTGTCAAATTAGGGACATAAAATGTATGTGCAATTGCTATATATTTGCTTTGGTCATCATTAGCAAACCTCATTTTTTATACAACTTTAATTTTATCATAATGTTTATCTTAGTTGCAAAAGTAAACACAGTGGTGGTTTTAAAATGAGATAGGTTTTTATTAACTTCACTGTGTGTTTACCTAACTCTTCAGGCTGCGGCTCTCACTTTCCTTGCTGCATGTTTTGATTAATGGCCCCCTGGACTTGTTCCAGAATATACTGATTATGGTCAGTGCATTTCAAAGATGATTTATTAGTTGTGTTTGCAACTCAAAATAATTAAGTAAAGATTGATCATATGCATTATTATAGGTTTGCCAATAAAATCAGCAGTTACACTTTAAGATACAGGTTGCCTGAGTGGACTTTTTTAGCTATACAGAAAGGACAAAATATTAATATTTTTAAAAAACATATTCAATATCAACCACAGCTTTATGGCCTTTTAAAGCATGATTATTAAATGTGTCCAAAGTTTAGGCTTATAAGTACATGCATTTTAAGTTCTTTTTTAACATAATTTCAAAATAATATGTTTCAATGGAGATTACATAGATGTTTAAATAGAGTATTTCCATGTTTATAGCTCACCCTGGGAACAACCTGTACTACAATTCCCTCAGGCTATTACATGCATTTAGATTTCAAATTACTGACAGACTTGGATTTCTGTTTTAAAACAATTTTAATAAGAAGCTGTTATAATCTTTCTGTGTTTTAGGTAAAGGGAATTTATCACATATTTCATATATATTATATTTCTGTCACTTGAAAGACTTTCTCACATAAAATTTTTCCAAATTTCACTTGATAATCATTATTATTTCAGGCATTTTAAGTACTCTACCAACACAGAATAATGTGTAAATATTCATTATACCTGGTCAGAGGAGTTATTAATCAAAGGAAGTGACTCCCTGTTCATAATTTATAGTTTAATATTCAAAGAAAGAAATAGAGGTGCATTTATTTTTTATTATTTGGCATACTGTATTCAAAATTTACATTTTAACAGTGAAATTCTATAACTTAAATCATCTACTATGATATATAACTAAATGTTAAATAGGTATTTGTTCTGTATTAAACATCCTGAAATGAAATAAAATGGCTGTTTCATGTTCTAAACTTGTGTGAAGGAAATCGAATATGAGGATAAAGAAACAAGAAATGAACAAACAGAAAACCTAAATAAACTAAAAGTATATAACTATTGATAAGTATTATTCAAGGATTTTGTTCAGTTTTGGTAAATCATTATGAAAGGACAAAGAATACAGACATGCTTTGTTTAAACATCATTATTAAAAGTTTTTTCAGTAAAATTTTAAGACATTGTTTACTTGAAAATCTTTTACAATAATTTTGTTTCTAAGTAATTCCTTAAATTATAATTTATCAGTGAATTGAATAAGGCAGTGTTATCATTACCAGCATTATTGAATGCTGTCTTCTGCATACACCACTTCTAGAAGTACAGAATAAAGACTGTGTCTTCTACAATCTTTGTATAGGAAATAAAAGAATGAAGGAAGATTAATCAATAGTATACATTTATCTTTTCCTTTTTGGCCACATTATATTTCCTGACAGACTATCTTTAATATGTATATAGCTAAAATGTGCTAAACTCCATAATAGGTACAAGAAGTTTGAAATTTCAGAGAAGGGAGAGTTGATATTCCATTCAGAGGACAATGGAATAAGCTGATGTGATAAGATCAGAGAAGACTGGCTAGAAGAAGGTGATATTTGAGTTTAGCTTTGTAAAGTAAATGGGGGTGTCTATAGACAAAAACTGAAGAAAGATAATGCAGAAACTGATCATTGAATCCAGGCTCCCAATTCCCCTTCTTTCTTTTAGTAATAGAACCCGTTCTGCCATCCCATGCATCTGCATGTTTTAACAGGGCACATGGCTCCCAGCCTAGAGGATACATTTCCCAGCCTCCCTGGCAGTGAGTTATGGCCATGTGACACAGTCCTTGCCAATAGGATGTGAATGGGAATGATATGTACAATTTGGGGATCTTGCCCATAAAATGATTTGACATACATTCTTGACAACCCTGTCTCTTTCTCCCTTCTCAGCCCATCTTCTACCAGGCATTTAAAGAAAACATCCTAGGAGATGGTAGAGTAAAAAAAGAGGAAGAATTGTGGTCCCTGGACAATCTCATGGGGCAGGGCAGCATATCCACCACGGACTACCCACTACCTTTAGACTATTGTGTGAAAGAGAAATAAATGTCTAGCTGGATTGAGCCATGGTGCTTTTGGGGTCTGTTTGTTACAGAAATGAAATATCTCCTGACTAAGAAGGGCCTTCCTGTCAGAGGAACAGAGTGCATAAGTAAATGTGTGGAGGAAGAGTCTGGAAGATAGGGAACCAGTGACCTTATCATGAGATGCAGAGAAATGTGAATAAAACTAGCGAGGTAGATGGAATTTGGTACTTAAATGCTAAGCTGATTTATTTGGACTTCTTTTATGAAAGCAGCAAGGACCTGTTAGACATTTTTAGCCAAAGAATATCATAATGAACAGTATGTTAGGAACATTTCTTTGGAAACCATACATTTGATGGAGGGAATGTTTACAGATTGGCAGTGAAGCTAAGATATTACAGTAGTCCAGGAAGAATGATCTGAAGAAGAATAATGATTATAGGTGTGAGCGTGATTGAAAAAAAGGGAAGGGATGGATTGAGAAACACTTAAGTTTGCTATCCTCTTACTATGGAAGAACTGGGAAACCTCATCAGTTATTGAAAGCTATTTGTTAAACATTGTCTTTATAAAAGTAAGTCATCTGTCTTACTTTAGAAATCAGCCTACCGCAAAAGCTGGATAAACAAAACTTGGTGGTCATGGGCATTGACTTCCCAGAAGACTGGAAAAGTTTTCTTTGTCAGGCTGGGATATTTGTACACTCAAATATATAGACATATACTACACTAATTTTATATTATTTTACTTCTTTTTATTCAATTTTTTAAAATTAATTTTTAGCATATAGGAAAGATTTTAATCAGTAAACTATGTCCAAGTCACATTTTAAAAAATTATTTATTTTTGTTGTTGTCCAAGTCCCATTTTTAAAAAAGTTGTCATTCTGGAATGTGTACTATAGCCTCTGAAAGCCTTCCTTGATGTAGGTGGGGTTCTTGTTCGCTCCAATCCCGGGAAGTATTCCTTTTGGACATGTACTTTCATTGCAGTCTGAAGTTACGGGATTTTTCTTGCTTGGAGATATATTCTACTTATGGACTACAGAGAAAATCAACTTTTTCACTGTCACAATCTGTTATGGATATAGTGCTGATTTTATAAAGTGTTTTGCCTAGGGCCAAGATATATGACTTTGTAGGAATTTCCAGACTATAGGGGATAAAATAGGAATTGTACTCACAAGTGAATTTGGCAAACTAATGAAGTTACGAGATAATGATATAAAGCCAAACAGACCTATATATTCAGAAACCATGAAAATAATACTTTTTAATTTATTGAGGTTTATTTTTGGTTAAGCAATAAATAGCACCATATAAAGCACAGAAACCGTTAAAGAAAATATTTCATTTGTTTTCAACTGCTATGTGTGCAAGTAAGACAAATGAACATCTCCATATTCTTACTGAGTAATAAGATGGTCTTTCAGTCTAAAGTATACTTTTGGAGTCTTCCATATAAACTGTTAGGAACATACACCAGTAACTTCTAAAGGAGGAAAATAACCCAGCACAGGAAAGAAAACTGACCATTACAGATTATCATTAGATATGGTTATAGGCCTCTGTCTTTTATATCCTCCTTAATATAGGAATGGAGTACCTATTATATATCAAGCACTGTGCCTGGTGCAGGGCTACAGCACCAAACAAGATAGAACAGGTACTTCGCCTTTGGAAGGATATGATATAGTTGCAGAAACAGATCAGTAAATAATTACAATCCAGTGTGATAATGAGGCCATGTGATATGAGGTCCAGATACATTTGGAATGCCTAATTAAAATGAATACTAGAGGTAGGCACCAGTAACACAAAGGAAAAATTATTACCTTTTTTCCGTTAACCCAGGATGGACATGCAGATAAGTGACTGCAAATAAGAAAATATATTACATTTAATAGTATCATGCTCTGAATGACCTTGCCCCTGCCACTTGAACTAATTGTGTGATTCATTCATTTGTTTAACAAAGATTTGGGGGACACAGGCATATACAGTCAATTCTCAGTCACAGTAGTTATGTTCTATAAAGTTGCTGGGGACACTGAATTAACAAATACTGTGTCATTGTCTCTAGGGGTAATACAGGGTTAAGTTCCTGGAGCCTCTGGTCACATTTTTGCCAACCAATCAATACATAACCTGGTTTTATGTACATTTCTGTTTAAAGACACCATATTTGATATATATTGTTGATTTATTAACATTGAACTCATGGCCAACAGCACTATAACTCATGCTTGAATGAAGCTTATCTAACACACATATTTTCTCCTATAAGGAACATCATAGCCTTCTTGTGATTGGGAACATTAGGTAGCACTCCAGTTCTATGCTTGGGGGCCATTTAAAAAAGCAAAATCTGCAATAAAAAGTGCAAAAATGCAAAAAAAGGCACTAAATACACTGCAAAAAGGACACTTGTGTTTACAAGTATGAGCGGTGAAACTGGAAGATGCTAACCTTGTTCCACCTCAGCTGGGCACATGTACTTCAGGGACTCAAATTTTTCACTGATCCATGCATGTGCATGTCTGCAAATGACTGAGAGAACACTTTAAGTATTGATTTGAAGGTTGGAAGTAAATTTCAGCTAGTAGGTGAATTTGGAATTCATGGATAATGAGGATTGACTGTAATTAGTATTTAAACCATGGGATCAGAGAAAATTCTGAACAAAGGATACCCATGACTGAGCCTTTAGAACGTTTGTTTCAGGATTTGGGGATTAGGTTCTACATATATCACCAATGAGAGTCCAAGCTCTGAGAAAGGGGGACTATTACGTAGGAAGAAGATGAGGTGATTATGATTTAATAGAAGCTAAAAATATGTTTCAAAAAGAAAAGATCAACTCTCAACTGCTACTGAGTAATCAATAAGGACAGAGACTCTACCAGGGTCTCAGGGGGAGTTTTGAGACAGATGACTAATTAGAGTGGAATGAGGTGAGAATTAGACACACAGAATATGGGTAAAACTTTGAAGGAGTTTTGCTCTAAAAATGAGCAGACTAGTAGAGATGTAGCCAGAGAGGGCTGTAGGCTTGCTTGCTTGCTTATTTAATATAGGGAGTAAGAGAATGTGTTGTTATGCTTTTGTTAATGACCAAATCAAGTAGAAAATAGTGATCTTGACCAAGTTATTCAACATTTCTTGGCCTTAGTTTTTCTTTCTAAAAAATGTAGGACTTAACCAGACAAAATTATCTTGATTTACTTTATATGTAGTGAAACACCATATTATAGTGATTTAGAGTATGGATTCTGAAATCCAACTGCCTGGGTCTGTGTTTTAGCTTCACAACTTACTACCTGTCAGCTTGTGGACATCGCACTCAACCTTTATATGCTTTGATTTCCTTATCAGTAAAAAAAAGGGGTAATCATAGTGCCTACCTAGATTTGTGAGAATTTTTAGATAGTGCGTATAAAATGCTTAGCACAGTGCCTGGCACAAATACTAGCACTCAGTACATGTTAACTCTTTTCTATTTATCATCATTTTTATCATCTATCTCTAATATGCTATCATCTGTGAATTTCATGTTTATATCACTTGTTCTTTCAACTCTCTGCACATACTCTATAGTATATACATAGTGTGGAAATGTCTTCCACCATTTTCTATAATACATTTATAAACAATGATAATTTCTATTAGTGAACCAGTAGGAAGTCCCATATTTAAAGCAGGACTCTTTGGAGGAGATAGTTTTTCTAATAAAAAAATTATTCCGCAAATATTTGAAGGCCTAATATTTGCCAGGCACTGTCTTAAGTGATATAATAGTGAACAAAACAGAGTCCTTGCTTTCATGGGGCTGAAGTCTTAGTTGAAAAAGAGAAATCTTGAACTCATCACAAATTTCAATTCCTTTTTGAAGTCCTATAGCATGTGTCTTTGAAAATTTAGAAAAGCATGTCTTAAAAAAAAAAAGGAAAGGAAAGATTTTTGGAAAGAAACAAATGTCAGAGGAAGAAGGAGAGGGAGTAAAAGGGAAGAAAAGAAAAAGGGAGGGAAAGAATCTCAGTATGATAATATGTAAAGGTTAAAAGTTTATTTTTCTGGTTGTCTGGAGTCTTGTGTATATCTGCCAAATCCTCCTTCAGAAGTTTGCTATTAATAATTATTTTTCATGCTTTAAACATGCTGTCATTTAAAAAAAATCATCTTTTAACTCTAATCTTAAAGTTACCCGGTCAGTGGTGTTCGCTAATATGTCATATATATCTCATCTCAGAATTCAGGCCCACATTTATTGAGTACCAGGCACTGTACCATTCCTTTTTCTCAAGGAGCTAGCAGCCAAGTCATATAGTTAAAAAGATAATTTCTACATAATATAACAACTTTTAAAATACAGATATACACAGGCTACATATAGGAAAACAGAAGGAATTTTATTTAGCCCTTTATAATCAACTGCTGACTCAAATGTATTCCTGAATTATGTTTCAGAGGTAGTATTATACCTTGTCTTTTCAGTGAGCCCACCTGAAATTTTCTTTTTGTTAAAGTCACCTGAAACTTTGAAAAATCTTGTTTCTTTTGGCATTTACATTATTTTATTTCGTTTTCTACTGTCTTTTGCACTTTTCTTTAAACTTTATAGTTATTGTAATTCTGTTCTTTATTTAAAATAATTTATAACCATAAGACATCCAATCCAGTGACTCATTCAGTCTGAACTTTAGAGATATCATAGATCACTGATTTACTCTAAGATTCTTAAATTTATTACTTACTACACTCCCATTTGGATTTCAGGCAATGAAGGGGACGCTATTGTGCATGATCTAAAGTAGCAGACTGTAATTCTTTTCTTCCTACTATTTTATTTTCATTTTGCCCACTTGCTTCAGATAATTATTGTATTAGTATTGGAATAGAATTTATTATCTAATCCAAAATATATGGTCACGTAACCTTTATATAAATATTTTGTGGGACAAAAATCTTACTGCTTTAAATGAAAGCCTGTTTCACATGCCAATGTCTACCTGTTAGCCCTACTTCTTCTGCCTTCTGTGTCATATGAAATATTCTACATTAAAGTCACTCATATAGTATAGTGGAGTTGTGTTCTCCAACTATATGACAGCTTATGCACATTCAACATACACTCTCCATTCCCCTCTCCCACCATAAAAAGGGGAGGAGGAGAGAGAGAGGAAAAAGAACAATTTAAATAGTTCGGGGCATTCTACTCAAACATGCCCAGGAGTGGATGTCAAGTGGGAAACATATCTTCTTATCCCCTGTTTTCTCATTATCCTTCCATAATATGAGGAGCACATCTAAAGAGAAACCTTTTTCATACAACTGACCACTAAACACAAGATAACTACTTCACAAAAAGCCATTTATCAAAATAGCAGGAAAACCCCGTGGTGCTGGACCAATTGAAATTGGTATATCGTGATGGAGTATAATATTTTCCGAAGAGTTTTTCAGGATAATATGATTTTCACATTAAGATACCATTAAAACCCATACCCCGAACTATCACTCCATTTAATTTGGAGACCATTTCATCTTCTGAGTTTTCTCCTCTGCACACTGGAAGAGCCTAAGTTTATCAGCACTCCCCAAGTATAGCGTGGTTTTACATGGGCAGTCTCTTGGTTGGGGTTGCCTTTCACTGAACGTGTATAGTTTGCCAGTGTTCCATTAAAGTCGTGTTCCCAGAGTCCCCTTATATTTCAGATGTGGTGTGATCTATACAGAGAAGAATGAGACACCACACTTCTGTTAATATAGGATGTTCCGTTGCTGTTACACCTTTTATTCTTCAGATGTCACTAATTTTTTTTTTGAAAACCTATTTAAAAAGATAAGTATGAATGCCTTGAATTTCCTAAACTTCAGTTGTGCATGGGCCACCATTTGGATTTGCATTGTATCTGAGTTTCACTGCCTCCTTCCACGAGTTTTGCCACTTCTTGGTAACACTTTCACTATGAGTTAATTATTGATTAAATCACTTTACTTTTTAAATTAAATAAGCTTATTTAAAGAAGAAGCTACACTTTATCTTAAATGGAGAACCAGTATCACTTGAACGTAAATGTAAAATTTCATACAATATAAAGTTAATGAATACAGTAAAATGTGATCGTTATCTGAAGGCTCTGCACCTGTCTGTGGTTCCCTCTCTATTAAAAGGTCTACCAGGGCTTCCCTGGTGGCGCAGTGGTTGAGAGTCCGCCTGCCGATGCAGGGGACACGGGTTCGTGCCCCGGTCCGGGAAGATCCCACATGCCGCGGAGCGGCTGCGCCCGTGAGCCATGGCCGCTGAGCCTGCGCGTCTGGAGCCTGTTGCTCCGCAATGGGAGAGGCCACAACAGTGAGAGGCCCGCGTACCGCAAAAACAACAACAACAACAAAGGTCTACCAGCCATCAGCTCTTTGAGAGAGAGATCACTAATTTTACAGCTGTAGCAGCTGCTGCTCCTCAGTCAGGACTCCCCAGGCAACTGCCTTCTGAGGGCATGCCATGGAGTAAAGAATTAGAGATAGATTAATATCCTAACTCTGTTCCATGCTGTGTGATTTGGGGCAAGATACTTTATCATTCTGAGCCTTAATATTCTAATTCCTAAAGTGGGAATAGTAATACCCACCTCATTAAAATTGATGAGGGGACTAATATAATGTGCCAGTCACGTGGTAGATGCTCAGCATTGGTTACTACTGCTACTCGGTTCTTGTTCATTTTCTTTTTCCCTTTCAGTGTCTGACTGTCTAGGTTTGAATGCAGATTGTCTTCCAAGTTAACTACTTGTGATAAAATTATACTATGAAAGCATTTAATTTATGTATTAGTAGGTTTAATAATTTATAATTAATAATTTTTATCGCTGGAAATTCCAGAATAATTATAAAGTGGCCAAAGATGAATTTAGAAGTGTTATGTTATGTAACATTTGTATCTTGCTTGCTGATACCATGTACCTTGTACATACTCAAATCATAAATACCTTTTCAACAGATATTTGCTCAGTACCTAGCATGAGCCAGGCACTGGTCTCGTCACAGAGGATATGGCACAGCACAAAATAGCTGACGTTACATTCTAGTGGTGTGAAATAAGCAAACAATAAACAAACAAGGACACATCAGATAATAATCAAGAGATATGCAGATAATTAAAAGAGGGTGACGTGGGCTTCCCTGGTGGCACAGTGGTTGAGAATCTGCCTGCTAATGCAGGGGACAGGGGTTCGAGCCCTGGTCTGGGAAGATCCCACATGCCGCGGAGCAACTGGGCCGGTGAGCCACAACTACTGAGCCTGCGCGTCTGGAGCCTGTGCTCTGCAACAAGAGAGGCCGCGATAGTGAGAGTCCCGCGCACCACGTGAAGAGTGGCCCTGCTTGCCGCAACTAGAGAAAGCTCACGCACAGCAACGAAGACCCAACACAGCCAAAAAAAAAAAAAAAAGTAACAAATGTTCAAGTACAATTGGTGTCTTAAAAAAAAAAGAGGGTGACGTAAAAGATAGTGATTAAATGGTTCCTCTTTGTATAAAGAGGTCATGGAAGGTCTCTCTGAGGAATTGATATTTAAAACGGAACCTGAATGACAAGCAGACATTGCTGCAAAGACTGGGAGGAAACAAGTAATGCAAAGGCCCTAAGGTGAGCCAAACCTGGCATGCAGAGGAAAAGAGGGCCCATGTAGGGGGAAAGTGAGGGAGTGGTATGTATTGATAATATAACTGTGTGGTCAGTCAAATGGATTCAGTCAGATCATGCAGGGCTTTGAAAGCTGATATTCTTTAAATTTTATTCACAGTGTAATGGGAGATTTTAAGGAGGGAAATGTCATGGTCTGATGTTTGTTTAAAAGATTGCTATGACCACTATGTTGAAAACGGATGTAGAGGTGGGGGTTAGTGAAAACAGAAGATCAGCTAGGCCGTTTTACAGTAGTCCAGGAGAAAGTCGGTCACGGCTCAGGCTATCTGGGGGAAGAGCAAGGCGTTCTTAGACCGCAGGTATGCTTTAGCAGTAAAGTTGCCAGGACTTGCTTCTAGGTCTGACTTAGAAGAATAAGGGACGGAGGGAAATCAGGAGGATTCCTATGCTTTTAGCTTGAGGAACTAGGTTAGTGGTGCTGTTTTCAGACACAGGAAGGACTAAGAAAGCAGATTTGCAGAGCAGAAAAATGAAAAGTTCTGTTTTGGCTAGGTTATGTTTAAAATACTTAGTAGACATCAAAGCAGAGATAGCAAGATATATGATTCTGGAGTTCCTGGAAGAAGTGAGGTCTGGAGATAAAGATTTGAGAGTCCTAAACATTTGGGATTTATGGCTATGATCTTAAACTGAGAACACTTGGCATGAGAGAGTGTTTCTCTTCAGCAGTGCTTGAGTGGTTCCTAATGTGGAGCTTTAAACAGTAAATACAGTAAAGGTAAAGAGAGATAATATTGTAGTGTCAGAGTTCCAGGCTTTATTCTTTAATAGATTGTAACATCTGTGGAAAAATGAATTCAGTCCATTTTTGATTATCTATTTTATGATTACACCTGGCTTACATAGCCAGGTGATTACTTTCTGGGCTTGCAATTCATCTGAATAATTTTGTTATCTATTTCTGGCAACTTTACTGTATCAGAACTGAACTTTAAAATATAGTATTGGGGGAAAAGTTCCAAAAGGACATAATTACTTTATTGAAATCACACTTTAATCAAGCTGTGCTCTTCATGTACTGGATCAAAAGAATTTGTTGGGAGCCTTTTAAGTCATAGGTTCTAACTTCACAGTCCAGCCAAGTAGAGAAAAAAAAGATACATGAAACCATAATAGACCAATTATTTGGGTGACTGTGATAGTCATTAGTTCTGTTCACTAAATATTTCCAGTTCTCTGTCATCTGGGCACATGGTAAAATTGAACTTCATAGCTATAGCTGAGTGCAGCTGTGATTCTAGTTCTCACTGGCAAGTTTTGATTAAAAGTGAGCGTCATGTGTAATTTCTGAGCCGGAGAACTTTCTTTCCTTCTGCCATGGTGACTGGCAATGCTGCTAACTGCCCTGTCATCCAAGGTCCTAGAATGAGGACAGCACAGAGTGGAGCCCCCAAGCTACCCGTGATGAACGTATGGCACTAACGAGAAATCAAAGCTTTGTTGTTTCAAGCCACTGATTTATTGGGGTATTTGCTACTGTGGTGTAACCTAACCTATTCCAACCGATAGAATACAGAGTCTAGTCTACATATAGCGTATTCTTAGTACCATCACAGTACTGCTTAAAAAAATAACCATAAGACAACATTGGTTGAAAGTTCAATACCACTCCCATGAAGTAAACATTGACACCCTTGCCATAAACAGAGTAGAGGGTCACAATAAGCCACTGTTTAGCTACATTATTACAAACTCAAAGATATATAACATCATTCCAGATGTTATGATTTGGAAGTTTTATTTTCTCTCTATACCAATGTAATTGCGTAATATGGAAACTTTAGGAAACATCAAATTCTTCAACAACTTTGCAAATTAATATCTTGTTTAATAAAGAAAAATACAGCATTTTCAGCTTTTTGTCAAGCAGGTAGTAGGGGTAGATTTTATTATTCACAGAGCTATTTAACAAATGCTCTTCTATAAACTCATCTGTGCCAGTCAGACAAATGGAGTCCAGCTCCCATCCAGAAGGTTAAGAGAGAAAACACTCAGAGATTTGACATCACTTCACCCCACCTAATGACTTCACTTTCCACTTGACTTGCTTGTTGTCTGGCTCCGTTATTCATTGAACTAAAAAATGTACTAACCAAATTAAAGCTGTAGTCTTCACTTGCACTAAGTGTGCAGGGATTAACCACAATGCTGATGATCCAGAAACTCATTAATTGAGTAATTTTTAGTCATAAAATTTTTGAGGCAGGAATGCAGTAAGATAGTCCCTTCTTTTCCTTTACCAAATACTTAATAATATCTTCATCCATTGTTTAGTTGTAAACTGGCATAGAATGTTAGCCAGTGAAGCATGGTAGATGGGCTTTATTCACGGTCAGTGTCTATGCCCACTGTCTATCTCCTCGTGATTTCTCTGTATATCCTCTTTCCTGGAGTTTACTTTAGTGTAGAGTTTGCCAACACTATACTAATAGTATCTATACGAAAAAATTCTGGTGTTTCAAGGTAATGTTTGCAAAGAATCTCCCCTGTAACTTACTAATTGCAAACCAAATAGGATTCTGCTCAAAAAGGCATCCTACAATGTTGGTATAGTTATAAGAATATCAAGCAAGGGAGTAGGAGACCTACGTTCAAGTTTCAACTGTAATTTACTAAACTGTTTGCCTTGTTTAACATCTTTCAAATCTGCCTCCTCCTTTCCGTGTCCCTGTCACCACCTTGGTTTAAGCACTTGTTACATAGCAACCTTCCAGACTTCACACAGCTGCCAGAGTGACCCTTCTAAGATGTTAATCACTTCAAGTCTTTTAATGAGTCCCTACAGTTTTCAGGATAAAGTCCAAACCCCTCAGCTTAGTACACAGAGCCTTTCATGAGCTGCTCCTGGCCTAACTCTCTAGCCCTGAGGTTGTAAACTGGCAGGCTATTAGCAAAATTCAACTCACATATGTGTTTGGTCTTGTTTGTACCATGTTTTCTTTAAAATTTGGTACCAACACTGATTTAAAAATTAAAAGATTTCTGGCTTCTCTTCAGATTATAAGATTATCCCCTCACATGGTGACAATTGGCTATACTGACATTTGCTCTTTAGAGAGGACATTAATTTACCAGAGACCTCATCCATGAAGTTTCACCCATTTATGTAACTTGTGTGCATTCAAATTTTGACCCCCTAGTGTCCTCCTCTCCAGCCACTTTTTAAGGTTTATCCTTTAGAGTACTGAATTATTCCCAGTTCTTCCAAAGTTTTATGTTTACCCTTGCCTAGAAGGCCCTACTGCCTTTCTATTTCTTTATCTCACTGGCCCATTCACTTCCTTCAAAGTACAGTAAAACTGTTGCCTTCTTCAGAAAAGTCTTCCAACCTATCCTTCTGAGGTACCTGCGTTACCTTATTCTCCCATAGTATCTATCACACAGGATAGTGTTGTTGATTTGTTTGTTGGTATTCCCGCTAGGCGGTCAACTCCTTGGGGACAGAGAGAATGCATAATTTGTCTTTGTGTCATAATTTGGGCTCTAGGAAGCCACTGTGGGCCTTAGTATCATCATCTATAAAATGAAGAACATAGATAATCGCCAGGTTCTCTTCTTATTTGAAAATCTGCTTTATACTGTTCATTTTTGGGAATCTGGGGTCAGAGGCTGCTTTGAATAGATTTTAATCAAAGCTTAGATATAACAAATAAGACTTAAAGTAAGGCATGTTGTGCCCTAAGGCACCAAGTAACAAAGATATTCCCCTCCAGAGGGGTCTATATGCTTTGGTTGGTCATTCCTCTATAGAAGCTGACTGCTTGACTGATCATTGTTCGAAGAAAGCAAAAGACTAATCCATTGGGCATCTGGTGGCATTTAACAAAAACGAATTATTGGTGCTTCGAAGAGGGCACTTATTTAACCTTAACAGCAACCTGTTTGGTATCATGAGGAAGAGAGGAGGTATCATGGAGAAGAGGAACTATGTCAGAGAGAAATAGAATCTGATTCAAATGTTACACATGGGTTAGTGACTGTTAAAAGCAGAACAGAAAATGGGTACCTCCTCCTGGTGTCAACTGGTTTGGGTGTATTGCTAGCCTGAATTGGATCGGAATAAATATACTAGCCATTATCCCCATTATAATAAAAAAAAAACTTTAACCCATTAGCCATTGAAACCTCCACTAAATATTTCTTAACACAAGCTACCACATCCATGCTACTTATAGTAGCAGTCATCATTAACTTACTATATTCCGGCCAATGAACTATTACAAAAATATTCAACCCAACAGCATCAACAGTAGAACAGTAGCCCTGGCCATAAAACTAGGACTATCCCCTTTTCACTTTTGAGTGTCCAAGGTAACACAAGGCATCCCATTAATGGCAGGCCTAATTCTATTGACATGACCAAAACTTGCGCCTCTATCAGTCCTTTAGCAAATCTCACCATCAATCAACCTAAACCTAATACTATCCCTATCCATACCGTCCATTCTAATCGGAGGGTGAGGTAGATTAAATCAAACCCAACTCCGAAAAATCATGGCTTACTCATCAATTGCCCACATAGGTTGAATAACAGCTGTCTTACTATACAACCCAACTATAACAACTCTAAACCTAGTAATCTACACTATAATAACCCTCACTATATTCATATTATTTATTCACAGCTCGGCCACTACTACACTGTCACTGTCACACACATGAAACAAAACACCTGTTATCACAACCCTTACCCTAGGCACTCTACTATCAATAGGGGGACTCCCACCACTATCAGGATTCATGCCTAAATGAATAATTATTCAAGAAATAACAAAAAACAATAATATTATTTTACCCACACTTATAGCCATCACAGCACTACTTAACCTGTACTTCTACATGCGACTCACATACTCCACAGTGCTGACCACGTTCCCCTCCATAAAAAACGTGAAAATAAAATGACAGTTTGACTCTACAAAACAAATAATCCTCCTACCAACTATGATCGTAATATCCACAATACTTCTGCCCCTCACACCAATACTATCAGTGTTGGAATAGGAATTTAGGTTAAAACAGACCAAGAGCCTTCAAAACCCTAAGCAAGTATAATTTACTTAATTCCTGCCTAATAAGGATTGCAAGATTATATCCTACATCAACTGAATGCAAATCAAACACTTTAATGAAGCTAATCCTCACTAGATTGGAGGGATACATCTCCCAAGAATTTTTAGTTAACAGCTAAATACCCAAGTCAACTGGCTTCAATCTACTTCTCCCACAGCAGGAAAAAAAACAGCGGGAGAAGCCCCTGCAGGGTTGAAGCTGCTTCTTCGAATTTGCAATTCAATATGAACAATACACCACAGGGCTTGGCAAAAAGAGGACATCACCTCTGTCTTTAGATTTACAGTCTAATGCCTACTCTGGCCATTTTACCTATGTTCAAAAACCGCTGATTATTCTCAACCAACCACAAAGACATTGGTAGTTTATATTTGCTATTTGGTGCCTGAGCTGGAATAGTAGGTATAGGCCTGAGCCTACTAATTGGTGCTGAATTAGGTCAGCCTGGAACACTGCTCGGAGACGACCAAATTTATAATGTGGTAGTAACAGCCCATGCACTCGTAATAATTTTCTTTATGGTCATACCCGTTATGATCAGTGGCTTCGGAAACTGGCTACGCCTCTAATAATTGGAGCACCTGATATGGCTTTCCCCCATATGAATAACATGAGTTTTTGACTACTCCCTCCTCCTTTCTTATTGTTGCTGGCATTGTCAATAGTTGAAGCTGGTGCAGGTACAGGCTGAACCGTATATCCGCCCTTGGCTGGAAATTTAGCACATGCAGGAGCTTCAGTTGACCTTACTATTTTTTCCCTACATTTAGCTGGTGTGTCCTCAATTCTAGGGGCTATCAATTTTATCACCACTATTATTAATATAAACCCACCACTATAAACCAATATCAAACACCATTATTGGTATGATCAGTATTAATCACAGCAGTATTACTTCTATTATCCTTACCTGTACTAGCAGCCGGAATCACTATACTGCTAATTGACCGAAACTTAAACACAACCTTTTTTGACCCTGCAGGAGGGGGAGATCCCATCTTATATCAACACCTGTTTTGATTCTTTGGACACCCTGAAGTATATATTTTAATCCTGCTCGGATTTGGAATGATTTCACACATTGTAACCTATTACTCAGGAAAAAAAGAGCCTTTCAGGTACATGGGTATGGTATGAGCTATAATGTCAATTGGATACTTAGGGTTCATTGTATGAGCCCACCACATATTCACAGTGGGTATAGATGTTGACACACGAGCATAGTTTACATCAGCCACTATAATCATCGCTGTCCCAACAGGAGAGAAAGTGTTTAGTTGACTGGCAACACTCCATGGAGGTAACATTAAATGGTCCCCAGCCATGATGTGAGCCCTGGGTTTCATCTTCCTTTTCACAGTCGGTGGGCCAACAGGTATTGTCCTAGCTAACTCATCATTAGATATTGTCTTTCATGATACTTACTATGTAGTCGCATATTTTCACTATGTACTTTCAATGGGGGCTGTTTTCGCTATCACAGGAGGGTTTCTGCACTGATTCTCACTATTCTTAGGATATACATTCAACTCAACATGAGCAGAAATTCACTTTGTAATCATATTTGTGAGTGTCAACATAACTTTCTTCCCACAACATTTTTTAGGTCTATCTGGCTTACCTCGACGATACTCCGACTACCCAGATGCCTATACAACATGAAACACTATCTCATCAATAGGCTCATTCATCTTATTAACAGCTGTCATGGTGATAATTTTCATTATCTGAGAGGAATTCGTATCCAAACGAGAAGTCCTAGCAGTAGAACTTACTACTACAAACTTAGAGTGGTTAAATGGATGTCCTCCACCATATCATACATTTGAGGAGCCAACTTAACGTCAGTCTAAAATAGTCAAGAAAGGAAGGAGTCAAACCCTCTTTTATCGGTTTCAAGCCAACATCATAACCACTATGTCTTTCTCCATAATTGAGATATTAGTAAAATTTTATGTAACTTTGTCAAAGTTAAGTCACAGGTGGAAATTCTGTATATCTCTATGGCATATCCTTTCCAACTAGGGTTTCAAGACGCAACATCACCCATCATGGAAGAATTACTACACTTTCACAACCACACACTAATAATTGTCTTCTTAATTAGCTCTCTGGTTCTTTGTATCATCTCACTAGTGCTAACAGCTAAGCTAACATATACCAGCACAATAGATGCACAAGAAGTAGAAACCATCTGAACCATCTTACCGGCCATTATCTTGATTTTAATTGCCCTGCCATCGTTGCGAATCCTGTACGTGATAGATGAGATCAACAACCCGTCTCTTACTGTAAAAACTATAGGCCACGAATGATACTGAAGTTATGAGTACACTGACTACAGAGACTTAAATTTTGACTCCTATATAATCCCAGCATCAGATTTAAAACCAGGGGAGTTACAACTGCTAGAAGTAGATAACCCAGTAGTGTTGCCCATAGAAATAACAATCCGAATACTGATCTCCTCTGAAGATGTATTACACTCATGAGCCGTACCTTCCCTAGGCCTGAAAACAGACACAATCCCAGGGCGCCTAAATCAAACAACCCTAATATCAATACGACCAGGTTTGTATTACGGACAGTGTTCAGAGATTTGTGTATCAAACCTTAGCTTCATGCCAATTGTCCTTGAATTAGTACCCTTAAAATACTTTGAAAAATGATCCGCATCAATATTCTAAACTCATTAAGAAGCTAGGTAGCGTTAACCTTTTAAGTTAAAGACCGAGAGCTGAGACTCTCCTTAATGGCATGCCACAATTAGATACATCAACATGATTCCTTACCATCTCATCTATGTTTCTAACACTGTTTATTATATTTCAACTAAAAGTCACAAAGTACACTTATTACCCCAACCCAGAATCAACACACACCAAAGTGTAAAAACAGTCCACCCCTTGAGAAACAAAATGAATGAAAATCTATTTGCCTCTTTCATAACCCCAACAATAATAGGCCTCCCTGTAGTTATTTTAATTATTATGTTTAAAAGTATTTTATTTCCAACATCAAAATGACTAATAATCACATAATTTCCCTTCAACAATGACTAGTCCAACTTACATCAAAACAAATAATAAGCACCCATAATCACAAGGGACAGGCTTGATCATTAATTCTAATATCACTCATTTTGTTTATTGGGTCAACCAACCTTCTAGGACTACTTCCCCGCTCGTTTACACCCACCACACAACTCTGAGTAAATGTAGGAGTAGCAGTTCCCCTGTGAGCGGGCACCGTGATTACAGGTTTTCATAACAGAACAAAAATATCTCTAGCTCACTTCTTGCCGCAAGGCACACCCTCCCCCCCCATCCCCATACTAGTGATTATCGAAACTGTTAGCCTGTTTATCCAACCAGTAGCACTAGTCGTGCGATTAACAGCCAATATTACAGCAGGACATTTATTAATACATCTAATTGGAGGGACAACTTTAGCACAGCATCAGCACTACCACAGCTTTTATTACATTCATCATTCTTACCCTACTTAACTATCCTCGAATTTGCCATTGCTATAATTCAAGCCTATGTGTTTACCCTCCTAGTAAGCCTTTATCTGCATGACAATAATAATGACCCACCAGACCCACACATGCCACATAGTAAAGCCCAGTCCTTGACCCCTTACAGGAGCCCTTTCAGCCCTCCTAATAACATCGGGCCTAATCATGTGATTCCACTTCAACTCAATAATACTACTAATATTAGGCCTACTAACTAATACTCTAACAACATATCAGTGGTGGCGAGATGTTATTCGAGAGAGCACTTTCCAAGGCCACCATACACCAATTGTCCAAAAAGGGCTTCGATATGGGATAATCTTATTTATTGTCTCAGAAGTCCTCTTTTTTACCAGCTTCTTTTGAGCCTTCTATTACTCAAGCCTCGCCCCTACTCCTGAATTAGGCGGGTGCTGGCCACCAACAGGCATTTGCCCTCTAAACCCCCTAGAGGTACTGCTTCTCAACACTTCCGTGCTGCTAGCCTCTTGTGTGTCTATTACTTGAGTCCGCCACAGCCTTACGGAAGGAAATCGCAAGCACATACTCCAAGCCCTCTTTATTACAATTGCCCTGGGCGTGTATTTTACACTCCTACAAGCCTCAGAGTATTATGAAGCTCCACTTACAATCTCAGATGGAGTATATGGATCAACTTTCTTCATGGCCACAGGGTTCCATGGACTGCACGTAATCATTGGGTCCACCTTCCTTATTGTCTGTTTTCTGCGCCAATTAAAATTCCACTTCACATCCAACCACCACTTCGGCTTTGAAGCCGCTGCTTGATACTGACATTTTGTAGATGTTGTGTGACTATTCCTTTACGTATCCATCTATTGATGAGGCTCATAATTCTTTTAGCATTAATTAGTACAACTGAATTCCAATCAGTTAGTTTTGGTACACTCCGAAAAAGAATAAGAAACTTAATAATAACCCTACTAACAAATATAGCACTGGCCTCGTTGCTCGTACTCATCGCCTTCTGACTCCCTCAGCTAAACACTTAAAACAGAAAAAATAAGTCCCTATGAATGTGGATTTCACCCCACAGGATACGCCCACCTGCCCTTTTCTATAAAATTTTTCCTAGTAGCAATCACATTACCCCTCTTTTTTTTTCTTGCGGTACACGGGCCTCTCACTGTTGTGGCCTCTCCCTTTGCGGAGCGCAGGCTCAGCGGCCATGGCTCACCGCCCGCTCCGCGGCATGTGGGATCCTCCCGGACCGGGACACGAACCCGTGTCCCCTGCATCGGCAGGCGGACTCTCAACCACTGCGCCACCAGGGAAGCCCACATTCCCCCTCTTTGACCGAGAAATTGCCCTCCTACTGCCCCTCCCTTGGGCAACTCAAACAAATAATCTAAAAACTATACTTACCATAGCTCTACTTCTAATCTCATTATTGGCAATTAGCCCAGCCTATGAATGAACTCAAAAGGGGCTAGAATGAATTGAATATGGTATTTAGTTTAAAATAAAACAAATGATTTCGACTCATCAGATTATGACTAAACTCATAACTACCAAGTGTCTTTAGTGTACATAAATATTATTATGGCTTTCACAATATCCCTTGTAGGGCTGCTAATATATCGATCCCACTTAATGTCCTCACTGTTATGTCTAGAAGGCATAATATTATCACTATTCATCATGGCAACCCTAATAATCCTAAACTCACACTTTACCTTAGCCAGCATAATACCAACCATCCTACTGCTGTTCGCAGCCTGCGAAGCCGATTATCCTTGTTAGGAATAGTATCAAATACATATGGCACCGACTACGTACAAAACCTTAGCCTCCTCCAATGCTAAAATTTATTATCCCTACGATTATACTATACAATGGGTGATCCTTAGGATAAGCTGGTATGACAATAAATACCTTAAAACCAGTTGATCCAGAAATTTAGCCTCCAGAATTATCCTAAGGAAATAACCATGACTGTGCACAAAGATCTGAATGTTATTTATAAAAGCAAAAACAAACACACAAACAAAACCACAGAAATAGTGTAAATGTCCAGCATTAGGAAATTAAGTCAATGGTTTTAAAGCAGTACTTGTTTGAGTACAGGGCTCCATAGAAGTGTGTTGACAATCACCTCAGAAAAACCCTGGCCCTTCATCACCATTTCAGAGTATTTTCACTTTTATTTCTTGTACATATTAAGGTTACATGTGAGATTTTCTTTAGAAAAAAATGATTCTGCGCATAAAAAAAATTGAAAACCACTGGATTCAATACATTACAGTAATTGATATAACAATAGATATGGAAACAGGTATGTTAACAGATCAGGTTATCTTTGGGTAGTGATTATAGGTCATTCTTTTTCTTAGTTGGGTTTGTCTCTATTTTCCACATTGCCTACAGATAACGTGTAATTATTTCTGTAGCCAGACCCCAAAAAAATGGTTTTTGAAAAAAAGAATTAGTTGACAGCAATAAATATTCCACAAGCCATTAAAATTTCCCAGGTTACCATTTTTGGCATTCAAATCATAGGTTTTATAAACCCACTACCATTATGAAATTTTTCCCATGAAATATCATAGGCTGTAGAGAACATTGAAGATATAGTCCAACCTCCTCATTTTATATTTGAAGAAACTGTGATCCAAAATGTTTTAGTATATTGAAGCTAGGGCTGGGAGCCTGTGGTCTTCTGAGATTCCATGTGCTTTTTCTGCTGTTCACCTAATTTGTAGAATGGATAGTTATAATTTTCATTTCTCTCATTTTTGTGTACCTAGTCTGAGCATCTGTCATTGTGTTATTGCTTACTTTTTCCTATGAGTGAAAATTTGAAGTACCAGTGGTCAGAATTTCTCTATTTAGAGAAATTGGCACAAACTATAAAACATTAAAATGGGTCCTAAAACTGTCATATGACTCATTGTTCTGATTTATACAATTAGAGTTTTATAATCTACTTTATTCCACTAACTCATTAAATGTGTATGCTCACTTAGATTTATAATTTAGAGTTGGATTAAATTGACCTCAAATAATTCTTACAGTTCACCTTCACTCTTGGCATCTAAAAGGTAGACATTAGATACATGTTCCATCTGCCCCGCCTTCCTTCTCAGACATGAATGTACTTGGAAATCACTCTGACTTAGTTGTGTTTCAGAATCTTAGCTCTGAGTTATCTTGCTATGATCACATTGACACCCCCCAAAATGTTATGGCTTTATGTAATATTTTTTACATATATGTATATACGTCGGTACTTTCCAGTTCTTTTTTTTTTTTTTATGACTCCGTGTGTTTGGGACTTTGTTTCTAGGGCTGCTGGAGACAATAGTGACACCTCCAATTGAGAGGTGTGTTTGCCAATTTAGTCATTTTCCAAATCAAACCAGGTTCTTCTGGGAGCCCTTTGTGATTCTTTTATTTATTATTTATTTATTTATTTTAACATCTTTATTAGAGTATAATTGCTTTACAATGGTATGTTAGTTTCTGCTTTATAACAAAGTGAATCAGTTATACATATACATATGTTCCCATATCTCTTCCCTCTTGCATCTCCCTCCCTCCCACCCTCCCTATCCCACCCCTCTAGGTGGTCACAAAGCACCGAGCTGATCTCCCTGTGCTATGCGGCTGCTTCCCACTAGCTATCTGTTTTACATTTGGCAGTGTATATATGTCCATGCCACTCTCTCACTTTGTCACAGCTTACCCTTCCCCCTCCCCATATCCTCAAGTCCCTTCTCTAGTAGGTCTGTGTCTTTATTCCCGTCTTACCCCTAGGTTCTTCATGACCTTTTTTTTTTCTTAGACTCCATATATGTGTTAGCATACAGTATTTCTTTTTCTCTTTCTGACTTACTTCACTCTGTATGACGCACACTAGGTCCATCCACCTCACTACAAATAACTCAATTTCATTTCTTTTTATGGCTGAGTAATATTCCATTGTATATATGTGCCACATCTTCTTTATCCATTGATCTGTTGATGGACACTTAGGTTGCTTCCATTGTCCTGGCTATTGTAAATAGAGCTGCAATGAACATTTTGGTACATGACTCTTTTTGAATTCTGGTTTTCTCAGGGTATATGCCCAATAGTGAGATTGCTGGGTCATATGGTAGTTCTGTTTTTAGTTTTTTAAGGAACCTCCATACTGTTCTCCATAGTGGCTGTATCAATTTACATTTCCACCAACAGTGCATGAGTGTTCCCTTTTCTCCACACCCTCTCCAGCATTTATTGTTTCTAGATTTTTTGATGATGGCCATTCTGACCGGTGTGAGATGATATCTCATTGTAGTTTTGATTTGCACTTCTCTAGTGATTAATGATGTTGAGCCCATGGTTCTTTTTTGTTTTAATATTAAGCAGTGAAAATTAGGTAGCCCTTTGAACTTGGAGATGCTGAAGAAATAGTGTGAAGTAATGTGTTTCAAATAAAGGAAATTGGAAAGGTTGAAAAACATATCACTCCCCCAAAACCTTCTCTGAACCCCCAGCTCCCTCCTCCCCACTAAAAGTGAGTAATTCATAATGAAAAGCAAACAGCACAAATACATGGCAGTTTTCAGTTTAGGTGAAGGTGATATTGTTTGTTATTGAAAAAAACTAGAAATGAGGGGGACTTTGTAGTGCATTCTTTTTTAACTATTTCCCCCAAGAATCTTAATGTCTGAATTTGCTTAAAATGCAGACCTTCCAGGCTTATATCTTATAAAGAGTATTTTGCTAAAAAGAGTTGAAACTTAAACTGAAATAATTTACAGTTGTTTTTACTAAAATAGTAGATTTGGGATAAATTTTAAAATATTTTTAAATGTCATAGTTTTGCAAATCTGTTTTCTGATTTAGTTATTCTAACTGTTTTAATACATTAGGGCTGCTGTTCATTTACTCTAGGAATCAAGCACAGAAGCTCACAGAATTAAAAATTGAATCAAATTTGTAAACAGTTTAATAACTTGAGCTTACATGCAAATTTATTTTCTCATGATTAAACCTTTGATGTAATGCTTCCAATGGAGCATTCAAAGCTAGGAATGCTATGCCACTAGCTAAATGTTTCAGTATTGTGGCACTTCTTGGTTAAAATTTTGAGTTAAATACCTATAGTGTATAGTTTTAGAATAGTAGCACTACTGATTTTATTTTCCAAATAATATTTAAGAAATCACATTTTATTTATATATAGAACTGTACAGCTTTTAAAGCACACACACATATTACTTCATTTAGTTTTTACACAAAACCTGTAAGAGAGGGAGATGGAAGATTATTCAGAAATGAGGATAGTGAAGTTAGTAACATACCCAAAATTTCATGGTTGTGCACAGGTTCTTAGAACCTGCTGTGTGTCCACCATTGTTTCCACTAATCGTTTAGCCTCCATAAATGAATATGTGTACCCTAGAATTTCTTACAACTTAATAAAAGCAAGTTGCAAGATTGTACATACCTTATAATGGCAATTGGTAAAAAACAGAACAGAAAATAGCAAGTATTTTCTATTGATGAATAAAGGTTTTGAAAGGTTACATATACACTGTTAATAATGGCTACCTCTGATGCAGATGGGGGTTGGAATTGGGGGCGGGGGTGAGTATCTAAAAGGAGATTTTAGCCTTATCTAAAGTACAGTCTAAGTACATTCGTGTATGACTTGTAGAATTTAAAATAATTTTTAAAAACTGTAAAGAATGTAGAGTTGGATTCTGGGAGTTATTGGACTATACTAGAAAAGAGAAGGGATAGATTGAGAGGTAAGTGGGGGAGTTACTACGTTTTGTAAATAAAAACAGGTCATCAAGCTCTCTTTGGAATCTCTGTGTAAAAAAAAGGAATGGAAAGTAACTATCTGGGCTTCCCTGGTGGCGCAGTGGTTGAGAGACCGCCTGCTGATGCAGGGGACACGGGCTCGTGCCCCGGTCCGGGAGGATCCCACATGCCGCGGAGTGGCTGGGCCTGTGAGCCATGGCCGCTGGGCCTGCACGTCCGGAGCCTGTGCTCCGCAACGGAAGAGGCCACAGCAGTGAGAGGCCTGCATACTGCCAAAAAAAAAAAAAAAAAAAAAAAAAAGAAAGTAACTATCTTTGCAGAATCATTCTGATTTGTTCATAGTTTTGGGAAATACTCTACAAAGAGAAACTTGCTGTGGTGCTATATTGTGCAACAAATTAATATCAATCAAAGTGAGGGGGGATGTTTGTTTCATCACAAGAGCTTTGGTAAATTGAAAGTAATAAATCCCACTGAGAACCATGAGTATGTTATTGTAATTCTGCACTGTATAACTTTTTCTGGTCCTGTGGGTAATTCCTTTGGGCTTTATTCAGAGGGGCGGAGGCATGGACTGTGGTTACCTCCGCTTCTCTCCACCCTTCTGGGATGTAGCATCTGATTTACAAGAACTTAAAAACATGACTTTTCACAGGAGCTTGCTATTACCTTTTTCAAAGTTTGCTTGAATCAGAAGTGGGATTCATGTAAAAATATCCCCTGACCTTGTCATGGGTTCCTTTAGAAAAGGCAGCAGATCCAGCCCTTAATGCTTGGTTAGTGAGAGAATATCCATAGCTGGGTGAGGTTCTAGAATAATTTAGCACACACCACACATCTCTGACTGAAACCTAAATGTGACTCTTGGGACCAATGGACTATGACTTGGTCTGTCTGTGTGAATTTCAGTATCCTTTCTCCACTAATCAACTTCATGCCTAAAATCTCTAAAAGAAGCTCCCTGTTACAGTTCTTCTTTGACCTTTCTGACTCACACATTCGCTTTTCCGTCTGACAGCATGTCACCTCTATTCCACGCCCAAAGCAGCCAACTGTGGTCTTCACTCTCACTTAGTGGCTCTCTGAAGTAATTCTCCAAGATCTGCTCTTTATAATACAGGCAACCCTCTACATTTATTTGTGATAACAGTAATAATGATAGCAATAATAACAGCAGCCATAATTTATTTAGCACCTACTGTGTTTTCACCATTCACTACATAGATTCTCTCTAGTCTTTACAACAGTCTTGCAAGGTAGGTCTTGTTATCCTCATTCAACTCATGAAGAAACTGAGGTACAGGGAGCTTTCCCAAGTGAACTTTCCCAAGGATATGGCAAAGTAAGGATATAGATCCATGTCTAAATAGTATACTCCAAAATAAGCTTGCCTAATAGCAGATCTCACTCTATAGTGGTAACTATGAGGTTCCAATGAACACATATTGCTATCAAAATCAGTTTTTTGCCACGTATCAGTTTCTTGTTAATTTTGATGTTTGCTATAAATTAAACAGATACGAGTTAAACTGTTGAAAGATAGTTGCTATTACCTTTTCCTGGCTTTTTCTGCTTCAAAGACTATATTAAATGCTATTTTCAGATACTTATACTAATCTGATTATCTGCTAGTCACATTCCTATCCTAGAAATTGTTCAAAAGAATTGCGTACCACTGACCTCTGTTCTTCAGTAACTACAACAAAGTCAACACATAGTCAGTCACTGGTTTGGAAAAGTGGAATGAATTCTATTCATTCAAAATCATTTCTTGGTTAAATAGCAGTTAAGAACCCAGGCTTTAGAATCATGAGCTCCCAGCGTTTTTGACCTCAGGCAAATTACTTCATATCACTAAACTTTTTTCGTCTCTGTTAAAGGTCATATTAAGAGGTCATAGCTTATAGTTTTTTGTTTGTTTCTTTCCTCTTGTTTTGATGTTGAATGAGATAATCCATGTAAAACACATAGCATAGTGTATATCTTATGATAATAAATGTTTCTCTTTATTATTATGTAATTTTTATTTGAAAATAATTGTTTAACATTTGTAGCTATGTAGCATAATGACTTAACACGTACTGTAAAAATTTGTTGATTTAGATCATAAAACATTGCAAGGTTTTGGTGAAAGTTTTTATTATTCTTAGCTAGACTGCAAATACATACTAATGTGTAGTATATATCTTGAAGCCCTTATAAGAAGGCTTCCTTAAAAATTTCTTAATTGGTAGTAAAGATGGAATTAAGAACAGAATTCGTTGTTTGGGACTTTTATCATGTGAAAACGTATTTTCCCATTGCTGCTTAGATCAGATGAAAATAAAAAGTTATTGAACATCATTATTCCAGGAACATGAGCCATCTTCTTGGTCCTAAATGTCAAAGACCTAAGCATTGCATCAGTGTCACTGGGAAGCTTAAGGCAGAAATGAACAAATAGAAAATTTTGTGTCAGTCAAGCTTCTCCAGAGGAACAGAACCAACTGGAGAGGGGTGTGCGTGTGTGTGTGTGTGTGTGTGTGTGTGTGTGTGTGTGTGTGTGTGTATGTACACATATACATACACATATACACTTCCATTCATATATATATATACACACATATGTATATGTATATATATGTATATATATGAATTGTGTGTGTATATACATAATATATGTATGTATACACACACAGTTCTAGTCAACACATTCTTAGATAGGCAATTGGAAATGAAAGGCATACATACTAGATCTGTCAGTGGATTTGGTATTTGGTCCATTCATAAGGTTTCAGGGACAATATGAGGAAGAAAAAGAAAAATCTTCAGTGCAAAATTATTGGCAGAAGCTTATCCATCTGACAAGGAAATCTGTTTTCAAACAATGTACAACTCAACATCCTAGGGTAACAGGGAGAAGATAGCACAGCTCTCTAGACCTTATTCTGCAAAAGTTAATCCAAAGGGTTGTAAAATAAAGGTGAGTTAAATTTTATTAATGTTGATGTTTGATTATTTCAGCCTGACAACTTACAACACCATTTTATAATGCAAATAGTTTTCTTTGCTAATCTTATAGATGATTCAGGATGGAAGTGCAGGCAGGTATCTAGAATCTAATCATAAAATCCTTGTGATATATCTCATCCATAAATTACGCAAAAGACTGTGGATTGCTGTCAGTGTTTTCACCATCTGTACTATGTTCAGTTTTCCCCCAAATGTTTAATTTTCTTATTTGGACATATTTTAAATTAATGAATAAATTCAGTATTATATAAAATATTTACAGTTTACAAGGTACTTCCATATACATTGTCTAATGTAATAATTTTTATTCATCTTTTCACGAAACAGCTTTTGGTTTAATTGATTTTCTCCATTGCTATTTTGTTTCCAATTTTATTGTTTTTTGCTCTAATATTTACTGTTTCTTTCTTCTGGTTGTTTTAAGCTTAAGTTAGTCTTCTGTCTCCTCAAATGGAAGCTTAGGTTATTGATTTTAGATATTTCTTCTTTTCAAATATATGCATTCAAAGCTATAAATTTCCCTCTAAGTACTGCTTTTCATCCGTCCCACAAATTTTAATAAGTTGTATTTTCCTTTTCATTTACTTCAGAGTTTTAAAATTTCTCTTGAGATTTTTTATTTGACCTATGTGTTTAGAAGTATGTTGTTTGGAAGTAATTAGAAATATGTTGTTTAACCTCCAAATACTTTGGAATTTTCCAGCTGTAACGTTTCTGTTACTGGTTTCCAGTTTATTTCCATTATGGTTTAAGAACATACTTTGTATGATTTCTGTTCTTTTAAATGTGTTAGGCTATGTTTTATAGCCCAGTGGATGGTCTATCTTTGTGAATATTACTTGTGAGCTTGAGAAGAGTGTGTATCCTGCTGTTGTTGGATGAAGGATTCTATAAATGTCATTTAAATCAAGGTGATTGATAGTGCTATTCAGGCCCACTGTATCCTTACTGATTTTCTGCCTGCTTGATCTGTCAATTACTCAAATAAGGGTATTGAATCTCCAACTCTAATAGTGGATTTGTCTTTCACACCTTTCAGGTCTATCAGTTTTGCTTCTTGTATTTTGACCCTGTTATTAGCTGCATACACACTTAGGATTATTACGTTTTGTTGTCTATTATATCTTTTTGATGGTTTTCTGAGAAAAGCATTCTTTCTCTGATTTTGAAGGATAATTTCACTAGATATAGACTTTTAGGTTTTTGGGCTTTTTCTTCAACACTTTAAATATTTCACTCCACTTTCTTTTTGTTTGCATGGTTTCTGATGAGAAGTCCACTGTAATTCTTTACTTGTTCCTCTCTAGGTAAGATATCTTACCTGCTTTTGCCTCTTTCAAGATTTTTTCTTTGTCTTTAGTTTTCTGCAATTTGAATATGATATGCCTAGGTGTATGTTTTTTGTTTTATTTTTTTTTCTGGTGTTTGTCTAGTTTGTTATTTCCTGACCTTCCTGGATATGTGGCTTGTTTTCTGTCTTTAATTTTGAAAAATTCTCAGACGTTAGTACTTCAGATATTTCTTCTACTCTGCTTCCTCTATATGTTATACTTTTTGAAATCGTCCCATAGTTCTTGGATATCCTGTCATTTTTCATTCTTTTAATGTTTCGTATTTCAGTTTTGGTGCTTTCTGCTTACCTGTTTTCAAGCTCACTGATTTTTTTTTCCCTTGGCTGTGTGCAGTCTGTTGATGAGCCCATCAAACATATTCTTCATTTCTATTATAGTGCTTTTGATTTCTAGCATTTCATTTTGATTTTTTTCTTAGAGTCTTCATCTCTCTGCTTACATTGTTCATCTGTTCTTGCAAATTGTCTACTTTTTCCATTAGCACCCTTAACATGTTCATTGTAATTATTTTAAATTCTCTGTGTGATGATTCCAACATCCATTCCATGTCTCAGTCAGGTTCTGATGCTTGCTTTTACTCTTAACACGGTTTTTTTTCCTTGCTGTCTATCATGCCATGTAATTTTTTGTTGAAAGCTGAACATGTATTGAGTAATAGGAGCTGAAGAGGACTTTAATGTGAGGATTTATGTTACTGTGCTAGGAGTTGTGCAGTATCTAATGTTTATTGTCAGAAGCTTCAGATTCCCCCGGTGCCCTTGTTTTTGTCTCTCCTCTTATCTTTGGACTTCCCTGAATACTTCTCCTCAAAGAGAGTCTGCATCTTCCAGCTCTTTCGACTCTAATCAACTGTGTTTTACTGAAACCCTATTGGTGTGATGGTATGGTGTAGGAGAAAGGCATTCTACCTTTTTATGATTAAATATCAGTCTTTCAGCAGGCCTGTGTCTTGGGGCTGTGAGTTTCACAAGTGTTTATCTGGTGTTATAGCTCTTTTTTCCCCTCTCCTCTTAAGTGAAATAAGAAAGGGAGGGAGGCTGGAGCATGAGAAATATCCTTACCCCATGTGGGAAGAAACTCAGATCAGGTCTTTTTCCCTGGAGAGTAGGCCTTTGCTACAGAGAATCTCTGGGTGTATTTCACAAAGATGACTCATTCCCTCCCCCCTGCTAGAATCAGGAGAGGATCTTTCTTGGATCTTTACTATGAGAACCTGGTGGGATTCCTGGAGGCAAAATCCAGGAAAGGGTGGGGATTCCCCAACACTGTGCCCGCCCCCCCCAGGAGTTTCTTAATCTCCAGCTAGTCTACATTCAGCCTCCAGCAATGCATTGCCATTTAACCAATTTATGGCTCCCGGGTCCTCAACTCCAGGGAAACAGATCTCAGCCTTGATAATCTGGATTAACCTATCTCTCCAGATTTTGAGGTGGTGGTTTGCTCTCCAATCTCAATTATCTGATTGGTCCAACAAACTGATTTTCAGTTTGTTCAGCTTTATTTGTAAGGATAGGAGTGATGACCTCCAAGCTCGTTACATATCAGAAATGAAACTGGACATCTCCCTTATGTAATACATTAAATTTACTTAATCCAAAACAGAGAACTGAAATATTGTTGACTAAATTCAGCTTTAACAATTGAGAAATTATAAAAATGTGGTTATGTATACATTATATAAGAATGATATATAAAGTGGATACTTTTATTAATTCTGTTTAAGAAAGTCAAAACTTAAATGTCTATCTGTATTTCATTCATTTTATAAATACTTATTGCATGATAACTACATTACAAGTACTCTGATTATATTCTGTACCATATGATTTATAAGGATTCTCTGCTAAAAATAAATCTTCATTACTTGGACACTTAAAAAGCACATTATTAAGGCTCAAGCTAGCAGTTTCTTGACTGAAAAATAGTTGAGAAGAATCTGTTTCACCTTATTATTTGCATAAAAGGAAATTTTTCATTATTTGTGACTTCTTGTTTAAGAGCTCATGTAGTAACTTAGAGAGCTCAGGGATTTTCTAAATTAATACAAAGAAGTCTAAGTTCTCTACAGTTTTCTTTTCTCTAATCTAAATAAATTGAATTTTTATCCTTTTGTCAATAGTCACTATTCAGAGATTTGTAGAATGCTACAAAATTACCACCCCTTGTGAATATTGGCTGGTAAAGATGTGCTTTTCTTTGGGCATGATAATAACAGTATCACTTTTTGGGGGGGGGCTGTGTTGGGTCTTAGCTGCAGCACCTGTGATCTTTGATGCGGCACGCGGGATCTTTTGTTGCGGCTCCCGGGCTCTTCGTTACGATGTGCAGGTTACTCTCTAGTTGTGGCATGCGGTTTTTCTCTCTCTAGTTGTGGCACGCAGGCTCCAGAGTGCACGGGCTCTGTAGTTTGCGGTACGCAGGCTCTCCTGTTGTGGCATGCAAGCTCAGCAGTTGTGGCATGCGGGCCTAGCTGCCCCGCAGCATGTGGGATCCTAGTTCCCCAACCAGGGATCGAACCCACGTCCCCTGCACTGGAAGGCGGATTCTTTACCACTGGACCACCAGGGAAGTCCCAATAATAGTATCACTTTTGAAGGAGAAATGTACACTCACAAAAATCATTACTTTGTCATGTTTCAGCTTAGGTAGGTTATGCATGTGTTGTCAAGACTTCAAAATCAGCAGATGAATATGAATAAATTTAGAAAGGAAATAAAATAAACATTGTTGGTAACTTTTAATATTTAGATATGTAAGTACATAGAATACAAGCACAAAATGTATTACTATATCTTATTTTTCTGCAATGTGTGAAGATTTTCAAAAGCAAAACAAAACAAAAATGTGGGAGGCACTCTGGTGAATTGGAAAGCCTAGGGGACAAAGAGTTGAAAGATTTGGGTTTTAAACTCTGGTTAGGCCATGTGTTTGTGTGACTTTGAGTTCATTTATCACCTCTCCTTCCTTTTAAAATTTCATACATAAGTGAGACTTTTGGATCAGGTCATCAGTAAGAGTAGTTTCAGCTCATAAATTATATAATTCTACGTCACAGTTCACACTAGGATTATGCAATTATACAATTTATAAAATATGTATAAAAAATGTTTTGGGGCTTCCCTGGTGGCGCAGTGGTTGAGAGTCCGCCTGCCGATGCAGGGGACACAGGTTCGTGCCCTGGTCCGGGAAGATCCCACGTGCTGCGGAACAGCTAGGCCCGTGAGCCACGGCTGCTGAGCCTGTGTGTCCGGAGCCTGTGCTCCTCAACGGGAGAGGCCACAACAGTGAGAGGCCCGCGTACCGCAAAAAAAAAAAAAAAGTTTTGTCATTTTCCTATAAAATGTGCCTGAATTTTCTTTCTCTATTTCTTTCTTTCTCTATTTTCTGTTTCTTTCTCTGTTTTTTTCTTTTGTGTTGGGAAGGGTAGAAGAAGAACATTGAGAAATTTAAATACTTTTCCCAAAGAATAATAGCAGTGCTTTCCTTGGATAAAAATTTGTTACTGGACTTACACGTAACAAGGTGGATAGATGCTTATGTAGCATAGTTGTTGAATCAGCAGAATAGAACATCTTCCCTCTGACTTAATCCACCTTCAAACTTCATTTACTGTTTATGGTTTATTTCTTTAGGTTAAGACAGATAGCCCTATGCTTTTAAAATTTCTGTACACCTGATTATTACCAACTTTATCTGCCAAATTATGTGCTTTTCTATGACACCTGATTCAGAGGCACTATGTGTTAAGACTTTTGATTTGGGAGAAAGGGAAGGAGAAAACAACTGGATCCTGGGGCATTGCTCAGAGAGGGTAAATTTTGATAGGTAGATAGATATGAAAGATACATATTTAAAATTTTGTATTTGTATAACTGCGGCATATATATTGTGTGTATGTGTGTGTATTTATATATATTTGAGGTATAGGGCAAGATGTGGGACTTGAGGACATTCTGTGAATAAGACGTAAAGAAAGGTTAAGCGAAACTACCAAAGTTTGTAGGGAAAACTGAATCCCATCATTTCTCATAAAGCAGCATCTCAGAGTTTGTTCCTTGAAATAGTAAAAAAGAACTGTCCGGCAAGTAAGAGGTTCCCTAGCCGTCTGCTTTGGGGAAACTTTGCAGGCTATAGCCCTTCCCTGAGATTCACAGTGAACGTTTACATGTTAGCTTTATTGAATCAACATTTCCCAAATGTGTTTGAATTTAAAACACCTTTTACTGGAGTGTCTCATGGGATTTTGGAAAACACTTGCAGAGAGCACTTTCTGTTTACAATTATTACCAATTCTAGTAAGTATCCTCCAGAATAATTGGGATTGACTAAATGTTTTTCTGCTGAAGAATTCAGAGTGTTTTGTGGTATTCATTAGCCACAAACTTAAGCTCTAGTATCTAATTTGAAGTAAATCTTTAAATATATATTCGACTTTCCCACTGTTTGCCTTATGGTAATGAAGTGGCATTATTTTATTTCATATAAATGAAATTTTGAATTGTACCATATTTCCAAAATTAATGAAATGATTTATTTTTGTAGATAAAATAATTTATAGCTCTGCAAGTTAAACACAGCAGGACTCTTTCTTTATTCTCATACTTACAGGCTAGTTAACATCCCAGTGAACTTAATGGACCAGCAATTCTTTCTTTCCTCCCCCCCACCTTTTATTTTTTTGGTTTAGTTGTTTGATCAATTGCATATTAATGAAATTATTTTTTCATAAATTCACAATTTCATCAAATGTGTGTCTTTTGTTTATTTTCTAGACTAGCTGACAAAAAGTATATTTTGGATTTTTCTTAGTTCACTAGAAAAGAGAGGAACTTAAGTCTTTATTTTATTGTAAATTTAGTGACAGGATAAAGTGATCTTTTTAAACTCAGTATATAGTATATTATAGGAACTGGAATTAGTTCCTATTGTCATAAACAATAGAAATAATAGTGAGATTTATTACTGGCCCATTTCTTGCTCAATGTAATTTTATTTAACAGTTATAATTTAAAATGTAAATAAAGATATGGATCTCCATTTTTGTCATCTGACTAAGCTGTTCTTTCCATGGATACATTCCCACCACACCAGCGACTTTGTCTCTAGTCATGGACCCAGTAGAAGATGTTCTCCACTCCTTATTATTTGTCACCAGTCATATTTGTCTTATATATCACCATAGCTTCTTCCCTCCTCTCCCAAAGAAAATGATGTCCTTTTTCATGACCAAACCTCCACAATCTTATCTCCTAATACTACCCTATGATTTACTTATCAGTTACTGTTCTCAAATCAGACTTACTGAAATTCTGCAAATATTTCTCATCCCTTCACTTTTATGTTTTTGTTTTGCCTAAACTCTCTGTTTGAAAATTCTTATTTCCTACTTCTTTTATAGTCCTAGCCTTTAAAAGTCACCTCTTCTACCAGACTTTCCTGGAAATCCTGAGTGCAATCTTTCCTCTTTGAGCTTGTAGGCTATTAGTACATCATCTAATTTTTAATCCATTTTGCCTGGTATTTATGTATGTGAATTACCTCCATACTAGGTTTTTAAGCTGCTTGAATGCTGAGGTAGTGCCCTGGCACCTTCTGTATTCCATGGCACTTAGCAAGATACTTGTACTTTGAGTGTTAGACAAACATGAGGTATTTCGTGAATTAATAAATGAGTGAATGAATGTGATTTTACATCAGATTACCTAAGAAAAAGGTTACAATATACAAGAATTTATAACTACAGAAGCAATTTTGAACAGAGTAGGTTACAAAAGTTTCTTTTAAATTAACACTGTAAAAGCAACCAATGTATAGATATTTTAAAGTTGGTTTCACTTATAAAATTGTAGATATTAATAATGTCATTAGTATCTAACTTTAACTCTTTATATCTCTTTTCCAAAATGGTCAAAGATGTTTAACTTTTGTCTTTTTCTCTTTTTATCATAAATAGGTATAAATAATACTTTAAACACTCTGTGGACTAAGGAATAAAATATAACAACAACAAAAAAATGACCATGACTATTTACACCATCTGTTGTTAGGCTAACAGACATACTTGTGCTTAACCAATGGCATGTATATCTACAAAAGTTCCTAACTACAGAGACGAAACTTAGAGATTTTTTTCTACTCAAATAGTATTTTGTGCCAAAGAAATAATCAAAAGATAATGGGAACAACAAAAACAAACATTCAGTATAGTTGAATTCAAGGTTTAAATTTTTGGTGTTTTGAACCAAAATAGTTCAAGGAGTAATAAAAATAGCTTCACCAATGGAAATTTATCTTCACTATATTATGCTATAAAAAGTCATGTACTCCAAGTATTTATGACTATCAGTGAAACTTGTAGTGAACTGGCTAAACAGAAATGTTTTAGGAGCAGTGGACATCCAAGTAACACTTACATTACTTCAAAGAATATGTGTGGCCTATAAAAACCATACCCAGAGATTACCAGTAGCAGCAAATTCTACCTGAATAGCTTTGTAGGAATTAATTGAGAGGACTTCTGGTTGCCTTATTGGATCACAAGAAAACAAACAAACAAAAATAAATAAAATAATAAGAAGAACAATAACATTAAAACTAGCATAATTATGGTTAAAGGACCATGTTTTGAAAATAAAACACACAAAATGGAAAGTCTGGATCTAGGCCTGAATTTTAGGTATGCGTAAATTATTAGTGATTTATTACTAGTTCATCTAAATTTACTTAGCTTTAGTGATCATGCTTTTCTTCCACCTCTTGACATTGTTTTAGAACTTTTAAAGGCATTTTTAGGACATTTAAAGACATTTTTATAGAATAGGAGGGTTTGGGGGAGAACCATTTGGTGCTGTGATGAAATCCTTGAATACATTTAGGTAGGTAAATAGAAAAGACGATGAACAAACTGTTCTTCCCTGGAACTCTATAGGATCATTTCTCAAAGTTTCTTATGTTGAACACTAATACCTCAAGAGGTTAATAAATGCTACTAAGTAAGAAAATGAAGAAGGAATTTGCAGAATCTACAAATACAGTAATCAATGGATTGAGTAAAACTAAAAGAATTCCTTTACTTCTCGAAGCTTTCAATATCCTAATGTGCATTGGGGACCCTCAAGAAGAACATATAGTTTGTAGCACTTGCAAAGAATTCTTTGACCTAGGACCACTTTTTCATCAAACGTCATGTATTAGTATGGAGCACACTTTTTAATACACTGTGCTATTATTTCAAAGTAAAAAAAAAATGATGTGCCTTACATTAGAATAATGTAAGATTATTATAGAATAATCTACCTTACATTTCTGTAATAAAAAATTGTACATAAAAAGATGCCATTAGAAAAGATACACACCACTCTGTCATCATAGAGCTTCCATGTTAGGAAAGTAACTTTGTAAAAAGTTGACAAATATAAAAACTAATCGTACATTATGATGTATGCTAAAAACAGGGAGTTGAGATACGTGGTCAGGAAAGACTCGAGGCAGGTAATATTTAAGCTTCATGTAATCTGTTTACATAGGCATGTAATCTGTTTATATAGGAATAGGCTTTTAGAAGTAAGGTATTCCGTGAAGAAAGAAGGGTATATGCAAATGTTCTAAGGTGGATAGAAACTCGGCACGGTTGGGTAGTAACATACACAGGAGTTTACACACACACACACACACACACACACACACACACACACACACACACACACACACACACACACACACACACACACGGAGAGTTAGGCAGGCCAGATCATGCAGAGCTTAGAGCCCAAAGTAAGGGAGGTTGGATTTTATTCTTTGTGCTTTGGGAAACTTGCAGGGTTTTAAACAGTGAATTTTGTTATTTGATTTACATTGTGAGATCACTTTTTCTGCTCTATGGTAGATTGATTGAAAGTGGTCCCAAGTGGAACTCTGGAAGACCAGTTAAAAGGCTGCTCTAATCCAGATGAAAGATGAAAGGGGTGATGTATTGTCAGATTCAAGATACAGTTTGATGCTTTGCAGTGGAAGATAAGAGAGAAGTAGCAAATAAACATGACCTTGATCTCCTTTTGCCCCTCTGCTCTTCTTTCCAGATAGCAGCAGCAGTGATACTTAGCATTACTTTTTGCCAAAGTGTAAATTATATAAATTACAAATCTCTCTTGAGATAGACTTTATTCGATATAACGTTTGGAAGAGTTCCAAAATGATTGGCAGAAACAATGTGTAAAATCGCTTGGAATCACATCTACCTCTTTGCCTGTTCCATCCATCTTATTCTGACACTTTATTTCAGCACACCCTTTCATTTTGAATGAATCTCATTTTCTTTTATGACACTCTTGTATAGGACATGCAGATGAAAATTAATTTGGTACTATGAGAAATGAGAACTCTTTTAGCAAGGATGTGCCACAATGGCATTCTCTGCAATAGCTGTCCATATCAGCACTATCATTTACGTTAGCCAACTGTTATTCCCCCTAAATTTAAATCTTGCTTCCTACCACTTATGGCCTTTGAGTCCATGATAAAAAAAGCAAAAGCAAAACTAAGTTGGGGGGGACCTCTTCCATATAGAATGCTTATGCTACACAGACATATTATTCAGACTAATTTTAACTTCACTTACTCAAATTTAAATTACATATACTTTTATATGTTAGCCAAATTCCAAGTAAATGAAAATTATAAAGAAAATAGAGTTTTCTTTAATATTCGCTTCATTTGTGTTAACAAACTGAATGGCCTCAAAAATCTGTGCATAGAAATATTTTCTCTTGAGTTTTCTAAGATTATTTAGCGAATACATTAATAGGCAAGTATTTTAAGTATCTGTTAATAGCAGGTAACAGAAATATGCAGTGTTTGCTTTGGGGGATTGGCTGTGAAGAAATACCTAACAGTGAGGATTATTAAACTTTAGACGATATTAAAGAGTGAGATCAGAGAATACTTTAAAAATAGACTTACTTAAAAAATAAATCTATATCTGTTATCTATATAATATATGTATATACACACAAATAAAATATACCATAGCTCAGTTGCTTTTCCGTGTAGGTCATAGAGACATTTGCCTTAAAGATTGTGTCTTAAATTCTCTCTTTTTAATGAATGAAAAAATTATGTGCTTTAACATTTTCAGTTATTCACCAAAGAATTTTAAAGTAATAGCTATACATTTAGTAGACCTAGTTTCTGTTAGTTCTCTTTGGCACTGAAATTGTAAACAGGAAGATAAATATCTGTGAAGATATGTCCTTTCACACGCTCTTCAAGCCCTCATTATTTCTCATCTGATGTATTATAATTTTTCCTAACATATCACCCTGCTTCTAGTTTTCCCTTTCTCTAAGCCATTCTCCATCTTGCTGCCAAAATGATCTTTCTAAAACATATCTAATCATGCCATTCCTTGTTTAAATTCATTATTTTAAAATCTAAACCATCTCTCATTGCGTGTAGGACCCGTCAGTGCATCATCTCTTTCTGTTTCTGGTTACACAACTGACGTATACCATTGTTACCCCATTTTGAAGTTAGGAGACTGAAGCTCAGAAAGGCTAAAGAACTTCAGCAATGTCACAAAGCTAATAAGTGACAGAGTTTAGGTCACATGTTACATGGATTCAGTCCTTTGAAGTTTGTTGAAAATTTTTCTTAGGCACCATAAATGTTCTATATGTGCTAGAAGAGAATATGTCTGCATTTGTTGGGTGAAGTGTTCTATATATGTTCAGTGGGTCAATTGTTAATCTTCTTATTAAAATCTATATCCACATCCATTTTTCTCTGGTTATTCTATGAAAAGAGATGTGTTAAAATCTTTCACTACCATAATAAGCTTGTCTATATCTTATGTAGTTGTTAATCTGAGTCTATGTTATTAGATAAAATAGTTTTATCTTCCTGAAAAATGGAATCTTTAAATTATTGTAAAATCACTCTCATTATTTCTAGTAATGCTGTTTATCTCAATAAAAGATATTAATATAACCACATGAGTTTTCTTTTTGTTAGCATTTACCTGGTATACATGTTTTTCCATCTTTGTTACTTTCTACCTTTAGATATCCTTACGTTTTGGAAATCTCTCTGGTATACTGCATTTAACTGCATTTTTTGTTTGTTTGTTTTTGTTTTGTTTTTTTAATCTCATCTGATAGTTTTTGTCTTTCAACTTTTGTCTTTTTACTGTTTTGGAGTAAATATACTGTTTCTCTTCTTTTAGTGGCTACTCTACAATTCCAACATGTTTTCTTAACTTACGAAAGTGTAGAAGTCAATCACATACCCTTTTGCTCCCATCAGAGAACACAATATTTGGAACACTTGAATTCCTTTAAACTTTAATTCCTTTAAATTCCTTTAATACCCAAATCCCACAAAGTTATATGTTATTTTAATGTATTTGAGGATAGTTAAATTGTCTTTTTTTTTTTTAAAAGACATTCTTCTTATTATTTCATCTATATAGCCAGTGCTCATTTAAATTTATCTACAAATTTATAACTGTCACTGTTCTTATTTTCCTTCTTGGATTTAGAACTACTTGCATTTTAGAACTACTATCTGGGATTATTTTCCATTTATCTGAAATACATTCTTCAGAATTGCCTTTAATGAAACTCTACTAGAGGCAAATTTTCTCAGTTTTTAGTGGGTTGAAAAATGTCTTTGACTTTTGCTCTTGTGAAAATTCTACTGGAGCTAGAATTTGGGTTAGCAGTTATTTTCTTTCAACATGCTAAAGATTTAATTTCATGGGAAACTGAACATTTGCTGACAGTCTCACAATCACTCTTTGGGAGGTAATCTGCCTTTTCTCACTGGCTACTTTTAAGATTACCTCTTTGTCTTTGGTGTTCTGAAGTTTCACTCTGGTACATCCAAGTGTGAATTTCTTTTTGGTTATTTTGCTTGTGATTTTTAAGGAGAATGATTGGTCACTTTCATTGGTTCCGAAAATTTCTCAGTCATTATTTCTTCAAATATCTCTTCTGCCTTATTCTCTCTGTCCCTTTCTTTTGGAACTCAAATTACACTTAGGTAAGGCCATCTTACTCTATTTTCTATGCCTCTTAACCTTTCTTTGGCTTCCTATGCTGAATTCTGCATAATTCCTTCTAGTCATGTTTCAGGTTACTAATTCTCTCTTCATATCTGAAAGCCTAATCTCTGTTAAGCCTGACCATTGAATTTTGAATTTCAGGTATTATATTTTTTCTTTCTAGAAATTGTATGTGGTTCTCTTTCAAACATGCTTTATCATTGTATATAGTTTCCTGTTACTATTCTTAAGAGTATCTTTTATTTCTTGAAATTTAGTAAGCATTGTTATTTTATTGCTGTCTGTTAGTTCTAATATTTGAAATCTTTGCAACCAGTTTCTGTTGTTCTTGTTTCTACTGTTCTTGTTCATAAGTGTTGTTTCTTTATGAGTGAAGTAATTTTTTACTGTGTGATACTCATTTTTCTGTAGAAAATTACTGGTAGGAGTTCTTTGAGACCTAGTATAAAGGTGTTTTCTCTGAAAAATATTTGTCATTGCTTCTGCCACAAAGAGGCACTAATGGTCTTCAACTACTTTAAACTACCTGGTTTGAGGTGTTTTTGTTTGTTTATTTTTCAATTTTATTGAGGTATAATTGACAAATGAAAGTGTAATGTATTTAAAGTGTACAACATGATGATATGTGTATATTGTGAAAGAATTACCACAATCCAGCTAACACATTCACCATTGAGGGTTTGGTTTGGTTTGTTTGTTTTTTAAACTACCCAAGTCACATTAATTTGAGCTGCAAATATACCGAAGGGTAGGTTTGTGGTTACTAAATGAATCTCAGGTGACCCACTTCTATGGGGGAGGGTGTCCTCTTTGGGCAAGCCCTAAGCTTTGTCTCTGTACCCCTGTGCCCCGCAACTGTGTGAAAACTGCAGCTTAGGGTCACAAAGTTCCAGTAAATGTCCTCAGGCAAAAAAAGGCTTTAGTGCATTTTAACCCTCTAGGGTCCTGCCTTCCTTAGATTGTATTCTAATAATTTCCCTAGTACTTTATCAGCTCTCCAATGCTATTAAGAAAAATAACAAATGTATGTATATGTGTACACACACACACACACACACACACACACACACACACACACTCTCACACTCCAGCATGTTTAGTTCTTTTAAGCAAGAGATATTATGCAAACACCTAGCCTTTCAAATATTGGAAACAATCATTCAAATTCATAAGCTAAAATTTAGCAAGATTTATACTAAAGGTATAAGCAGAATAACTTAATGGGTAAAGTTAATCAGATGGCTATAAGGCAGCTTATTGTGACACACAAATTTCATCTTTAATAGAAAACAAATTGTGGAAGACCTAATTCAAGGAGAAATAGCTCATAAGGGTTCTTGGGAGGCTGAAAAATAACACCAGCAGAAATAATAATAGCTAATACTATTAAGGACTTAAAATGTAGCAATTTTTCAAAGTGCTTTACATGCATTACCTTAGTTAATCCTTCCATTAAATCTATGACATACCTGGTATTTTTATCCCCATTTTATACATGAGAAGACTGAGATGCAGAGAATCACAGATTATAAGTGGTATAAAAGGGAGTCAAACCTGGGGAGTAACAGTCTAAAATCCATACTTTATCTATTGATATATTGCTGCCCTAACAGTAAAGGAAAATGATGGATATATATTTTTAAATTTATGTGTGAAAAAAGGTTTCAACTATATCTCATTGTGGGTAAAATTAAAGCAAAACATGCATTTGAAAGAACAGTTATTACATAGTATAGCAGACATCACATAAATGTTGGCTGGTGACTGAATGTTCTTATAAGAAAGCTTTGATTATTATTGTCGTAGTATAATATAAAGTATAAGGAAAATAAGTAACAGGAATAATCTACTATACTTCCAAATTGTAAAAAAGAGAGATTATTTTCATGGCAAATTTTAAAGAATGGGTCAATTAAAATAACTTTAATTTTATACTGCAATAACTTGTGAAAATCAAGTATAATCTAGCAAAAAAACCTACAAATAACACAATAGAAAATTCAATTAGAGAGACAAAGAATACCACATACCCTACTTATATTTAGTTAATATTATGTGGAGTAAACTATTTAAGAATAAAGGATTTGAGGGAATGATTCAACTGAGTGCAACTTCAAGTTAAAAAATGGTTACAAATATAATTAGGGAAAACTCTGATAATATTTGCAGATGACACATGGCAAATCAGGAAACAATTTGAGAATATAGTAAAACTAATTACTTGGAACTCAACTACATTCAACCCTTGTTTAACTGGCATAAATGAGGTGACGAATAGATAGAAAGGAAACCACAGACTACCCAGAATCATGGTTAATACAAAACTGTAAAACTAATAACAATATGACATAAAACAAATTTATGAATAATCTAGTAGTTCAACACAGTCCACAGATGTTACCCAAAAGTGTAAAAGAAATACAAGTACTTGGATTCAAGACCATGTAAATTATCTGCCAAAAAAGTACTGGGCTGTTAAACAACTCTTAGTAAAGATCCTTGTATTTATGAGTCTTGAATTAAGCAGACACATGCCTCCTTTCTCTTTCATTACTACCCTTAATTAGAAGTTCAACTAAAATTCTTGCTCAGTGGTGTTAGAATACAGGCATACCTTGTTTTATTGAGCTTCACTTTATTACACTTCTCAAGTATTGTGGGGTTTTTTTGTTGTTTTGTTTTGTTTTGTTTTTTACAAATCGAAGGTTTGTGCCAACCCTGTGTCAAGCAAGTCATTTTCCAATAGCATTTTCTCACTTCATGACTCTGTGTCACATTTTGGTAATTCTCAGAATATTTCAAACTTTTTCATTATCATTATATTTGTTACTGTGATCTATTATCAGTGATCTTTGATGTTACTATAGTAGTTGTTTGGGGCTGCCATGAACCACACCTATGTAAGACAGCAAACTTAATTAATAAATGTTGTGTGTGTTCTCACTGCTCCACCCACCAACCATTCCCCCATCATTCTCCTTCTCCTTGTGCCTCCCTATTCCCTGAGATACAATACAATGTTGAAATTAGGCCAATTAATAACCCTACAATGGCCTCTAAGTGTTCAAGTGAAAGAAAGAGTCTTACTCTTTCTGTAAATCAGAAGCTAGAAATGATTAAGCTTAGTGAGGAAGGCATGTCAAAAGCAGAGATAGGCTGATAGCTAGGATTCCTGTACCAAACAGTTAGCCACACTGTGAATGCAAAGGGGAAAGTTCCTGAAGGAAATTAAAATCGCTATGCCAGTAAACACATGAAAGATAAGAAAGCAAAACAGCCTTACTGCTGATATGGAGAAGGTTTTTGTGGTCTGGATAGATCAAACCAGCCACAACATTCCCTTAAGCCAAAGCCTAATCCAGAGCAAGGCCCTAACTCTCTTCAATTCTGTGAAGGCCGAGAGAGGTGAAGAAGCTGCAGAAGAAAAGTTTGAAGCTAGCAGAAGTTGGTTCATGAGGTTGAAGGAAAGAAGCCACCTACATAACATAAAAGTACAAGGTGAAGCAGCAAGTGCTGATGTAGAAGCTACAACAAGTTATCCAGAAGATCTAGTTAAGATTATTAATGATGGGGGATACACTAAACAACAGATTTTTAATTGTAGACAAAATAGCCTTATACTGGAAGAATATGCTATTTGGACTTTCATAGCTAGAGAAGAGAAGTCAATGCCTGGCTTCGAAGCTTCAAAGGATTGGCTGACTCTCTTGTTAGGTAGAGGCTGGTGCAGCTGGTGACTAACTTGAAACCAGTGCTCATTTACCATTCCAAAAATCCTAAGGCCCTTAAGAAATATGCTAAATCTACTCTGCCTGTGCTCTGTAAATGGGACAACAAAGCCTGGATAAAAGCACATCTGCTGACAATATGGTTTACTGTTTTAAGCCCACTGATGAGACCTACTGCTCAGAAAAAAATTCCTTTCAAAATATTACTGCTCGTTGACAATGCTCCTGGTCGTTCAACAGCTCTGATGGAGATGTACAATGAGATTAATGTTGTATTCATGCCTGCTCACACAACATCCATTCTGCAGCCCATGGATCAAGGAGTCATTTTGACTTTTGAGTCTTATTATTTAAGAAATACATTTCATAAGACAATAGCTGCCATAAAGAGCAATTCCTATGATGGATCTGGGCAAAGTAAGTTGCAAACCTTCTAGAAAGGATTCACCATTCGATGTCATTAAGCATATTTGTGTTTCATGGGAAGAGGTCAAAATATCAACATTCACAGGAGTTTGGAACAGGTTGATTCCAACCCTCATGGATGACTTTGTGGGGCAAAAGACTTCAGTGGAGGAGGAAACTGCTGGTGTAGTGGAAACAGCAAGAGAACTAGAACTAGAAGTGGAAGATGTGACTGAATTGCTGCAACCTCATGATAAAACTTGAGCAGATGGGAAATTGTTTATTATGGATGAGCAAGAAAGTGTTTTGAAATAGAATCTAGTGCTAGTGATGATGCTGTGAAAATTGTTGAAATGACAACAAAGGATTTAGAATAAATATTGCACAAACTTATTTAATAAAGCAATGGCAGGGTTTGAGAGGATTGACTCCAACTTTGAAAGCAGTTCTACTCTGGGTAAAATGCTATCAAATAGCATTGCATACTACAGAAAAATTGTTCATGAAAGGAAGAGTCATTGATGTGGCAAGCTTCATTGTTGTCTTATTTTAAGAAATAGCCACAGCCACCCCAACCTTCAGTGACCACCACCCTGATGAGTCAGCAGCCATCAGCATCAAGGCAAGACAGTCCACCAGCAAAAAGATTGTGACTCTCTGAAGGCTCAGATGATGGTTAGCATTTTTTAATAATAAAGCATTTTTTAATGAAAGATATGCATTTTTTAGACATAATGCTATTGCACACTTGATGCTATTGCACACTATATTGTAGTGTGCAATAGCATTACAATATAGTGTAAACATACTTTTATATGCACTGGGAAACCAAAAATTTCATGTGACTCGCTTTATTGCGATATCCGCTTTATTGCAGTGGTCTGGACCCCAGTCCACAATTATCTCTGAAGTATGCCTGTACCCCACAAATACTGCTGTATGAACTGAGGGATAGGGCCTAGTCTATCAGGCTATCTTAGATAGCTCTGTACCGTTTATTTATTACTACAAATATCTTTTGGTATATAGTTGTTTTATTCATAGTAATTTTCATTTCTTTACAAATGTACTCTTTATGATTAATTATTACTTTAGTTTATCTTCTACCAGATAATCAAGAGTTGAGTGCCCTCCCAAATATATAATCATTTAGATATTGTCTAGAGAAAATTTACCTTTGCTTTTTTGCTGTAAAAATTTCACATAAACTATAGATTTTTGCATAAATTGATATTTAGATAAAACTCTAGGAGTAATGTTTCCTTTGTTTCAGAAAACAAAAACTTTGTTTCCTTTAAAGACACACTCAGATTGGTTGGTATGATATAGCAACCTAAAAATATTTATTAAATTGAATTACTGAACTGAAGTTGAATTTCTGAATTAATAACAAACATGGAAATAAACTAATTCTAACTAATTCATATCCTGAGAACATTTTATAGTGATTGGGGAAAAAAGAAAAAAACCCAAACCTTACTAATCATTTTGCAGCTGAGAAGACCATTATACTGAGCTGACCAAGACCTCACAACAGCAACCTATTAGAACGGAATCTTCAGCTCCCAAGTGAACTTTTTTTTATGATGGACTATGTTTTTTAGAATAGTTTTAATTTATATTTACAGAAAAATTGAGAAAATAGTACAGAGTATTTCCATATATACCCCCCCTCATCTTCTATTATTCACATCTTGCTTTAGTGTGATACATTTATTACAGGTAACACACCAATACTGAAACCCTTATTGTGAACTAAGTCTATAGTTTAATTCTGAAAATCACCCTTTGGAAAATTCTGTCCTACAAAATACCATGGCCTACCACATTAACTTAGACTGGGTTAATATATAAATCTAAAAGCATTAAAACTCAGTTTCATTAGAATTATCTCTGGAAGTGTAGCTAAGAAATTGATAATAGCAGTTAGTTCTTAGAGAGAGTTATTGGCTGAAGGTATAAAAATGAAGGGAAGATCTGTTTCTTGTGTACCACTGTGTACCTTTTAAAGTTTTTACCAAGTATATATATTACCTATTTAAAAATTAACAAAAATTAACAAAATGCTATAAATTTGATTACTCTGTAATTCAGTCTGTCCTGGAAAAAAGGGTTTACTGTGTAAATATGGATTTTGTTACTATAACTTCTATAATACATGTCCACAGCAATAAAACATTGTTGCTAACTAAAATCATACACATATAACCTGTTCTCAAATATAAGATGATAAATTGTTTAACATAAAGCAATCAGTATAGGAGTATTTTAGAAAATAACTAACACACGATGTTCTTAGATAAGATAGTGAGAAATCAGAGAATTATACTCACAAGACATGCATGTCTATAATTTAATAAAATTAGTATAATATGCCTTATTGATTTTAGTTTTTAACTTAATATGAGTAATATGTTTTTAAAAGTTGGTTATTCTGGAGAAATTAACCCAAATTTGTCAAAGAAAATCAAAATAAAAGTTCGTTAAACAATATGTTCTGCAAGGAGGGATTCATCATAATTTAGCCTCTATGCAAACAGCAACTTTCTCAGCCATTTTATTGGGAAATGTCTATCTAAATAAAATTGTTGTAAAATACTTGGCTAGTGGGGTCTGTACTATAGCATATTATTCTGATTTACAATAATAAAATTATAACCTACTTTCATTTATTTTCCATATATTTATACTGTTATTATCATTATTATTATTTTACCCTTTCAATAGTCCTGGGAAGTATACTGTTGATGCCACTTTCCAAAGCAGGGGATGGACACAGCAATCAAAGGTCTTTTTCTAGGTTACCCAGAGATCTCAGAGCATTGTCAACTCTACTTTCTTGACCCAGGTCAAGGTACCCCCTCTTTATATTATACTCCCTGACTGTAACTACAGCTTAATTATACAAAGCCTTAATAATTAGAAATTCAAGCAGAATTAATTAAAAAAGAGAAAGATGATATTAAGTATTTTTAAAATAACAGTGTCCAAGGAGCTTCAGAATAATTTCTCAGGATCACAACGCAGTGAGAACTGATTCTCAGGATCATCACATGATGGAGATATTAAACTTTAATCTGCAGGCTCTATTAATTAAATCAGCAAAGTAGGATGTATTTCACAAAAGTTTTCAGCGAACATCTTTTCCATTAGTGCTCAGTTATCCTGAAAAAACTCAAAACTATTAACCATACCAATTTTATCCCTGAACAGTCCAGTGAATTTTCTACAGAAGACTGCAAATTCTTAGTGAGCAGAAACCATGTGGTCCTCATCAAGAGTTGTTATGATACCTATATGTGCTGTTGCATAATCAGTGCTTGTATCTATACATCAGTAAATATTCATGAGGACCAAGAAGTAGGAAAATGAGTAGTTATTAAAAACCGTGGAATTTGTCATCACATTAAAATTTATTTAAGATTAATTTGTCATTCTGTGTTCATCTCATTTTAGACATGTAAAGAAAAATATTTCAGTAGACGAAATCACAGATTATTGAATTCCCATGTTAGGCTTTATAGTCACAATTTAAAGCGGAGCCAAACTTAAAAACATTCAAGTAATCAGGTAAATCTCTTAAGATTGTGGACTCTTAAGATTGTCTTCGGGTGCCAAATGTTTAAGATTTTATGTTAACAAAAATAATTTTATGATCAAAGGAGTGTCAGTGTCATAGAAATGGAGTGATACAGTTCCCAGCCATTGTTGTTTTAGACTTTGTATAGTTTAGAATATTCAACAATACCTGGCACTGGTGGCAAGTGGATGATGCGTGCAAAGCCACAGCAGCAATATCCCTCCCCAACTCCTGTGAGAGGGCCGATTAGGCAACAGGAATCTGCATCACTGAAGTGCTTCAGCTCAGCCAGTGTTTCTATCACAGAGGCTGGAAATCCTGACTCATCTTTGTGCCTTCTTTTCTTCCATTGTGAGGCACAAAATACAGAACAGAGAAGAGAGCGCAACAAAAAACAGGGGAAAGGAGAAAGGGAAATTTTGTAACTCTAAAATATTTCATTGTTCAACGTTTTGGTTAGACCTTATTTCTGCGGCAGTAAGTAGTCAGAATTGCTCGTGTTGGGGATTCAAGGCTATTACTACACCAGAGGGAGAGCACAGTTTCCTTTATTCCTGCTCCCCCTGTTATGTATACTAGCCTCACCCTGGCCAGATATTGAACAGAGGTACAAGACTTTTTCCCAAAGTATTTCAGTCCAGCACATTTTTTTGCTAATGGAAGAATTCTAAAAGCACCCAGGGAATTCTGATGGGATTTTTAATTTTATTAATTCAAACTAGTAATGTTTACTCACTTTTTTCTAAAAAGTGGTTATACATGGTTTCTGCCAGTTGTTTGGCATTTGGGGGCAGTGGAGGAGTTGTAGAGAATAGGTAATTTTTCTATCTATGGCCCTTCCATAAGCAATTCTGAAAGATCTCACACTATACTCAACACTGAGGGGTTACCAGCTTTCCTTAATGTAACTCCCTGGACATAGCTATAATTTAGCTGAGAGATGAACAAGTACACAAAATCTATACTTCAGGGCAAAATAGAGCATATATCTTAAGAAAACTATAAGAAAATATTTTTATTTGTTAAGAGAATCATAAGCAGGGTGTCGTAGACCGGGTGGAGGGCACACTGAAAGTCATGACTATCAGGAAGCTTTATACCGAAGTGTTAAAGAGCTGGGTTTGTGAATGGTGAAGGCAAGGCAGAATCCCAACAGAGAATGACAGATGTAGAAGCACAGGAATAGAAAAACAAAAACTATGCATGAGGGGCAGAAAGCAGTTAGCAGTTCTTTTTTAGTTGAAATGTAGGGCATAGCAGGAAGATTGAGAGAACTGCGTAAGGTGAAAGCCAGGAGGCATTATGTGGTTATGTATTCAGTTCTTTACTACATGTACATGCTATAAAGGATTGCCTGTCTAGAACCATGTGGAATTACAGATAGAAAATTCCAGATCAAGTAACTATAAATGATTGAACCTTATATTTTAACTTTTGTGAAGAAAGCCCTTATGAAACACGCAGTATACTTTGTGTCTCACTAAAGCATGTTATATATTCCCCCCTTTCCAACTGTGTTTCATGAAGCTCTAAAAATTTGTCAGATATATTTTGGAGGACCAAGGGAGCTGGTGGTAAATGAGACGGTCTTCCTCCTACCTCCTCTCCCTCATTCCCAGAGCAGTTTAACTTTTTACTGTTTTTCTTGTTAGATTACTTCTACAAGATTTCATTTGAAGAAGGAGTTCCACCAATAAAATGAAGTTTGAGTCCAGTGAGAAACCCTTGTGTAGTCAGATTACTAAGAAAGCATTGACTTATTGTAAGCAGTTTTATTTCCTTTAATGTAATAGACATAAATGTCATGGATAGATGAATAGATAGAAGCATAGGCACATGGATGGAAGTAGTAGTACATGGTAGGGGATATTTGAATGAAAAAATATGTGTGTGGGAAGAAGTTAATATATTATAGAAATAGACAACTTTTTCTTTTTTTTTTTTTTTCCCGGTACACGGGCCTCTCACTGTTGTGGCCTCTCCCGTTGTGGAGCAGAGGCTCCGGACGCGCGGGCTCAGCGGCCACGGCTCACGGGCCCAGCCACTCTACGGCATGTGGGATCTTCCCGGACCGGGGCACAAACCCGTGTCCCCTGCATTGGCAGGCGGACTCTCAACCACTGCGCCACCAGGGAAGCCCTAGAAATAGACAACTTTTAACCATTTATCTTTTGGAGAACATAGAAATCTTGTTTAATATATGGATACAGGCATTTTACAGAATAATTACCTGGTTTCCTTAGAAGGGTCAGTGCCAAAAGTCCTCCACACTTTTGAACATGTTTTTTGTCCTTAATTCAAAAGTTCTCTTTGAAAATTATTTACATCCTGAGAAAATGTAAGTACTTGTAATATTTGGCATGTTTGTTACCTAATAGAAAAAGGTTCTTATTAAATAATATCTCCTAAACTTAAAATAATAGTAAATAGAATCCTAGTTGTGTTTTTTAAATGAAATGTTTCTAACTGACTTTTACTCCTTGTATAATCCACAAGCCATTCTTTAAATTTTAACTTTCATAATCATTAAATCTTTGTGCAGCTTAGTCTTGATTCATAATTATTTCAATTAATATTTTTATCCCAATACTCAAATCTGATTTGAGTTGTCCATAGTTCCATGTTTAGGAATTCATGATATGGAAACCATCCTTTTCATTTCTTGCATAGTAAGATCAACTCTTAAGAGAGTATTATCCGTAGAAAATGTAATTTGCCCTTTTGAGATGGCTATTTATGGCGATCACATTAAATTACAAACATTGAAATATTAAAATTGAAATTTTATACATGCTCTGTTAAGCTACTTTTGTTAATATTTAGAGGAATGTGATTTTCTGTGCTTTTTGAACAGAAAGAATTATTTTGGGTCTTTTCACAAATGGATTAAGGATTTAGGAAAAAGGAACTTTTACATTTCATCTACTGTCATCTCTTTGCAGTTGGTGACTGGTCTAAGTACAAAGTGAAAGCACAGGAAATTAATAAGAATTTTAAAACTAATGTTTATGTAATAGGAAGTTTAAAGAACAAATACACATATTCTGTATATATAAAAATAGGAATATGCTAATAAATAAATATTAAACCTCCATGTTGTACACCTCAAATTTATACACTGTTACATTCAGTTATGTCTCAGTTTAAAAAAAAATCACTGTTGGGCTTCCCTGGTGGCGCAGTGGTTGAGAGTCCACCTGCCGATGCAGGGGACACGGGTTTGTGCCCCGGTCCGGGAAGATCCCACATGCCACGGAGCGCCTAGGCCCGTGAGCCATGGCCGCTGAGCCTATGCATCCGGAGCCTGTGCTCCGCAACGGGAGAGGAATCACTGTTTAAAAAAGGTAAACATGTTTTTTAAGCTTAGTAGCATGAATTTCCTTTTGCTGTATTCAGGAATGACAAATAGTTAACTGCCTGTGAATGCAAACTAGAGTATCTGATGTCCAGGAGCTCACATTCCTTCTGAGGATAAAGATGTGGTCATATGTGAAGATAACTGCACACAGTCATAAATCTTATGATGGTAAAGGCAATATTACAGGATCCTAAAACTCTCTCTAACTGAAGTGATGGGGGAAGATTTTAGGGAGTGGGAAGGATTTCTGTTGGTCCTGGCAATAATGAGGGAGAATTGAGCTTTAGGGAGAGGAAGGAGGAGGCCATTCCACCTCCTTCCAGAGAGGGGAAGTTCATGTGGCCACCTGTGGACACTTGATGTGCTCTAGCAGGAGGTTTATCTAGTAGAGCAGCAGGAGTCCAAGCTAAATAGGAAGGATGGGCCAGATGTGGGGAAGGTGATAAAAGAAAAATTTCTCCTGGCAGCATTAAAAAGTTTATTATTACTATTATTTTTTTAATTAATTTATTTATTTTTGGCTGTGTTGGGCCTTCGTTTCTGTACGAGGGCTTTCTCCAGTTGTGGCAAGCGGGGGCCACTCTTCATCGCGGTGCATGGGCCTCTCACTATCGTGGCCTCTCTTGTTGCGGAGCATAGGCTCCAGACGCGCAGGCTCAGTAATTGTGGCTCACGGGTCCAGTTGCTCCGCGGCATGTGGGATCCTCCCAGACCAGGGCTCAAACCCGTGTCCCCTGCATTGGTAGGCAGATTCTCAACCACTGCACCACCAGGGAAGCCCAAAAGTTTATTATTTTTATATCATGTTTTCACATGTGTTCTATACCTTTCTGTGGTAGGTAGGATAATGCTTTTTCCCACTCACCATCCCAAGATGTCAGCTTCCTAATGCCTGGAACCTGTGACTGTGTTATCCCATGTGGTGACATGTGAAAGAGGAAGGCGTAGTGTGGTAGGCTGAATAATAGTCCCCAAAGGCATCCAAGTCCTAATCCCTAGAACCCATGAACATTATCCTATATGACAAGTGAATTTTGCAGTTGTGATTAAATTAAGGATAATTAGATGCAGAAATTATTCTGGATTGTCCAGATGAGCCCTAAATACAATTACAAGTGTCCTTATTTAGGAGGAGGAAGAGGGATATTTCAGACAGAGGAGAAGGAGGCTATGTGACGGAAGCAGAGTCAGAGAAGATGCTAAGGTGCTGACTTTGAACACACAGGAAGTGGACATGAGCCAAGGAATACAAGAAATGTATTTCTATACACTGGAAAAGACAAGGAAATGGATTTATTCTAGAGCCTCTGGAGGAAGCTTAGTCCTGCCAACACCTTAATTTGAGCCCCGTAAGACTCCTTTCAGACTTGTGGCCTCTAAAACTGTAAGAGAATAAATTTCTCTTGTATGGGCCACCAAGTTTGTCATAATTTAGCCACAGAAAATTAATACACACAAAGTCATTGGAAAACCTGGACTGTGCTCTAGTGGACTTACAAGAATGGTCTACCTCACGCTGCCATGAGAACACAAGAAGTCATTACCATAACTCTAATCCAGTTGCCAGGAACCTCCTCTGCATGACACCCTAAAATTGGTGAATGGCCACTGGAACTTGTATTCTGACCGTCACCTCAGCCACAACTGCCTCTTGACACACAGCCGAAAAATGGGCACAGGAATCTGCTGCAGGAAAAAAACAAACAAAATAAAACGACCCCTTAACTTTCCATTAAGACTTTGCTTTTGGGGGTATGGGGGGACAGTAAAATAAGTCAAGACGGTGTCCTTTGCCGCTTTTTCACCTTCTAGATATCTCAGTAGTTTTACAAAGGAGACAGAAATACAGTTTTTAGCTTTCCAGCTCCTGCAGTAGTAAAAAGTTATCCTAGAAAGAGAATGAATGAAAGATGAGCAGAAAAATCCACAGAATTTACCACAAAGGCTTTGAGATTATTTACATGACCACTCTGGGCTCCATCATTCCCTATGCTTTTATAAAATTACAGTTGACCTTTGAACAGCATGAGTTAAAACTGCGTGGGTCCATTTAAATGTGGGTTTTTTTCCAATGGTAAATACTATGTGATCCGCAGTTGGTTGAATTTGCAGATAGAGAAAAACTGCATTTGTGGGGTGGATTTTGACTATGCAGAGGGTCTGCGCCCCTAACTCCCCATTGTTCAAGGGTCAACTGTACTTTCTAAGCAATGTGAATTAATAAAATTGCCAATTAATGCAGCAACATGAACAGAACATCTGTGTGCAGAGTATCATATGAGGTCAAGATAGGAAGATACTAAGGAAAGGAAAGACTTGGTCCCTGTTCTTTCAGAGAGTGCATGCTTAATGTGAAACAGAACTGATGTGTACATATAGTTAATACAGGATAAATTGTGTTTGGAAGTTCTGAATGAATTCAGAGAGTCGTCATGTGGGAGGAGAGTTTTGAAAGAAGAGACTTTCTCTGAGAAGAGTAGAAAATGCACCTCTGGATGATTGAGGACTTAGCTTATCTGTAGGATGCAGGCAGGAGGGAATGTAGTCATATGTGTGATTCTAGTTGGCTGGCACACAAGTAAGCATGGAGAAGTTATGGAAATGAAAGTGCTAAGGTTGACATTGTTGCTAAGTAGCCAAGAGGAAATTGAGGAACTGATTTTTCTTAGTGAAGTTATTATGACCTGGTAAAATCATCGGAATAAGCTCTGAGAAAGGAAGTTAGGAAACAAGAACACTTGTGAAATTCATTTAAGGATGCTGAGATGGCATCCAAACTACAAAAGGCAAAACTCTTACCTCAACTGCTGATGAGGTTTGACTGAAAAGAGACCATGCTGCAGATACACAAATAGCTCTTTTTCTTGTATTTTTAGAGTGAAAGTAATATGTAGAGATGGGTTTTTTTAAAGTACAGAAAAGTGTAAAATGAAAAGTAAAAACCTCTCTCATACTCCACTCCACTTCTGGATCTTCTGTCTAAAGGTTCCTGCTATTAACCGTTTCCTATGTATCCTTTTGGAAAGCATTTTTCTGACATAAAGACCACATGTAAATATACACAAATAGGATCATGGTATTATACAGTGCTTACCTGGCCATTGAGATCTTTTAATACCAACACATTTAGATCTAACCTATTCTTGGTAAGACTCTAAAAGTATCTCATTGTACAGAGTTCTCATGATACATATGATCAGTCTACTACTGCAGGATATTTATGTTGGTTTTCCCCCCAGTTTTTACCTATCTGTCCCATTTACCTCTCTGAGCTCATCTACTCTTCTCTCTAGGGCTCACTCTGCTCCAGCCACACCAGCCTCCTGCATATTCTTCAGACACATCAGTTGTAGCCTCGTTTTGCACAAGCATTCCTCTGCTTAGAATGCTCTTCCTTTACATATCGACTTGCTTCCTCCTTCACACCTTAGCTCATATCTCAACTTCATCTTTGATTGTGCTATATGATATTGTAATTCCATCACACTTCCAATCTACTTCCTTTTTAAATTTTTCTCCATAGAACATTTCACTCTCTAAAATATCATATGCTAATTTATTTTATTTGCCTCTTTTTTTCCCTGAAATTTAAGTTTCATAAGGAGAGTGATTTTTGTATGTTATTTGTTACTAATACCTTTAGGAGTTAAGAATTGCTAGACATCTTATGTCTAGACAAGAATATAATCTTAAATAAAATCCTATTCTCAATCAAATTATTATTGTTTAATCACATCTTTGCTCCACATATCTCTCTTTTGATTTTCAAATATCTCCTAACACTGTAGACTTTTCCTTTTAGTAGATGTTACTTTAATATATATTCCTTTAAAGAGGATGATCTTAGCACATAGCAGACACCAGTTTAAAAACAAAAAAAAAAACTGTATTAGTCAAATAAATAAATCATACCCCTTGCTCTAATAAAGGGATAAAAGTAATATAGTCCCATACTCTGATAATTATCCGTTACCACCATTTTTAGGTAATATCTGACCTAGTGAAAGAAAATCATTTGATTGCACAAAAGAGTTTTAATTGCAGATAAAATTGTTATGCATAATAGTCTGGATTCTCTGTACCCAAAATTGAAAGAGGGAGCAATTTAAATGATGTATATGATAACAGCTTTCAATGGACACTGTTGTTCCAATATTCAGTAAACAATAGTTTTGAGCATTATGGGTGCTATAAGTTTATATCAGTTTCACTTCATTTTTTTCAAGTTGCAGAATTTGCCACAAATTTCATCAGATATTTTGGAATGACATAGCAGGGTGCATCAACAAAATACCCAAATCTTTTGAAAGTAAGTGCTTTCAGAGATTTTAGATCCTTCTCCTTCATGGAAACTTTTATATTATTAACAAAGAGAAACTTAGATTAAATTATTTTCTTGGTAGCTTGGTATGTTCTATTAAGCCACAGCAAATATTTGTTAATAAGGTTAACAATAATTAAATATTTGTTAACAATATTCACTTTTTTATTTTTCAAATTGCTGTTAATCTCAAGTACACTTTGGAGAACAAACATACAAACAACTTGATACCTCATAATATAAAGTATGTGGGTAAGTTAGATCTGTCTACCTTACAGGCACAAGTATGGAGGGCTTATTTCATGGCATTAACTGGAATTGTGGAATACAGGTAGGAATATTAATGTAATTGCAGAGATGTAGTGATCCCTGAAGAATGGCCTCTATCATGACATTTATCATCCTTGATCAAGGTGTAAAGAAACTGTAATGTGTTGTGATATTTTCCCTTATTACTCATGATTAAGTCACACCAAAATGGCACGAAGACCAGGAAACCAGTTAGATGTTCACCAGTGGCATTCATATTTAATCTCTGAGAGATCCAATTGACTTCTATGAGTTAGTTAATAGTTCATTACCTAGTATGTATGATTTTTAAATAAAACAACCCTTTTAAGGATAATAATTGCAAATATGTGAACTGTATTTTTAATTAGAAAAATAGTGAGCTTGTACTGGTAAGCTATTTCTTATCATATGTTTGGTGCTGTCACACTTAACAGTTATTTAATTATTTGTAAATTTTTCTGGTTGAAGAATTTTTTCCTATTTGATGTCAGCATAGTTTTTGAGTGTTGTTAGACATTAAATGGGAACCTAATTATAAAACAAATTCAGCTATTCAATATATATGGCCACTAATAACATTACTATTAGCCTGTGAAAGCCTCTAGTCAGTTTTTCTCAATACTGAATTCTACTGAACACTATAAACTCACAATTTTGCATGACTTTATATACAGTTAAAACCTCAGCGAAATTATGTGTTTGTTTATGCAACAATTATATAGCATTTACTCTGCGCCAGGTAATATACTAAGGACTGAAGGTATCAACATGAATAAGATACCTCTCCCTCACTGAGTGTGATAGACTGAATAATTGCCCCCTAAGATGTCCATATATTAATCCCTGGAACATGTGACTGTTACCATATATAGCATGGCACAGACTTTGTGCATGTGATCAAGTTAAGGATCTTGGGATTATCCAACGATTATCCTAGAGTATTGAGGTGGACCCAAATGCAATTACACATATTCTTTTAGATAGAGGTACAGGGAGATTTGACACAGAAAGAAGGAGAGAGAGCAGTGTGACGGTGGAGACAGAGACTGGGGTGATGTGCCTCCAAGCCAGTGGATGCTGCAACACGTATAAGCTGGAAGGAGCAAAGACCAGATTCTTCCCTAGTGAGTATGGAGGGAGCTAAGCCCTCCTGACCCCTTGATTTTGGCCCAGTGATACTGATTTTAGACTTATCGACTCCAGAACTGTGAGAGAATAAATGTGTTGTGTTTTGTTTTGTTTTTGGCTGCGTTGGGTCTTCATTGCAGTGCACGGGCTTTCTCTAGTTGTGGCGAGCAGGGGCTGCTCTTCGTTGCGGTGCGCGGACTTATTGCAGTGGCTTCTCTTGTTGCAGAGCAGGGGCTCTAGGCACGTGGGATTCAGTAGTTGTGGCACGCGGGCTCAGTAGTTGCAGCTCACGGGCTCTAGAGCGCAGGCTCAGTAGTTGTGGTGCACGGGCTTAGTTGCTCCACGGCATGTGGAATTCTCCCGGACCAGGGCTCGAATCCCTGTCCCCTGCATTGGCAGGTGTATTCTTAACCACTGTGCTACCAGGGAAGTCCCCATTGTGTATTGTTTTTAATCATCAAGTTTGTGATAATTTGTTGCAGTAATCACCAGAAATGAATATACTGAGGTACTCAACATTTAGTGAGAGACAGACACAAAAACTAGTAATTATTGTGCAGTGAGAGCGCTATGGGAGGTATGTGGGAGAAAGGAAGTGGGAGGACAGGCATGGAGCACTAACTCTGACAGATCAAGTTCTTATAAAGCTATTTAGAAGATCTGGACTGAGGCTTGAAGTAAAAATAAGAGTTTTCCAAGCAAGGAGAGGAGTGCAAAATGGCAAAACAAAAAAAGTGCAGTGAGTTGTATAATACAAGACCGTATTTTGAATTGCATATTTTATTTCAGGAAATACTAAGCGCTAACGTAATTTTCATTGACTTTTAATATTTTGATTAGTTGTCATATTTATCAAAGAAGAGCCGTAAGGCTGTATGAAGCATTCTTGGAAAGAGTAATATATATACTACAAATAAGATAAAGGAATAATCCAGTGTTACAGAAGTAAAGAATAATTATTATTTCCTGTCATTGCTAGTAGCTGGGTGTTTTAGAGAGGTTATTAGATGGAAATTTTGATTAAAGTCATCTCAACAGTGTTGTAGTGTGATCAGTAGGAGAGAGAGATCATTTATTCTAGTTATACAAATAATCACCAGCCACTCAAATCGTAGTAAAAATAAGGCAACAATTTTAATTAAATCTTTCTCTTATCTTCTTTCATTTTATTTGGATTATTAAGTTTGCCTAGAAGTTTTGGGCCAAGTAAAAAGTAGAGAGAGGTCATTTCTTTGTATTCTCTTGTCAAAATTAAACAATAGAAGTAGTGATGATGACTGAACAAAACACCTGATACTGTGTTGCGGACCTCTAGAAATTGTGCAAACTGAACAGACTCTGCATGAGTTTTGAAATCTATTTTCAAAGTTGGATTAAGTATTAGAATGGTAACAAAAAGAGATCATAAATCAAGTGGATATTTATTATAGTGTGCATCAGGTATCAGTGATTTGGCTGTGAGAACAAGGTAAAGACAGATAAATTATAATATAAAGGACAATTAGATTATCCAGGGGTGACAAGAAAAGTAAAATTTAAAAAGCAGCTGTTGGTTTTAGTTATTTTCCCAGAGCCAAGAAACTGGATTAGCTGATCACTAGATACTGAGAATTTCATTCCCACACCCTTCACAGCATTAGGCATTATCAAACTTTTTAATTCTGTAGGGAAAGAAGCCAAACACTGGCACTTCCCAAAACACTAGGGAAAACATTTTTTTTAATAGTGTTTGGCCGTATTCACTAGGTTTGCTCCCCTCCTCAGCATCTCCAGCTCACCTGAGGGCCGTGGAGCTCACAACCCCTCCCCAGACCTTCCTGGGACTCTGACCCAAACCCTAGGTAAAATGAAACATGTCTACACCCCACTCAAAAATAGATTTGTAAACTCAGCCACTCAGGGAGGTCTAATTTCACATTTCATTTTGGCAGAGGGTTTTCTGGGATAATTGCCTCCAATACAGTCTAAACAACTTTGCTATTAATGGAAATCGAAGCAGAACTGAGAAGGAGATTAGAATTCATTTAGATGGCAATATTCTGTTTTGTTTTGTTTAATCAATGGTCCAAGAGAGCTTTCCCATTGATACAGCTTTAAAAATACTTTAATCATATGCACAGTAACTAGAATAATGGATGGCGCATAGTCTAGGAAATCCTCTTTCTCATTATTTCTGTGAGCATAGTTTCATTTTTTTCCTGTATATATCATTTTTTCCTCTATATCCTATAAAAATAATCAAGATAATAGTATAATAGGATGATAACCTATAGGAACAGTACATATGCTAAAATTCACTTATAGAAAAAATTTATTTTAAATATTTTACAATTTCTACTTCTCATTTTACTGCAAAACAAAAGACTTCTATGATTATCCTAAAAATATACTTATCCCTTAGTTTTGTAATGAGATACCCAAGTGTTTCATGTACATTGGTAGTATCATCTGTTTACAAAGGCATATACCTTTCCATTAATTTTCAAGGATTTTTCATAAGTTATGTCTGTCAGCTACTCTGTTAACAAAAAATATCGTCTTATGCTGTCTCTATCTCTCTGGTTTCTATCCACATCAACCTAAGCCTGGAAACCAGTCATTCCAAAATTATTTAGTCTGCTAGTCTCTAGACAACAAATTATTTCAGTTAGTTACCATTTGACAATAATAGGGAAACTAAGCTGAAAAGTAACTACCAGTTTAATCAGCCAATATACCAATGTGAATTTTACAAAAGTCACAGTTGTACTTGGGATACTGTGTTAATTTATTTAGAATGTTAACAGGTCTTATCCTTGCCCCAGCCTAACAGATGTAAGAGAGAAACAGTAAGATGTCTGCATCAATGCTTTTTTTTTTTTAAGTACATAAGATGGGGTTGGCTTTTGCTATCCCTGCAGCTTTTTATGCAGCTGGAAGAAGGAAAATACAGTTTTTATTATTCTAGGAAGAATAAAATACGCTCTAGTAAATGGGATCTATTTGACATGAGGTAGTCACCTTAAGAAGGTAAAGATTTTGATTGACTCAAGATAATATACCTACTGTCACCATTTAAATTCAAAAACAAACCCACTCTGTAAAAACAGACTAAAAATCATTTGAAAATAGAATTATTGGGAACTCACAAGATTGATTTGGTCCCGGGTCATCAACTATAATGGGATCTCTCCCCACTTTTTGCTACTTTCACAGATAAGATGGGAGCCCTTCAGGTGATTTTTTATGAAGTTGCTTCCTAGAACAATGTAGAACAGAATAGTCTTTCTTGACATGTAGGCATTTCCTATTCTATTCCCTACTACGATCTAATTCCAAAGTCAATATTCCCTTTTTGCAGTGAGGCTGGAAATGTTTCTGCCTCATAATCAAACTACCACATAGTTGAGCTTATTGTACTTTTAGAAATTGTGACTTTACTTGCTTTCAGCCAGATTCTCTTGTTACTAATAGGCAGTTTTCCTCCAAATTCCATTTTATTTATTCATGATAGAATCTGTGTCTAATTTTTTAAGTATGATTGAAATAAATTAAGTAATCCTTCTAACCAGGCGTGAGCCATTTCACATTTAATATTCTTTATGGGAAAATCCGTTTTGTATCTATATATTCTATTAATACCACGTTTTCCACTCTTCCATTTTGAACTACAATATGGTTTATTTCTTGAAGTTTGGCTTTGACAAGTGTAATTTTGTCATTGCATAACATTAGTTTTTAGTACTGTACATTTCGTTTGGTCTTATAGCAAGTAATTCTTGCCAGAAAGCATCTCATAATCTATGTCTTAAAGAGTGTAGAAAGAAATAGAAAATCTTAAGAAGAAACATATTAAACATCCCTTGACAGTTTGAAACTAACAAGCCCCTTTCCTTAATCACTTTCCTCCATTACCAGAGGCTTGGTAAGGAACTCTTATTGCTATTCCATGGATATGTGTTTCACAACTAACAATACACTGTATTTTTTTAATCAGTAGATTTTTAAAATAATTAACAGCATAACTCTGTATGTTAATCAGAGATGAAAAGCTCATCGTGAATATAGCTTGAAAATGCTCTTTCAGGGGAACGATTGCTACCTGTTTTTAATTTGTATGTTCTGCTTATTGAGGTAAAATTACCATAAAGTAAAATTCATGATTCTTAGTTGTATAGTGCTATGAATTTTGACAAACAAACAATAAAGCTAGGAAATATTTCCATCATCCCAAAAAGTATCTTCACGCCTGTTTGTAGTCTGTACTGTCTTCCCACACTTAGCCCTGGCAACACTGATCCGTCCCAATTTTTGCTTTTTCTGGAATGTCATATAAAATCATGTGGTATGTAGCCATTTTTGAGTCTGTCTTCTTTCACGTAGCATAATGCCTTTGAGATTCTTCCATGTAGAACTGTGTCAATATTTCATTGCTTTTAATAAGTAGCACTCCATATGTGGATGTATCATGATTATTTATCTATTCACCTTATAAATTCTCCCACTATTAATTATATTATTATTGTTGTTATTATTATTTGGCTATTATTTTAAAGTACTTATTATGTGCCAAGTACCATGGCAAACTTTTTACGTAATTTGCATGATTTAATGCTTCAAATTATAGCACAGTGTTTTTTTTAACAACAGAGTCAGACTTTAGGTTTGACTCCTATCTCCTCCACTTATTAGTTTTATGGCCTTGGGAAGTTACTTAACACCCTTTAATTTTACACAACTATGCAAAGGTGATGATAATACTACTACTTCACAGGGCTGTTGTAAAGATTAAATGGGTTAATACCTATAAGTACCTGTAAGAGTGTTTGACTCCTAGTGTTCAGTAAATATCAGTTATATTTATATTTTGTAGGGGTTAGTCCCCAATTTGAAGAGGAGACAAGCTCAGAAAAGTTCAGACTTCCTCAAAATCACATGATAACTAAAGTGGAAGATCCAAGATTTTAATCCAGCTTTATCTGACTCCAAACTAGGTACCTCTTCCATGACAAGACATTACTTATTGTCAAATTGAAATCACTGGATCTTTCTCTGATATTATGGCAAACTAGACATTCTGAGATCCACTAAAATGTAAAATGCTGAATTATGAATATACATATTTTTTCTAGTGCACACAAAAATGAGATGAAAATTATAAGAATCTTCAAGACCAAAACAGCAAGCTGAAGCCAAAGCAGGCACCTTGCTACAAGCAGTAAACAAACTGAAAAATTGTGCTGCCCTGAGATAAACATGCTGATTGAATGCAGCCACTGAAGGACTACATTAGGCCCTGAGCACCCAGGGGTAGTACCCCCTGCTCTCATTAGAAATAAACACAAATCCTCTCTGGAGGAAGGTCCTCAGATTTTGCAAGGAACGAGTCATTTTAATATTATCAAACTTTTCTGGCAAAGTGAATGGGAGAACACTCCCAACTCATTCTATAAAGCTAACATAACCTCAGTTCTGGAACCAAAAAAAAAAAGTAACAGCTCGACACAGAAAATTACAGACCCATATTATTCCTGAATATAGGTGGAAAAGAAAAATCCTGACTGGTATTAAAAAACTAAATCTAGCAATGCATATTTTAAGCATAAAAAATATATGATGAAAAAGTTGGGTTTATTTCCAGAAGGAATAATTATAATGTATCACATTAGTAGATAAAAGGAGAAAAAACATATGATCAACTCAATTGGTGCATAGAAATTTAATGAAATTCACCACCCAAACATAACATTTCCTTGAAAATTAGGATTTATAGGAATTTCCTTACAGACCTAACAAGAGCTCATGAGAAATAGAAGCATTTTTTCAGATCAAGATTCCCACGATCACTACTTCAATTCAATATTGTATTGGAGATCCTAGCCAATGCATGTAGAGCACAAAAAGAAATAAAATGTATAGATCTTAGAAAGAAAGTTTTCAATACTCATAGTTCCTATGACTGACTACATAGACAATCTAAAAGCAATCTACAATTGAATTTTATACACTAGCATCAAATAATTAGAAAAAAAATAATTAGAAAATGTAATTCAAAACATACAATGATTAGGGGCTTCCCTGGTGGTGCAGTGGTTGAGAGTCCACCTGGCAATGCAGGGGACACGGGTTCGTGCCCCGGTCCAGGAAGATCCCACATGCCGCGGAGCGGCTAGTCTCGTGAGCCATGGCCGCTGAGCCTGCGCGTCCGGAGCCTGTGCTCCGCAATGGGAGAGGCCACAACAGTGAGAGGCCCGTGTGCTGCAAAAAAAAAAAAAAAAGAAGGATTAAATTATTAAAAGGTGGAGCAAATTTTAAACTTTGAAGGATAGGAAGATTCACTATCATAAAAATTTCAGTTCTCTCAAAATTGCCTGTAGATTCACTACATTTATAATTAATATCCCAACAAAATTTTGGCAAGTTGTTTCTGAAATTTACACAGAAGAACAAAAGGCTAAGAATAGCCAAACGTAGTGCTGAAGAAGAATAAAATGGGGGAACTTTCTATACCAAATATTGTGACTTGTAATAGAAGAAGATAAGTAGTAAAGTATGATATTGACACTGACATAGACAGTTGTGTAAACTAGAGTCTAACAGTACACTCATGCTTATATACAGATTTTGTATGCGACTAAGTAGTAATATAGTTCACTAGGGAAAAGATCAACTATTTACTAGGACAGTTGGTTTTCTCTTTGAAAAATAATGAAATTTAATTCCCTCGTCACACCTCCATGAAAATAAATTTCCAGTGGATTAAAAATGTGAATATAAAGGGCAATAGTTTAAAATTTTGGAAGAAAACACAGGAAAATATTTTTAAGGTCTGGAGGAAGAGTTTCTTAAATAAGGCTGAAAGAGTGTAACCCATAGAAGAAAAGCTATATTAATTTCACCACATTAAAATAAAGAGCTTCTGTTCAAAAGATATCATAAGGAAAATGACAAACTACATACCGAGATAAAATATTTGTAACCTATATAATTGGGAAAGAATTTGTGTTCTCCTCCTAAATCAGCAAAGTAAAAGGCAGACAGCATTAGAAAAATGGGCCAAAGACTTAAGCAAGCATTCCAGAGAAGATATGCACAAATAGCTTTCAAACATGAAAATATGGTCACCTTCATTATTGCTTCATAAAACACATTAATGACAAAGGGGGAACAAGAAACTTTATAGTAGAGAAGCATGGCAGACACTACCTTGTGATCAAAGTGAACAGCATCAGTAATGGTACAAACTGAAATGATACACCACCTGAGCAGATGCTATAAGAAGAGCACAGCAGCACTTCTGTCATTGTCCTGCCAAAGGTCCATAACTTGAATCAAACCACGAGAAAAAAATCAGGCAAATTCATATTGAGTACATTCTACAATATAACTGGCCAATAATTGTCAAAATTACCTCAAGAAATGACTGAGGTACTGAGAAAGGAGTCTAAAGAGATGTGATTACTAAAGTAATGTGTGATTTTGGACTGGATCCTTTTGTTAGAAAGGATATTGTTGGGACTCTTGGAACCTAAATGGAGACTGAGGATTAGATGGCAGTAATGTGTCAGTGCTGATTTTCTGATTTTTATGGTTATATTGTGGTTAAGTAGGAAAATGTTTACAAGGACATTTGTGCTCACCAAATACTCACTAAAGTAGTGAGGTAGCAGAGGCAACACATTGGCAACTTATTTTCAAATAATACTGTTCCTTCAACTTTTTCTTTCAACCTCAAAAATAAAATTCTTTTAACATGCTACAGAGAGGTACCATTTAACATCGTTTTGGCAAAAATTTAAAGATGGTATCAAGTGTTGGAGAGGAATTGATCAACAGGAACTCTTAAACACTGCTAATAGGAATGAAAATTAGATCAAACACTTGGAAAAACAATTTGTTCTGTAAAAAGGTTAAAACATTCACATACAGTATGACCTAGAAATTTAGATTCTAGACATATTACCAAAGAGAAATTCTAGTGTTATGTGCTCTAAAAATTTCATATACGAATGTTCATAGCAGTGTTGTTTGTATTAGATAGATAGATAGATAATAGATAGATAGATAGATAGATAATGTGTGTACATACACAACTATAATATGTATACATATGTATATAAAATCACACAATATAATATACAACAGTGAAATGAATGAGATGGAGGAATCATAGTTACTTAATGTTGAGTGAAAGAAGCAAGTCACAGAAGGCTAGCAATAGTGTGATTCCATTTTTATAAAGCTCAAAAATAAAGTAGGATTTATACATTATTTAGGAATCTGTACATGTGTAATAAAACTCTCCTTTTATGGCAAAGGAATGATTAACACATAATATAGGATACAGTTATAACTCTGTGGGGAGGCCAGGGGATAAGGTTGGGGAAGGAGCATGTTGGATGTAACAATATTGGTAATTTTGTATTCTTAAATTAAGCTGTAACAATGCATTAGTTTGATTTATTATGATGATTTTTATATGTATTTATATAGTATGTATCAAATATTACATAAAACTATTTTTAAGTTATTGAAAACACTGAGTAATTTAAGGTAACAGGTTTGAGTTTTCCCTTTTGATGCTGGAGAGAAAGGGGAAGACACAGCAAATCAATCTGCCAGGACATTTTTGACTATGTAGTCAAACAATAAAAGAAAACCCTGGGGCTAAAGCATTAAAATACAGCTCAGTATTATGTCCCAAGTGCCCAGGTTATTTGAGAATACTTACAACTGTTTCTACCTCAGCCTTAAACTACAACAGGGATGGTTGGGTACAATATTCTAGATACCTTTGATGCTGTGTGCCCACCTCGTATATAGTTTCCTAACCAAAGTGTTCCATAGAAGTATACTTTGGCATGCTGATTTTCTTTGTTTTAAAGTGTCCCCTCGAAAAAGAAAATTAAACTCTTAAAAGGCTTTGCTGTTAACTAGAGAGGTCCATCTCTACTTGTCAGATGGTGCTCTGACACATGAAGAAAACAAGCAATCGATTATGTAAATAGGTAGACAGCTTTATGAAACACAGACTAGTGACCCTTGGAGCTCAGAGAATCAATGTTGTAAAACATAGATGATTCTGACAGCTTTTACATGGGTTTTGTTTATCTCCAACGAATCCATATATATTGAATCAACATTTAAACTATATGCAAAAGAAAACATTTGTAGTAGTTTAATACTGAGCTCACATTCTGAGGTACTGTACATGAATACTTACCCTAACAATCATTAATTAGATCTATAGGAGTTGTACGGCCACTAAACATTTTATTCTCTGTTGAAGTAAAATCCTTTGAAAAGGAGAGGATATAATGTAAACTTTATTGGCACAATCTTTACTAATAAAATGCAGCAATAGACATCTGTCCCAAAGATATTTGACTGAACACATATAATCATCACTTACCTCACCACAAGGATAATATAGCAAAGCAGCAGAAGAAGAGTTTATATTTTAACATCTCAAAGTACCCATTTTTGTATTTTCCACTACTTCAGGATGGATAGTACCATATGGCTTCCACATAAGTGAACCTGTTACCAATAAACTAGGACCAATGTGTAATTACATTTTCAGTGATTCATCTGTGAAACACCCTGGGTTATTTTACATGGAAGCATCTGGTTCACATGTGTACAGTGGTTATTCTGTGGTGATTGACATCTGTATTCTTCTAATAAAATCCCAGTCTCCCAGATGTGAGCCATTGCCTTCTTTCTTATACAGACAAAACCTGCGTTTGAAAAATCCTTACCTCAACCCTGAATATGAACACTTCAGCCTTCTACACACACACACACACACACACACACACACACACACACACACACACACACACACACACACTTGCACTGTGACTAGAACATAATGTAAATATTTCATGCAGTGTATTTCAATTGTTGAACAGATGTATGTGAGCACCTTTATCTCTTTCTATGTTTGTTTATACCATGACATCTGTTTTAGATTTTAAGGTCAAAGAGGGCAGTGACCATGTCAATTGACTATTATGCAGACAATGTCCAGTAAAGCATAATTCACTCTCAAATGTTTATTAAGTATTTGTCCATTAAGATGGTGATGTTAAGGACTTTAAGGAAAAATAGAGCTTATAATCTGACTGTAAACACCTTTTTGCACTTTAAGAAATATTTGCTGTAAATGGCCCTGCTTTCAATTTCACACATTATAATTAACCAGGTAACACATAAAGCTATGTTGTTTTGAGCAGAATTAGTTTACTTTATGTTAGAATAATTCTGTAGTGATGCGTGATATGAGATTTCAAAGAGGCAGAGTTCAGGGCAAGTTTCATGAAGGTGTAGAATTTTAGCTGAGCCTTCAACATTAAGTAGAATGTGGGCATGTAATAATGAAGGAAAAGACATCTGAGGCAAAGGGAAAAAGGGAAAGAGGCACTGGTTAAAAGCATGGAAGAGGCCAGCAGGCCTGGGTTCAAGTCTTGCATTGGCCATTTATGAATTGTGAGAACTTGGGTGAGTTGCTCAAATATCTAAACTTTTGGTTTCCCATCTGGAAAACAGAGACCATACAGGACATAAGATTATCGTGACAATTACATGAATCAGGAGTTTAACACAGTACCTGGCATAAGGAGAACATTTAACAAGTGTTAGCTGTTGTTCTCAGTGATAGATTAGCAACTTTGAATAGACTTTCAACAGAATTTTGAATATTGAATTTGAAAAAAAACAAGACAGGGAGGGCAGCTTCAGACTGTGTTGGAAGATCTAAAACTTCCAGGTGGGATTCTTATTTGTACCAAGAAAGGTCAAGTTTCTCTTCTAAAAAAGTTGTCTTTTTCTGTCTTAAATTATTCTCTTCAGTTACATATGTGGCAGAGTGACATCAGAGCATGATTATGTATACTTGAATTAAAATATCAATATCTCAATGAATAAAAAACTTTTCAATGAGTTGTCACCTTTGTTTTTTGTCTTTTTACTTATCCTCTGCACACAAGGCTCAGAAACATTGTATGCTCTGACTCTCCCTGAATTCTGTGAAAAAACTCTTTGCCTTATCTCCAAATTGATAATAACCATTTATTTCACGTTTCAGAAAGAGAGTTTGGCCCACACGTCAACTAGCAAACACAAAACACTTATCTTCTGTGATAGGTCAGATGACCTAATCTAATTTCCCCAAGGAAAATAAATAAAAATAGCAGTCAGTATATAATATTTATGCAGTCCACCTCTGAAGTCCAATAGCAAAACCTTTTGACTTAGAAGCAAAGTGAGGGTGGTCTTCAATGAGAAACATAAAGAATTTCTAACTATTTTCTATGTTGGTAATATTTTATTTATTTTATTTTAATGAGTACTCTCTTCACTTTCCCAGGTTTTTTTTTCTTTTTTTAATAAATTTATTTATTTATTTATTTTTGGCTGCATTGTGTCTTCATTGCCGCGCGCAGGCTTTCTCTAGTTGCGGTGAGCAGGGGCTACTCTTCATTGTAGTGTGAGGGGCTTCTCATTGTGGTGGCTTCTCTTGTTGCGGAGCACAGGCTTTAGGAGCATGGGCTTCAGTAGTTGTGGCTCATGGGCTCTAGAGTGCAGGCTCAGTAGTTGTGGCACATGGACTTAGTTGCTCCGTGGCATGTGGGATCTTACCAGACTAGGGCTCGAACCCATGTTCCCTGTATCAGCAGGCGGATTCTTAACCACTGCGCCACCAGGGAAGTCCCACTTTCCCAGGTTTTAATCACTATTTTTTTCCAGGTTTATATGTGTTGTTACTGTGTTTGTTCTTAACATAGAACTTTCATCTAAAAATAATTTAATTTCCAGGTAGTTAAAATACATATATGTTACTTTCTTCGTTGTGAGCTGTACTTTTCCCCTTAGCATTCCTAAGAGTAAGAAATTTCAGGAACTATAGTCTTATAGTCAACCATTTTCAATTAGAATTAAATAGACCTGTTGTCTTAACATTACTTAGAAAGAGTATATTTAAGGATGTTCATTGAAATGTAATTTACAACAAGTATTTAAATTATTTCTAGTATTTGTCTATGGATCAAGATTAGTTATAATTTTAAGGTAGCTCAGTGTGATGGAATACTGTGAGGCCATTAAAAATGATTATGTAGACCCATAATTCTTGACAAAGAGCGGTATTCCTCAATTAATTTTTAAGAAAAATATAATAAAAAGTACTTTTCATAGTAATTTTAAAAAGACTTTGTATATATAATATCTTGTATATAAATTCAAAAAAGAAATACACTAAAATATCAACAGGTGAATAGACAGAGGATAATCTTTATTTTATTCTATTTTGATGAAATTTTTGAAGTCTTTGTAATAGGCATATATATTACCTTATATACCCCCAAATAAATAATTTTTTGTTGCTTGCATCTACTAGGATTGTTACAGGATTTTAGAATTTCTATATTTGAAGGCTAAGTCTTCTTAAGAAATGATTAGGAAACTTCATTATTTCTTTTTACCAAATGTTTAAGAAGTAACAATTTCATGCTAAGGAATTTTTTTTTATTATGATTCAACACCCAAAATAAGTTAGGGAGAGAAGGTTATACAGAAAATTTAGATTCATAACTTTGGATGAAACCTAAAAGTTACACTAGTCTCTTCTATCCTGAAAATACAATACTAGAATTTTGGACCTATAAGGGAAATTCAGATGTGGAAATAGCCTTTTAACCCCATCCGACCTAAATGTTGGCTATTTGGATTGGGTTTGTCTGGATAGTGTCTATCATTATTTTAATAAAATTCTCATGAGTATAAATAAATGTTTCCCTTAAATACTCAGTGTTCTGGGCTTCCCTGGTGGCGCAGTGGTTGAGAGTCCGCCTGCCGATGCAGGGGACACGGGTTCGTGCCCCGGTCCGGGAAGATCCCACATGCCGCAGAGCGGCTGAGCCCGTGAGCCATGGCCGCTGGGCCTGCGCGTCCGGAGCCTGTGCTCCGCAACGGGAGAGGCCACAACAGTGAGAGGCCCGCGTACTGCAAAAAACAAAACAAAAAAGAAAAAAAAATATTCAGTGTTCTGATACAGCAATCAATTCCATTTTCTTTATGAGAAAAGTTGCTTAAGGAAAGAAAACAGTCATTGCTATTGTGAGTAAAAATTACTTTTAATCGTTAATAATCAAGTATCTCTTCAAGAGTTATGGGAAATTACCATGTAGTAAACATCAAAATGTGTAACATGTTAATTTTTATGTGTACAACTGCAAATACAAATAAACCTTCCATAAGCACAGATGTGTTCCTGACACCTAGATTTGGAAAGTAAAATATTTTTTTAATCTTATAAATCAATACTTTGTACATACTTCATCACACATGTTATATTTAATTATTCAAATACATTTTTGTTCAACTGGACTGTGAGATTTTCAAAGTCTGGGATTATGTTTTATTTGTTCATCTCAGAAGCTGGCACAGTGCCTTATACTGAGAAAATATTGCTTGAAGTAAGGAATGTATGAAAAACAGATTCTTATAATTATGTTGACCACTAGTTCTCATCATTAATACTTTCTAATAGTTTGTCTATATCATAGGCTAAATAGTCTTAGTGGAACAATCTGAGAAAATCTATTACTTATAACATTTCTAAAAAATGTATCCTGAGTTTGTTTAAAAACAAACTCTATTAAGAACAATTCTTTCCTAAGTGGTAAATCTCCTATATGTGGTTAAACTATACAAAGATAAGCATGGTTCCTGCCTTCTGGAAACTTAATACTCTTAAAAATGGAATTTTTAGGTGGTCCTTCTAGTCACTTCCAAATTTCTTAGTTATAGAAAAGTGTCCAGTGATAGATTAGGAAATGTCAAATATCTTTCTTCTTTTGCAGTATGATAAGCGGGCCTATTTTTACAGAAAGCAGTAAAAGAATGCACTGTAGACAGCAATTTAAATGAATTAAGATTTAAGATTTTCTCTGATTACCCATCCACAGAGGCCTAGTAACATTTTGAGGGGACTTTGGAGGTTATATATATTTTAAGGGAAATTATGATCAGACTGTAGAATCTAGCTGAATATTTTCCATGCATGGTTATAGCCTGTTCAATTTTCATGGTTGTCTTTTGGGGCTGCATGTGAATTTATGGGTGACAGCTTTCCTAATTCCAAACAAGTGTTAGAATTTCTTGGTTTAACATTTAATTTCTGTTTATGGTTTCTGATTTTTGAAATCTGATTCTTCTTCTTCATTGGTCATTGAAGGTGAGATTGTTGGTGGTAATTCCATGTTGCTAACAGGGGTCACATTTCTTCTCAGAATAAAGGATGTTTGGAGATGAAGATTTTATTTCACTTCTGACTTTTACTTGCATTAGTAATGAAAGTGTGATTGCTTCTTGCTGTTGTTGTTTCTCAATAACCAGATAGAAGAGGTTTAAATTAACTAACACTCCTAAAGCTTAAGTAATAATAATAATAACTTAATGAAACTTACGTTAATAGAAAATCCAACTACCTAGATCCTTCTAGTAGTTGGGTTCTGAGTGCGTGTTTATTTAGAAGTTGACCAGCATTTGCTAGTGAGGCTTTTAGCCATGAGGATTGAAACACCAATCATTTAACCATAGATCCCCCTTCCCAAACATTCCAGTGAAGTGGAGTATAACTAAACTAATGGTATTGTGTGAACTTGTAAGCATATAAATTTATAAACATCCAAAACTACTTGGAAAAGTAAATAATTTAAGTTACTTCATGATGGAAAGTGAGCTAACTAGTGGCCAGCAAAAGTTGTCAGAAATTAAAATTTCCTTGCTGAAGTATAAATTTTATGTGATTGCATTTCTAAAAATCTGTATAGTTGCCCTTCTGATCTGGAATGGTTTTTATTCTGTGTAAATTGTATATGAAACTAGCTATAGCTTTTTCATACTCAGCTCTTAGAGAAAAAAGGCAAACACCCTCAATAAGACACTTCTTAGTCAGTTTCAGTGCACATAGTTCATTATTCTAGGAATTGTGCCAGATTCTGAGAGAAACGGTAATTCTAAATCATAGTCCTTGTTCTCTGATTGCTTACAGTATAAGTGACAAAGATGTGCAGAATTAAACTCTGAGGTTGATATCCTTCCATTGAGAAGTGGTTTCTATATCCCCTCCCCTTGTATCTAGGTGGGCTTTTGACTCTTTTGTAAACAGTAGAATGCAGGAGAAGTGATGCTCTGTGATTTGCAGAGAGGCTAAGTCAACAAAGGCACCTCATGCTTACAGCCCTAAGCTTTCATGTAAAAAGTCTGACTATCCTAGGCCGCCAGGCTGTAAGGAAGCCAAGCCACTGAAGAGTCTCCAGGAGCCAGTCCTACTCTTTCAAGGTTCCCAGCCAAGCACCAGATATGAGTGAATGAGCTTTTCAGAGGATTCCAGCTCCCAGCCATCATGTCAGCCCCAGTTTTTCTGGTATCCCCAGTTAAGGCCCGGATACCATGGCACAATGACAAACCATCCTCACTGTGCCCTGTGAGATTCATGGAAAGTACGAACATAATAAAATTGTCATTGTTTTGTGCCACTAAGTTTAGGGTCGTTTATTACACAGCAATAGGTATAGGAACAAAGAGCTGCTTGATTTAAGATGTACTATGGGAGAATAGGAGATAATTAATTCCTCTGCCTAGGAGGGTTTCCCAGAAGCAGTGACATCTGAACTTGGCTTTTAATGATGAGTAGGAGCCTGCTAAGTAAAGAAGGCAGGAGAAAGAGTCCTCATGCTGAGGGAACTGTATGGAAAAGAATGGCAATGAAGACAGAATGATGCATTTGGTGGATGACAAGAAGTTTGGTGTGGAAGAGCATTGGATAGCTAGAACCAGAAAGGCAGACGTGAAGCTAGAAATTTTGTGATTTTTTTTTTTTTTTTGCTATGCCAAGGGAGTTTCAACTACAGCCTTGTAGGAGTACAAAGTAATAATCAGACTTGTGTTGTAGAAAGCATTTGCAGCAGTTGGAAGATGGGCTGAAGGAGAAAACAATAAAAGGCAAGGAGAAATGTCAATAATTGTACAGTTCAGATGGCAGACGATCAAAGCTGAGATATATAGCTTTCTTACAGTAGCAAAATAAGGTCAGTTAGGTAACAGTGGTTATTTAAATTGCTGATCAGTTATTTACTGAATGTGTCTGTTCCAGCCTTAATAATTAAGTGCTACAGCCAGTCCTGCATTTTGGCAAATCAAACCAATGCCTTTACAAGACACTGATCTCATTACATTTGTTAATGATAGTTCAGTGCCATGTAAAAGCTTCCTCCACTATGAATTTTGGAGAATTATGACTAAATAATATTATTTTTAAGACATAGATTGCAATGGGACATTTAAACGAATGAGAACAAACTGTACCAGTTAATACACTAATGGAACCATATGTAGCACTTACTCTGCTTCCTCAAAATAAACATTAGTTCAGTAAAAAATCTTGAAAAAAATGGTAATTTATGTAATCATAAAGATATCACAATGAGAAAGGTATATAGTGCACTTAGTAAAGATAGTTATCTAAACATAACACACAACTGCAGTCAACATCTTTTTGTGTGGATTGGATTGCAGTTTAGCAGTGACATTTGAACTTTTATTGAAATCATAAAACCATACATGTAATAAACTTTTCCAGGGCAAAAAGGTTAGATAGGTCTTTCTCCAGTCATTCTGAGCATATAGACTGAATCCTCCATGGCTTATACTGCCTTATCTCACAGTGACTTGCCACCAGTTGTGAGGTATAGTGATTTGTTTTAAAAACATTCTATACAACTTGGTTTTACTTTACACTTTGGTTATATTTTTAAAGTCAACTGAAAAATGTAATCTTTTTAATTCAAAATCAAAATCCACAGAATTTTGTAGATTGTTTCCATCTGCCTTCTTGCAGTGCTCTGACTCCTTTCTGGCATGTTTCTTTAAGACAGAACATCTCCCAGAATTTGAGCAGAGACTGTCTTTACATTTGCCAATAATACCACATTGAGTTAGTATGCTTTGTGAAGAGATGGTTTTTGTTTGTTCATTTTATGTATCAGTTATATGATACTCATTTTATCTAAAAGTTCTATGATGTTGGTGGTGTTACAAAGTAGTCTGTCTTCTTTAAAATGTCTGACTGCCACATGATCCTTGGTCACCCATTCCATGAAAAGCTAGGAAAATATTCAGGAAGGATTTGGGGCAGACTGATACTCAACAAATCAAAAGGGAAAGAGATAGGTAGGCCACAGCACAGGATGGCACTGATGAGAGGTTTGCTGCTTTGTGAGCCAAGGAATTAATTAGAGTGGGTAGTTTTGAGAACACTAAGAATCAAGTCCACTAGCAAGGACTAAAATAATGGAAAAATCTGTTAATTAAAATAGAAACTGAATTCTCTTACTATAAAACAAAAGACAGTGGAGCTTTAAGAGAGAGAGAGAGGGAGAGAGAGAGAGAGAAGGCAAGGGAGGAGAAGGAGAAGCCTAACAAAGCAGAGTATTTATTTGCCGGGAAACTACATTCATTCTTATTTATTTACAGGTCAAAAAAAAAAAATTACCAGTGAAAAAATTCACCAAGTATTTCCCTGAAGAGAAAAAGCAAGTGCTTTTCAAGTGTTAAAAAGGAGGTTTACTGGTGGTTAGGCTAATTAAGGATCAAAACTCCGTTCTGAATAGGACAGAATGAGTCCATACATCAGTACATAATTAGTTTAAAAAAAAAGTCCCATTGTTTATTGGTCCAGAATAAGTGTGAGCAATTGAGCAATTGTTTAGGTTCAGTTTGGGTCTGGTGTATGAAGGTCACTGAAAGTGCGTGGTCTGGACACACTACAATAATTTGCAGGACCAGTGTAAAATGAAAATGCAGAGCCCTTTTGTTCAAAATTATTAAGAATTTCAAGACAGTGACAACAGAACATTAAAGCAGGGATGAGGCCCCTCTAAGCTTGTGGCCTTGGGTGACTGACAGCATAGTAACACACCCATGAAGGTAGCATTGTCTGTGGAGCCTCACTCGTTAGAGCTGTCATAGTGAAACAGTCTCTGTGTTATCCCCTAGACAAGGGTTGTAGTTAGTGTATGTTCAGGGGAGCTCAGCCGCTCAGGGTTACCTCTGCCTTGGACCGTTTGTTTGTTCACTTTATATCCCAAGCATCTTGCACAGTCTCTGACCCTCGGTAAGCACTCAGTAAATAGTAGACACGGTAGGTGATGGATGATGTAGTTGACAGCCTATCTCAATGATTCTGGTTCAGTTCTTCTCTAGATAAGAAGCCCCAGTGTGGATTCTTTTGAGTTTCAGGTCATATTGCACAGACTTTGCAGATGCCTCCTCCAGCCAGCTTGAAGGTTTCTTTTAACTCTGGGCCTTGTGGGTCCTGCTCTTACTCAAAGCCTGTTTCTCTGTTAAGTGATCCTGAAACATTTAAACTGATAGATTACAGTTGAGCCCTAACCAAGTTAAGGCTGGAGCAGTAGGCAGAATACTGCGTTCCCCAGCCCCTGCCACCAAAAAAAGGATGTCAAAGTCTTAATTCCTGGAACCTGAGACTATGTTAGAGCACATGGCAAAAGGACATTAAGGTTGCAGATGGATTAAAGTTGCTAATTAGCTGACCATAAAAGTAGCTAAATTATCCTAGATTATCCGGGTGGGTGCATTGTATCACAAAGGAAGAGAGAGGCAGAAGGAGAGTCAGAGAAAGATGTGACAAAGGAAGCTGGCTCAGAGTGATGTGATGTGAGAAGGTGTCCACCTGCCATTGCTGGCTTTGAAGATGGAGGAGGGGAGTAGCCTCTGGAAGTTTCTCCGCTAGAGCTTCCAGAGAGGAGCACAGCTCTGCCAACACCTGCATTTTAGCCCAGTGAGGCGTGGGTCAGATTGCTGACCTCCAGAACTGTAAGATAATGAATTTGTGTTGTTTTAAGCTGCTATGTTATGGTAATTTGTTACAGCAGCAGCAGGAAACCAACAGCTGGTTCCACATTGTGGTGAAACTATCACTCCTGGTTCCTGGTTCATTAGAAGTCACTAACCTCCATGGCTGGGTATTATTTTCTGCCCATGTTTTTTACACTTCTCTTGGTAGCCTGAAGTAGAGTTCTTTTTTTTTTTTTTTTTTTCTGTGTTTTTATTTTCCTTCTTTGGACCACTACATTTTTGGGTTCAGGCTAGTAGGTATTATATTCTCAGGAAAGCAAGCAATGCAGGCTGTTCTAGAAACACTTGTTTCTTGGGATATTAGTAATTGAGAGATAGTGAGAAAAGAGGCTTTGACTGCCAAATTCATTTGTAAAACTGAGGATAAACAAGCTATTTTTTTCTTAAAGCACTTTAAAAAGATATAATCTGTGTATAAATTGTTTTTTTAATCTCAACAGTTTAAGAGACTATCCAGCAAAAATTATCCCTGGTCTTCAGCCAAAACTCCTCTCTCCAGAGTCGGCCATTGCTGGTTTCTTGTGAATCCTTCCAGAGATATTCTGATATTCTATATACATATAAATGCACACATACACACACACATATAAATTTGTACATATATTTGTGTGTGTGTGTATATATATATATATATATATATATATATACACACTCTAATTTTCTACACACACTCTCCTGCACCTTGCTTTTGTTTTACTTAATAATTTAACAAGTTTATGGAATGACTTTAATAGCTTTAAATGTATAATATGCACATGAAACACTTAGAGGACTTAATGGATAAAAATAAATACTTTCCAAACATTTTAGACTGCAGATTTTATTTTTTAGAGTGTCTCATGGAATTACTTTTTCAGACATACTGCACAGCACCAAGTTGCCTTTCTCTGCAGTAGAAATAAGAATTAGTGACTCCCATATACTGCTATAGTAAGAAGGGTATGGATTTCGGAGTGAGGGAAACCTAGGCTAATACCCTGGCTTCACTGTTGACTTGCCTGCCTGCTCACGTTCATGTTTACTGGCTGTGTGGCTTTGGGCAGGTTGCTTAACTTTATTGAGGCTTCTTGTTAATACTGTCTACTTCATTCATTCAATCATTTGTTCATTAATTAATACATGCAATCATTGGAACGTTTATGAGCCAGGTCGTATAAAGCAGAGTCATTCTACTTGAGAAGCTTCTAATCTAGTGAGGGAGGCTTCATTTGTAGCACACCAAGTAGCAAAGAGCAATGGCCTATCTTAAAAATAAAGTTGTGGAAAATAATTTTTTATTAAGATGACAGTTTTCTGCTTTTATGCGCACAGATCACCAGTAGCAAATGTCACCTATACAGTTTCAAAACTTGCAAGGGATGCGGGAAGTTTAACATAGGGTTTTTCAGGTATTGAGTTTTTAAAGCATGTATGGGCTTTGATATTGCTGATCTAATGAATTACCACAGTAATGTTATTTATCTAAATAAAGTAGAGTAAGAATGACAAAATCTTCCAATTTATTATTATGAAATTCCTACATAAATTCTGGCATCCTTGTGGATTATGGACATATTGATCCTAATGTTTGTAACTTTAAATGTTAACTTGGATAGAACTAGAGAATCTTATTTTCAAACCCATAATATGAATATTTTACAGGGAAATTTTATAATTATTCTTTCCCAATATCTATAAAGCACGTAAGTGCATTTTAACATTGTATATTTACTCTTCATAATTCTCTATTCTATGTTTTATTCAAAATTACTTATTTCAAAAGCCTATTTCTATTTTATTCTTGTTCTTGATAAAGTTAAACAGCAAAAGAATATTCATTAAAAAAAATTTAGGAATTTAGTTGAAAATAACTAACACAATTTATTTATTTGCCATTTTGGTTACCAGAAAGAAAGTTTCAACTTCTTTTCATTTTCTCAGACTAGTGAAATGCTGTCTAGGCCTATTGAATTCCAGACAATGTTTAGAATTCACTTGTTTACTGAATCCTGATGACTTCAGTCTGTTAATTTATTTAGGAGATGCTTTTGGTTTTTATATGGTCAACTAGAAATGTGTAGCTATTTTCCCATTTATTCAAAGTTCAAATATTTTTTTAAATACTAAAATTTAATTTGAAAATACAGTGGTAATGTTGGTGATGTCAAATCTTTAAGCCCATTATTTATAACTTTTCCATTTAAAAGGTGTTTCTCTAATTGAGTTTGTTCCATAATGAGAACTCTGTTAAGGCCAGTTCGATAGCTGTCTAGTTATTTAATAGTAACAAGCACATAATACTCTGACTTGGCTGTTTTTGTGGTCATTTTGATGAAGGTTTGATTTGTTACATCCTAAAAAACAAACCATTAGATATTTGGCTTTTATTATTACCAAATAATGTATGTCTCAACCAATGTTCAGGTCTGTTTCTCTCCTAATACATTGCCCTTACCTCATCTCTCATCTTCATCTCTTGCCACACATCTGACCTCTACCCCAGTCCCAGGGGAAAGTCAGAGGTGAGGTGGATAGATGCCAGGGAAGTTGCTAGTAAAACAAAGCTCTCTTTCTCTCTCTCTTTTTGTCTCTATCTGTCTCTGTCTCTCTCTCCCACTCTGTCTCTCTATCTATCTATCTATATACATATATATATATAAAATATATTTTATCCTAATGTGAGAGAAAGAGCTACTTAAAAATGCTCTGCTTTGGTGGCCAGGCAGGAGTTGACCATTGACCATTTTGCTAGATTTTTGCTCTGACGGCTGCAGTCCAAGGGTTTAAGACTTTCTTCCTCCCAAAGAAAACATTCCCTGTTCTTCTTGTCTGTAACGAATCACAAGCACAGCAGCATCCTTCCAGCTTATTCTTCTCAGCTCCAGATAATTCTTAGTGGGTGAAAATAATTTACCTAACATGCGTTTACAGATTCAGCAGTCAAAGTTGTATAGAAAGCCAGCATTTGGGTGGCAAATGGGAGTAGCACAAGCTGTGGGCACACAAAATAAACTTGGTTCTTGGCTGCCACAACAACTCTCTTCCCTGGTTCTCCCCATATCTCTTGAATCATTCTATTTCAGTCTCCTTTTATTCATTTCTCTCTCTTTCCATCTGCCCCTGTAATTTTAACATTTCCCAGGATTCTATATTAAACGTTTTTTCTCTGGTAGACTCTCTCTGGGAGTTTCTTCAACTCATTTGAAGATCTCTTCAACTCATTTGTCTTTAGTGGCCAGTAGTAATGGTAGTGACTGCTATCTCTGTACATGTAGTCCAGTCATCTCTCCTGAGCTCTACATCTATACAAGCATTTACCTACTCAACATCTATATCCATTTAGATATCCTGCGGTCACTTCAGAGTCACCCGTTATATCTGAAATGGAACCCTTTATGCATAGTACTCAACCTGCCCCTTCTGTAAAACCATCTTCACAGTTGCCAAAGTTACAAGACTCAGAAATCTGAGAGCATTGTCTTGGAAGAGCAAATAAGATCCAGAACTATTATGTACATACACAGATACACACACACACACACAAACACACACACACACACACATCAGTGTTCAAAGAGTAATATTATATAGTTTTGCATGTTTTTGACTTAAATAGAATCATATTGTGTATTATTTTGTGCCTTGCTTTTTTGTTTGTTTGTTTGTGTTTTTGTTTTTTGTGGTACGTGGGCCTGTCACTGCTGTGGTCTCTCCCGTTGCGGGGCACAGGCTCCGGACGTGCAGGCTCAGTGGCCATGGCTCACGGGCCCAGCCGCTCTGCGGGATGTGGGATCTTCCCGGACCGGGGCACGAACCCGTGTCCCCTGCATCGGCAGGCGGACTCTCAACCACTGCGCCACCAGGGAAGCCCTGTGCCTTGCTTTTTTGCTCACCATCATGTTTGAGATTCGTGCATGTGTGTAGCTGCATCATAGTCCATGGTGTGAAAATTCCATAATTTACTTGCCCATCCTGTGGAGAGACATTTGGGTAGTTTTCAGTTTTTCACTATTATAAATAATGCACCTGTGAACATTTGTGCACATATCTCCTGACACACATATGCAAATATTTCCTGGAGTATGTAACTAGAAGTGGAATTCCTAGTTATAAGTACATAAATCTTCATGTACATGGACAGTTATTGCCAAATTGTTATCTAAAGTAGTTTCAAATGTTTATACTCCAGCCAGTAGTAATTCATCTTGTCATTTCATGTTCTCTGTGATCTTTGCTATTGTTGGACATTTTCATTTTTGCTAATCTGGTATAAAATACTTCATACTGGTTTTTATTTGTACTTTCTTGGTTTCTAATGAAGTTGAGCTAATTATCATATGCTTATTTGCCCTCACTGTTCCCTCTTCTTGGAAGTTCCTGAAGTCTTTGGCATATATTTTTTAATAATGTTGGGGTTTTAAAAATCGTTTGTAGGAATTCTTTAGATAATCCTTTGTTAGTAGCATATGTTGCAGTATTTCCTCTCAGTTTGGGACTTGTCTTTTCACTGTCTTTAAGATGTCTATTGATGAATGGGAGTACTTACTTCTAATCCTTCTAATGTAATTGAATTTATCTATCTTTACCTTTATGGTTTCACTTTCCGCCTTAAAAAAACTTTCTATCCTAAGATCCTAAAGAAATTCTCCTCTATTTTCTTCTAAATGCTTTAAAATTTTGCCTTTTCTCATTTAAATGTTTAATTCACCTGGAATTGAATTGTATGTGTAGGTAGAGATATAGTTAAGCCACATACAAATTGACTTTTGGTTTTTGACTTTAGAACCATTGTTTGTGTCATAGTCAAAGGAAAATGATTTTTCAAGTGTCACAGTGCCATCAATCATTACACCTTTTCCTGGACCTCTCAGTCTGCTCAGACTGGCACCTTGACATTTTTCAGAAATATTATTTTCAAAATATGTTATAAAATGCAAGTAATTCACTCCAAACAATACTAATGATTCTCATTTACATAAGAAAAGGTCGATACTCCAGCCATGGTAATACCAATATTAAACGTGGCTGAGAAAATGTCTTTACAAAATGAGCCAATAACTGGAAATAATCATTTTAAAAGATGCTGATAATTTAACTCTCAGTAAGTTAGAAGTCAATCATTCATTCTAACATTTTAGAGAAACTTTCCCAGGGTGAGATATTTCTTTTGACAAATCTAACTTCTGATCTACACTATTTACTGTTAATTAGATGGTGGTAATGCAATTTTGATTCAAGTTATAGAGTGTGTGTGTGTGTGTGTGTGTGTGTGTGTGTGTTTTAATGCAGTGTGAAATCAAGTAATAAAACATAAAACTCTGCAAATTATCGAGACTATAAGCCATTTTTTAATAAGGCTGTCATCTGGAGAAGTTTCATTTATTCACTTTATTTGAAAAATCCTTATACTTTAGCCTTTAACTCTACAAAGACAATTTCTTATTCTCTCATTAACCTTTCCTTTTTAATTCACCTTTTTTCATTTATTCCACAGGTATTTATTGAGAGCCTGTATTTTGCAAAGTAGTCTATTTGAGTATAACTGTCTCAGAATTTAGGGACTGAAAGAACTTCCAAGATCATTTATAGTAACCTTAACTTTCTACAGCTTAAATCAAGACAGAGATCCAGAAAGGTGCTGCCACCTGACCAAAATCTTAATGTTGTGAAGCATAAATAAAGATTGCCTAACCTTGGATTCAGGATTCTTCCTTTTGAACCATGTTGTCCATAAGAACTATCTAAAAGTCTACTTGAATCCTATATACTGATGTAATATTTATAGAAATTCCTAAAGGGATATATCACTGTGAACAAATTATATTACACAGTCATTGCCTTAAAGCTACTTATAAAATGTTTAGGGTGAAAAAACATATTTGAAAAAAATTAGAGAAAGTAAAAAGCTTAGCTGAAAGATTCCTTAGGGCAGAAATTATGTGTTACCTTTATCACATTTGTTATATTTCCCTAACACAATGAGCTGATCATAGTACATACTTAAATATTGATTAAAGGCAAAACTAGTATTGAAATATTGGGTGCAGACATTCGGTACTTTAAATGATTAGAGAAAATGAAAATCAGCTTCAATGTGGAAAGTTTAAAAAAAATGGAAAAAAAAAAGTCTTCATGGAAGATTTAGAATTTATAGTGGTCCATAACTAGTGGTTGTAACTTAGTTAGAAAGAGAGGAACTCCCAAGTTTCAAGTTGCTTCTTTAGCTCACTTTCTATTAAGACTTCAGGTACAGGTTTCTGAGTTATTTGCTTTCAAATTTCACCTCTAAGCGTGAATGCTTGGAATAAGCATGCTCGTGAAAAAATAATATGATAAATATACTAAGATATAGGTATAAGGTTATTGATCATTGTGCTGTTTATAAGAGCATTAAGAAATGGAACCAACCCAAATAGTCATCAGTGTATTCTTAGTATAAACAAATTAAAATTAATGAGTATAGATCTAAATATATTTTTCAACATGCAAAGACATTTCTAATATATTTTAGAGTAAAGACATCAAGCTGCAAAATTATATATATAATCTCATATTTGTAAAAAATAAGACATGAAAATACAAATGATATAAAGTAGGATGATGGACATTTTAACTTTCTTCATGTTTTTCAGGAGTTTTATAAAGTCTTACAATAAACATTTATTACTTATAAAAATGATTAAACTATTTTTTTGGTTGTGGGGAGAGTTTTAAATTTACTCTGTTGACTTACCACAGATATGAAAGCTGTAGAACAATGATCTCCATTCATGGAACAGCTTTCATTGAACACCTATTATGTACTAGACACTAAGAACAAAAGAGTCAAAATCTATATCTTAGGCTCCCCATGACTTTAGAAAAAGATGGGAATCTTAAATGGAGAACCAGGGATCTATGCCCTTCAGACTTGTCACTTCAGAGTGGTCCTTTTGTCATATGCTGATTTTTTTTTTAACTAAATTGATCACTCTTTGTGTTCTGGTTGTACAGTGTCTAGATGACGAATGAAATTACAGAGGTTTTTCCGTATCTGGCTTTTTAATTGAAATAATTCAATTCTGTCTTTTGCTAGGAGGAGAAAAAGCAATTCTAAGATGTATAATGTGTTTTGAGTTGACATTGAAAACTTATACATGTAATAATTATACTTCTGTACTGTATCATTTTCTCCTTCTATGGAATATATTTTTAGATATTTAATTACATGTTACAGTAATTATGTCAGTATTTATTGTTAATTTTAGCATTGAAACTCCCAGAGGGTAGTACTTGTCATCTTGACAATGCATTAATGCATAGCACCTCCGCATTCCTGTGAGGGTTATGTTATCTGAACTTGGCTTGCTCAGGATAAGACAGAACATGTCCCAGGCCTAGTAGCAGCCAACCATGGTTAATTGTATGCAGTCATGAGGCCAAGGAGGACCCTGTGGTGGATTCATTTTTAATAATCTGTGCAACTAAGTATGGGTGCAGGCTTTTGGAAGTACTCATAATCTAAACATAACATTTGGGGATCTTTAGTTGATTAGTCTTTTAAATTAAAGAAACTATTAGCAGGAGCTCTTTTGTAATTTATGCAATATTAGGAGCTAATAATAATATTTTCCAAATGTTTTGTGGGAATTTACAAGCACTTTCATTTATAACATCTCATTTAATCTTTAGACCACCTCTGAGGTGAGGCAACAGAAGTCCGGTTAGGTTAAATGACTTGCCTAAAGTCACATGGCTAATAAGAAATAGACCTAGATTTAAACCTTATGTGTCTTGACTTCAAGTCCTATTCTTTTTGTGTGTGTGTGTGGCTGTGTTGGGTCTTCATCCCTGCGCGCAGGCTTTCTCTACTTGCGTCGAGCAGAGACTACTCTTCGTTGTGGTGCACAGGCGGTGCATTGCGGTGGCTTCTCTTGTTGCGGAGCATGGGCTCTAGGCGCATGGGCTTCAGTAGTTGTGGCATGCGGGCTCAGTAGTTGTGGCTCACGGACTCTAGAGCACAGGCTCAGTAGTTGTGGCACACGGGCTTAGTCGTTCCACGGCATGTGGGGTCTTCCCAGACCAGGGATCAAACCCGTGTCCCCTGCATTGGCAGGTGGTTTCTTAACCACTGACCCACCAGGGAGGTCCCTCAAGTCCTATTCTTTTTTAGCTGTACCAAACTGCTATGATTCTTCTGCCTTTGTAGTTGGAAATATGGGCATTTTACTGAGTATTACTGGGTTGATTCAGACCAGGTTTATACAAGGGTATAAATATACATTCCTAGGGTCTTCTTCTGACTGAGCTCTGTTACCCTCCAGCTCACCAGTTTTGAAACACCAATTATCCGTTAGTGATCATGCCTTTTATCCTAGGACTCAGAGAACATTTACATAAATATAGAGATCAGTCCATTGATGTAGTAACTACAGTACTGAAACTGAATAAATTTACTTACTAAATGAAGATATGTAGATTCACTAAAAGAATGGACCAACAGCATTTCATCAGCAACTGCTAAAAACATGAAGTCATTATATACACACTTACAATCAAATGACCACTAAAAGAAATTTATGTGATCAGAACTTCCTGCTGTTGAGATTCAAATGAATGTTAATAGTTAGAACTTAAGGGAGCCAAGGAAAGTGTAAATTGTGATGGAATTATTAAAGAAATGGCTTGAGAATTCTTCAGTATCTTGGCATAAAAGTACAGTACAGAGGATATTTTATTTCTTGACCTTAATTATGAATATTGTTGTAGGCCCTTGAATTTTCGTTAGCTCAGAATAGAGGCAGATTAATTCCAAAGCAGTTAAAGAAATTAAATGCCTTTCATCTCTCTTTATGTTAATGCAGCAGTTTGGAAGCCGGGTTTAACTTTTATTTCACTTATGTATCTCTTAATTTTCTTTTACTCTGTATGTAGTTTTTCAAAATAAAATTGTCTTGATTTTTTCTTTTTACTCCAGGCTTGATCCTCCACTACCTGAGATGCTGAAAAAGGATCACAGCCCAGCTGAAAACATGTCTTTAGAAACTCTAAGAAACAGTAGTCCAGGAGACCTCTTTGATGAGATTTAATTGTCTCAAAAAGTACTTTGATGTTCACAAGACTGTGTTTTCTATTCATTTCCTTAAATGACAAAAGAAAAATTTCAACTCAGCAGCAGCTCTTAGTGTGCTTTACAATGTAATTACATACACACTGAGCTGAAACCATTATGCAAAATGGATTACACATGTATATGAAGATATGATTTGATGACAGTAGTGCATTATTCTAAACTATTCATTCAGCATGCCTAGAATTAGATAAAATCTCAGACCTTTTTGTTGCAAAGGTCACATTTACCTTATTCAGTTCACACATATTATATGTAGTAGCTATCTATTCTGTCTCAGAAGATTTTGAAAATAGGACAAAGAAAATGTCTACAAATTCTTTTTTGAATAGTCATATTCTGAACACTGATGTTTGAGCATTTTAATTTGTGGAATGATGTGTAAAATCTATTTTTAGTTTGTACACAAACAACCTGAAAATCTGATGATAAAACTTTTGATTGAAGATTTTGTGTCCTTAATAAAAGACGTTATTTAGTTAAACTTTTTCCTGCAATATAGTAACAGGTCTTTATAGAGTATATATTAATATAAATGTAACCCTGTTTTGTATCAAAGAGTGTTTTTCAGAGATTGTTGATAAAAGGTTTATCTTATAGGTACAAGGGCCCTCTTTGAAGACAAGGACCTTTTCGTATCCACTTATCTATCCCCATTTACATCTGGCACAGATTTGTTTTTTAAATATTCATCATTTCTACTTCCTGACCTCTCATTCACTTCTATCCAGCTGAACATCCATTCCCTCCATGCCACTCAAGTTAACAGTGACCACCATGTTGCTAGTTGGTCCTTTCTCAGTCCTCATCTTACTAAGCCTCTCAGGGAAACATTTGACAGCCAATCACTTCTCCTTAAGAAACATTTTCTTCACTTGACTTTTGCAGTAACATATGCTGTTTGTATTTCTCTCCCATTCTGGCCACTAATGTTTTAGACCTCTTGGCTGAGTCCTTCTCCTTGTCCAACAGTTAAAAGTTTCAGTGTCCTGGGCTTAATCTTTAGACTTTTCTTTTCATTACTTACATTGTCTCCCTAGATTATCTGTGGTTTTAAATACCATCTATATGCTAATATCTCCAAACTTTAAATACTTCCCTTTCTTCTCTTCCCTTCCCTCCTCTCCCTCTCTCTCTTTCTTTCTCTCTCTCTCCCCAACTCCCCCCTCCCCCCCTCCCCCGTTTCTCTGTCTCCCTATAGAAAGTAAGCCCCATCATAGCAGAGGCATCGCCCTCTGGTTTATCTCTCTACCTTCCAGTACCTAGGACAGGGCTGGATTCATAGAGACTTAGTAAGTGTTTGTTGAAGGAATAAATGCATGTCTATCACGTAGTAGCCCCTCAAATCATCTAGTTTCTTTAAGTTACTAGATCACTTTGAAAAGAAACTCATTAAAAGATTGAAATTTAGCTTGATGATTTGATACAAAGAAATAGTTGTTCAGAAAGCTCAACTACCTTTTGTGATTAATTATAAATAAATATACATAATGTTTACACATAGGCTTGACTACAGAGAGAGAATGAGAAGGAAATTATACATTATTGTTTATATCAGAAATAGGATTTTATTAAGTCAATAGAACAACAAAATATTTTAAATAGAAATTTTACTGCATTTTTATTTCTATACTAGCTTCCATTTAAGAGGAAAAATTTTAATTAAATGTAAATATAAATATGTGAAATATAATTATAAAATTCTACTCAGTCACCTAGGAAATTCACTATAATAATGAATTAATATAATCCAAGATTTACCTTTGATCTTTCCAAGGAGATTGTGTACATAAAGTACCAGAATCTCAAGATAATGCTACCACATATGAATAGACCACAAATGACTAACCAAAATTAGCATACATCAGTGTATATATGTATGTATATATGTAGATGTTATATATATGTATATATATATTTTTTTTTTTAAGTGAAAGAGAAGAAGAAGAAAACAGAATTTTGGCTGTTAACTCACTAGTGGTGAGAAAGGGATACATGGAAAGTGTTTCCTAAGTAATCATAACAAGAGAATCTATAAAGTTCATGGTACAGTTGATCCTTGAACAGCATAGGTTTGAACTATGCAGGTCCACTTATAAGTGGATTTTTTTCAATAGTAAATAATATTGTACTACACAATCTGCAGTTGGTTGAGTCTTCAGATGCAGAATTGCAGATATGGAGGATCTGAAGATATGGAGGAGCCACAGATAAGAAGGGCTGACTATAAATTATACTCAGATTTTCGACTATCTGAAGGGTCAGCACCCCTATCCCCCATGTTGTTCAGGGGTCAGTTGTATTTTTTCAGGGCAGTGGATCTTTTCAACCACTGCTATGTGTCAGATTAATTCAGCTGGTTAGAACAGAACAAAATAAGCCCATAATCATAGTTTCCTCTTTTCTATCTCTTGTGGTTTTAAAGTTCTTGTCCTCTATAGACAGATATCTATGGATTTGGTTAAGATGTCCAGATTCTATCATTCCATGCCATGATTTTTTTCCCACATTTTTCCATTGTCTATACTCTAAAATAGATTGTTGTGGAAGACACTGAAATGGAAGGCACAAGAATTGAGTTATAATGCAGCATGACTTTTTTTTTTTAACATATATACAATTTTATTTGCCAGTTATACCTTGGTAAAGTGGGAAAATTACCAAAGGATTTGAATAGTTATGTTTACAAAGAAGACATAAAAATTGTAAGAAACACATGAAAAGAAGCACAACTTCATCACTCATTAGGGAAATGCAAATCAAAACTATATTGAAACCCCCATACATAAAATAGATAACTAATAAAGATCTACCCATAGCACAGGGAACTCTACTAAATACTCTGTAATGACCTACATGGGAACAGAATCTAAAAAAGAGTGGATATATGTATACATATAACTGACTCATTTTGTTGCACAGCAGAAACCAACATACATTTTAAATCAACCATACTCCAATTTAAAAAAAACTATATTGAAACCAGATCACACATACTAGGATGGCATAAAGACTATGCCATATTGTCCTTATGCTGGCATAAGGACTCCTGTACAACCAAGGCTATAAGATGGATATGCACATAATTGGGAAAAATGGAAAGAAAAGCAATTGGGTCAGGACTTGTGCTCCTGTGAGGGGATTCAGAGAAAAAGGGAGATTGTTTGGGTGGGCACCCTTTCTGGGTAGTGGGTAGGTTGAGAGCCACAGACCTGGTGTGTCAGTTCCTGGGTCCTAGGTAGGAGACCAGCACCCTTGGCTGGTTGAAGAACCTCTGGAACAGATAGAAAGGCTGGAGAAGCCTGGACTCCTTATTAAGGACTGCACACATGCTGGCTTGCCACCAGACAGGTGCTTCTTGTATTTCAAACATTTGTTCAGTTAAGATACCTTTAACATCTTCAGCATTATTATTTCTGGAAATGTATTTTGTTTTGAAATTGATTTTATTTGATGTTAATATAAAGACTCTAGCCTTATTATTATTATTACTATTTGAATTGTACATCTTTTTCTGTCAATTTAGTTTTAACCTATATTTTATGTTCTATTGTGGTAAGCATAAAGTTAAGATTTTTTTAAAACACATTCTGTTAATCTCTATCAGTAGATGGTGTTTAGGCCATTAGCAATTAGTTTGATGTGATGGTTATGATTTTGTTTCAGTCTACCAATTCATTTTTTGTTTTCTAAATTATTTTCTTGATGATGATAATGATTATGAATATGATTTTATTCTCATTTATTTATTTAATACCTTCATTGGAATATAATTGCTTCACAATATTCTGTTAGTTTCCGCTGCACAACAAAGTGAATCAGCCATATGTACACATATATCCCCATATCCCCTCCCTCTTGAGCCTCCCTCCCACCCTCCCTATCCCACTCCTCTAGGTCATCACAGAGCATCGAGCTGATCTCCCTGTGCTACGCAGCAGCGTCCACTAGCAGCATGGCTTTTTTGATCTTGGTGCCCTCACTTCTAAAACAAGGTGATTGCATTTCTGAAGGTTTTTTCAGCTTAAGATTTATAATGATTGACCCTGGCATCAGATGGTATGCGTCAGGCTTCATTAGGGAAGTTCATGGAAGAAAAAAATCCCATCCCAGGAAGAGACATCTTTATTATGTAGTTTTAAAAAAGGTCAAGAAACTATTTAAAACTTTTTTCTTAGTGGTGCATAACTCAAATTTATAAAATACTAGATCCCATGTTTTGGAGCCAAGCAGCTCTTGGGTAAGTTTGTTTCAACAAATGTTTATAAGGGATTAGTTATGCACAAAATACAGAACTGAGCCATGTGGAGAATTTAAGGATAAATCCATCCATTCACCAGATATTTGTTAAGCGCTTGCGTCAATCTCTGTTCTGGGCACTAGATGAGGCAATGAATAGTACAACTGCTCTGTTACTGTGGAGTTTATAGTGACGTGAAATTTGGGGTCTGCTCTCCAAGAGTGGAGCATATGAGTGAGTATATGAGAGTGGCGTTGAGATTGGGGCTCGAAACCGCTGTATGGTGAACTATAATATCAAGGAGTAGTAGGATAAGTGGCTTAAAGAGAAGGAGAAAAAATTTAAAGTTGTAGGTGAGGATCCATAGAAGATAAAGGATCCAGTTGGGGGCTTAAAAGAAATGGGTAGGGGTTGGGGGAAAGTCAGCTGAGGGTGAAGCTGTCTTCCAGGTCAGAGGAGAGTACAGAGGGTCCTGGGGGATCAGGTGTGAGGTTAATTTCCAAGTTTGTAATTGTGAATCATCTGAATGAAGAAGACAAGTTAAAAGGTATCCCAGGAGGAATGTTGGCCCGGAGCATTTAGGAGTGTGAAACTAAGTTATATAATAGAGATACGGAGAGAATTGAGCTCCACAGTTCTAACTGGCACCTCCTTGGGAAGGTATGGGCTTCCAGAAAACTTCAGGTCATGGAACCCTTCCTGGGCATCTGGGAATGGGAAAGGAAGGCCAGTCAGTAGGCCCCTTAGCAGACATTTCCCAGAGGTGCAGCCAACCCTCATTCTTTTGTGTCTCTCTCATTCTTTTACTCAGTTATATTTGTATAGAATCCTTTTTTAATAAAATGAAATTAAATAGCTGACATCTAAATTCATGAAAGCCCTCATGAACTTACCTATAAATCAGGAAATTTAAAAAAATAGGTAGTTAACACATTTGGTAAGGGAGAATGATATAGTCACAAAAGAACTATTCATGCATCCATGTGTAGCTATTGTCTGAATTAAAACTTTTCACTGCTGATCTGACAGCTTCTAGTAAATGCTTCTCAGGAGGGCAGATTTCATTTGCAAGTGTTCTGTGCTCAAACCTGAAATGATTTCCTCTATTTTAATAACTGGAAAAGGATACCTTGGAAAATACATGACAGGCAAGCACCATCTCCTGTCCTGTCTCCCAGCTCTCTTTTACCTACTCAACCTAAAACACTCTCCAGCCTCCCTTTTACTCATTTTCTCCCTTTCAAATATACACATACCCTCTCATTTACCAACTATGACCCTCACTTTTTGATTTTCCTCTCCTCTATTTGAATAAAATTCAATATGAATTTTATTGTTCATATGTTGGTTTTTCTTCTCCCTTTTGGAGGCCCTTCATCCTAAACTCTCATCTCACAATCTCACTGAGAACTATGCTTTCTGAGTAAGGGTCCCTTTGTCCCTAAAGCCTCTTGGTTCTACAGAAAAAAGGGAGAGATTTCCTTCTTGACAGTAGATGTTCCTATTAATGGCAGGCGCAATTTTGGTGGCCACTGTTCCAGTAAATAGAATGTAGGTTAGTCCTGAAACACTTTTTTTAAAATTTATTTTTTATTGAAGTATAGTTGATTTACAATGTTGTGTTAGTTTCTGGTGTACAGCAAAGTGGGTTCTCCCTCTCTCTCCCTCTCTCCCTCTCCCTCCCCCCCCTTTCTCTTTCTCTTTCTCTCTTTCTCTCTCTCTCTCCCTCCCTCCCTCCCGGCCTCTCCTAAATTAAGTGATCCGATTGAAAACCTCATGAGACTTCTAGAATCCCTACTGGAACAAAATGGTGGTAGAGATGATGAGAGAAGTAGGCTTGAAAGAGATGGTTTTGTCCTTATGCTTTGCAAACATTTAGGGAATTCAAGCATGTGAAATTTTCCAGAGCCCCTACTAAATAATATTGGAAACAATCTTGTTCCACTCCCCTAAGAGATATAATGTATCTCTCTGAGGAACTAAGTTTACAGAGGAGTAATTAGATTACTATGAAAGGTTAAAATATTGTCAATAAATTTTTGCTCTTCACCACCACCACTCAGTTGACTTACTTTGGCTGATAAAATGTGGATGAAATAACAATATACACGTTTTTGAGCCTAGGAGTTAAGAGGCATTACATGTTTCTGCTTTTCGCTTTGGGAGATGCTGATCTCCGCCATGAGACAGACACGCCCCGGGTAGCTGCCACCCTTCCTGCCTGGGTCCCTCGTGAGATACAGAGTGGAATTGAACTCATTGCCAAGCTGGAGCCAAGCTCACTACCCTGAAACCTAGAGAAGAGCCTTCCATCTGAGCCCAATCTAGATAAACTGAACTATAGTCAACCATGCTGATTGTGAGCATGAGAATAATTGCTTTCTACTCAAAGCCACTGAGATTTGGGATAGTTTGTTATATAACTGTATTTTGATAAGCGCTGACTAAAACAGCTAATCACATAGAATAACAAAGACAATTTTGCATTTGTAATAGCTTTCAGTATATACATGGAACAAAAATCTGGTGTCTTCTGGCTAGAACCTGATAATAGAATAAATAGGAATTAGTAATGTGAATTTGGGGACTTGAGCCAGGTTTCTACTCTGTGTCTGCCAGCTGTTAACTGTCTAACCTTGGGCAAATTCTCTGAACTTGAGCTTTCTTATCCATACATTGAGAATTAAGTAAGGTAATGCAGATAAAACATTTAGCACAGTGCCTGCTTCACAGTAAGTGAAGCACATATGGAAGATCGTATGGTTGTTACTGTTGTTCTGTCTTATGATGGTTGTGTTGCACATAATGAATCAGCACAGTTATGTACCACGAGATTATCAGTTACACTGACCCTCTCTTTGAAATTTATTAGCTCAAGCTCCTTGTCCCTGATCCATTCTAAAGTCTGATGCTCTTCCCAAGAATTTTGTGAATTCCTGCGGGATTTATTTTCATGGCTACCTCTGCTCTGAATTCTGTGGGGCTGAGCCTCATGTTTTATCAACCCCAATTTTCTTTTTTCTCCCATCCATGCCAACTCAGCCATGGAACTCACTTCATTTTCTTTGATTTACATGACAAAAGCACTGAGAAATCTCTGTGTATAGCAGAATTTATTGAAGGTGTGGGTCAGAGAGAGGCAGTTTACCTCAAAATGAGCACTTATATTTGATTTTACCATAACTCTATTCTTTAAAGTCTTCTGGCTTTCCTACTCATGAATCTCCCGTTGGCAACTTGTCTCCATTGGATCCAGCCTCCTGCCATGTTGTCCATCCATCCCTTCCCTCTCTCCTCCCTCCTCTCCTCTCCTCTCCTCTCAGCTTTCCCCCAATTCCTCTTATTTTCTCATGCAGAACCACTCAGCTATTATCTCTTTCTTTTAATTGTTCCTTGTTTTTATCAGTCGGGGAACATGTTTTCATATTACATTTTCCCTAGTGTTAAATGTTAAAATAATACTGTGTACCATACCTGCAATGTCATTTTTAAAAGATGGCATGACTTCTAGGCAAAGCAAGACCTGATTGAAGGTATTGACCTATCTAAAGAAATAATGTAACTGTCAGAAGGGAGGTGGAGTGGCCACTGAAATATAAAAAATGAAGAACTCCAGAAGAAAACACTTTAGGTGTCTGTCCAAGTGCTTTCTAGGGAAGAGAAAATCTATCCCAGAGCTTTAAGTATGTTCATGTATTCACTCATTAATTCATTTATTCATACTCTCCCTCAAAAGATAGAATTGCAGTTCTTCTGTATCGGCCATAACTGGTTATCTTTCCTTATGATTAGAATGTCAAAATTCTGACTTGGAGACAGATTTTCATACTTAACAATATATCATCTGAAGGCCATGTTTGTTTAATAAGAATTTTATATTCTGTAAGAATTATGGCATTTGAGGAAGGTGAGAGAAAAAAAAGTATATAATAAAACAAATACTGGTATTTTCTTGAGGAATTTTATATAAAATATTGACATTTCTGAAGGGCATTTCTTTTTTTAAAATTTATTTATTTAATTTATTTATTTTTGGCTGCATTGGGTCTTCATTGCTGTGTGCGGGCTTTCTCTAGTTGCGGCGAGCAGGGGCTACTCTGTTGTGGTGCGCGGGTTTCTCATTGCGGTGGCTTCTCTTGTTGTGGAGCACAGGCTCTAGGCACGTGGGCTTCAGTAGTTGTGGCACGTGGACTCAGTAGTTGTGGCTCGCATGCTCTAGAGCGCAGGCTCAGTAGTTGTGGCGCATGGGCTTAGTTGCTCTGAGGCATGTGGGATCCTCCTGGACCAGGGATCGAACCCGTGTCCCCTGCATTGGCAGGTGGATTCTTAACCTGTGCCACCAGGGAAGTCCCTGAAAGGCATTTCTTTGTTTTTCCTATTACAGCTCTAACCTGTCATACATGACATCAGTAACTTTCATAATTTTAAAAAAAATTTTATTGGAGTATAGTTGATTTACAATGTTGTGTTACTTTTTGCTGTGCAGCAAAGTGAATCAGTTATACATATATATATATATATATATATACACACTCTTTTTTAGATTCTTTTCCCATATAGATCATTACAGAGTACTGAGTAGGGTTCCCTGTGCTATACAGTACGTCCTTATTAGTTATGTTTTATATATAGTAGTGTGTATATGTCAATCCCAGTCTCCCAGTTTATCCCTCCCTCCCCTTTCCCCCCAGGTAACCTTAAGATTGTTTTCTACATCTGTAATTCTATTTCTGTTTCGTAAATAAGTTCATTTTTACCATTTAGTAACTTTCTAACTGCCTACAATTAGCCAATGTTGAGTTTCTTTTGCTGATAGTAACCCAGTGGTACTTTCACTTTTACTATCCTTTGTATCAGTCATCTTATTAAACTCAAGAATTTGAAATTTGGTTTCTGAACAAGGATATGGTACCTTAAGTTTACACACAGTTCTCACTTATAATTAGAACACAAGTCCTAACGTGTTATGTGTTCATTCACTCATCAAATGTCTACTCAACACTTTGTGCCAAGCACTCTGCCAGGTACTGGGGCTAGAAAAATAAATAAGACATCACTTTTGTCTCTCAGTGTCTGGAAGTCAAGACTAAGAAAAGGGACAGAGCTGTACACAGACAATCAGGGTGTGGTAAGTGCTGTGAAAGAGCTGTGCCCCGTGTGCTCAGTGCACAGGGAGAATCAACCTGATCTTATTTTGTTGGGAGAGTACAGGGAGAAGAGGCTGTAGCCAAGGGAAACTTGAAAGAAGAGACAGAAGAAGTTTGAGCTGAATTCTGGAATGACTCTGGGCTTGCCAGTTGGCTGAGGGATCCAGAGGCTGAGGCTCTGAGGAACGGGTGGGTGTGGCATCTTCTGTTCCTTGAGGCTTCAGTGAAGGGAGAGAGAAAAAATGGAGCACGAGGCTGAGAGGGTAGTGCAAGCTACCTATTGATTTTGACTTGAGTGAACGGCTATAGAAGGATTAGATTTGTACTTTGAAAGGGAGCACATAAGGGCATAACCACAGGCACCCAGAGGTCTCCCATCTCTTTGCGGTTTGTATAACTCCATGATGCTATTCCCAGTCTGTCTGGAAAATTGTCAAAACCCACTGCATACCGCCACAGATTAAACCTTTCCGATAATCTTTGGAAGTTGCGAGTCTCCTGTTAGAGCGACACGACGCGCTCACAACAGAGTGAACCCCTTTCTAGTGCCTGGGCCCAGGCCTTTGGTACAAGCAGAAATGGTTTCATCATTTCCTCTCAGAGTGATTTCAGGATATTTTTAAGCCTCTTGTGCAACTAGCCTCTTTCTTGAACATTCCCAGCCCTGCTTTGACATTCCCATTTCCTGCAGAATGCGGCTCGTATACAACTTTGGAGGAGCTGCCGTCGCTGTCCTCATTAATTCACTTCTTGCACCTCTTCCTGGAGGCTGTAGGTGTAACCACGCTATTGGAAGCAATATTCACATTTATTTCCTAAGGCTTCAGCACTTTGTACCTGTTCTGGATCCAAACCTCACTGGGGGAAGGAGGGCGTGGATTTCAATACACTGGTGCCATTCAATGGATGTTAAATAACATAAAGCATCATGAAAGAGGGGCTTAAATCCTGGAAGGAGACATTGTGAACTAACCCTTTATTCCCTGGGATTCTGATCTCAGGACAGTGAAGAGCTATAGAGTACCTTTTCCCTAAATATAAAGTGGCAGAAATAACACTTTTTGAAAAATCAAATTATATTTAGTTTTCAAGTTTCAACAGAAAACTTGAGACAATATTTCTCACTGTCTTTCTAGTAGATACATATTTTGGCCACTATTTCTCCACAGATTTCAGTGGGCAAGTGCGTGAAGAGGTACTTTTTCCACCTCACTGATGATTTTCTCAGTAACTGAACTTTATAAAAATATAGAAAATCTTCACAAGTCAATCTTCCAGTGCACTTGAAAATAATTAGGTGTTCTATCACTTTCCTTTATCACCTTATCAGAGAAGCATTTGCAACCAGGCCTTCTATGAATGTGGCTAAATCATACCATAGAATCATTGAGAATGTCTTAAATATTAAAGCAAGTATCAGCGTCCCCACATCAGTCCTGCTAATGGAACAACCCAGCAGCCTGTTATAAAGAAATGTGAGGCTTAGTCCTTATTTTTATTCCATTTAATTAGAGAACAGCTGAAAATCCTGTCTTGCATTTTCAACACATGTTTCCAATTAGTGTAGCCGAGCAGGACCCTGAATGTGATAAAAGCACTGATGTGTACCTTTGGTGCCTGTACAATGTACTCTTTCATTTTACAAGGTGGCTGAAGTGCAGTTTTAAATATCTTTTTTTAAATGTTAACAAAAACCCAGGGGTATAAACTTAGAAAAAAGTGAAGAGAGGCAAACACAATTTTGTTTGAATTGCTTGCCTAGACTTTTAGAACCCTGTACGCAGAAGGAAGCTTATTTGGTAAAATCTGCACTGGGCATTTACAGGCTTGTGTGCAAAAAGCATTATGGTTTATGCGAATTGTGCTCAGAGGCCATTAGACGGGAGATCCATCACCTCAGGAAATACCACTTACCGTACTGTAAATTTGCTTCATGTGACCGATCTGCTTAAAAAGCAATGGAAATCCCATTCAAATAAATTGTTTCAGACCATGCTATAACTGATAGGACATTTGCCTTCGGTGAAACTCTTTCTGGGTAACTTTTGGAAGTTCATATATCTTTAAGTAGGAAAGTAAAACTGGTGTCCAAGAATCTGGGAATTAGATGTGGAAAAGCCTAATTTAGGTCATCACATCCCACCTCCTGCCAAAATAAAGGGAACTAGCAAGAGGAAAAAGTAAGATAAAACAAGTAAAATATTTTATGACTCCTTCACATGGTGTGTGTTCCAAGCTGTGCCAGGAACAGTGGAATGATTTTCCATTTTGTGTCATGGGAAAGCATGATGTCTTTAGTCCAAGAAGGTAGAGACACTTATACTGTTATAGGGTCCTACATGAAGATTAAAAACAAACTTCTTTGTGCCTGAATTTTATTTTCAGAGCTACCATTCCATTTTTGGTCCATAATTCACAAACTAGAGAAATGTGCCCATCAAAAACAATAAACTCCATCTCCTAGACTCATTACCAATTGCTTTATTCAGAAATAAAGTGCCAAGATAATAACAAAAATCTGAATAGAATAAAACTGAGTAACTGGATTCCTTATAACTAACTTAAACTTAAGAAAAAATAACTCAAGTGAGAACACTTAAGATCTACTCTCAGCAAATTTCAAGGATATAAAACTATTATTAACCATAGTCACCAAACTGTATATTAGGTCTCTAGAACTATATATCTTATAAACTGAAAGTTTGTGCCTTTTGATCAACATCTTCCATGCCCCCCACCAGCCTATTATAACCACCATCGTACTCTCTGTTACTGTGAGTTTGGCTTTTTTTTTTAGATTGCACATATAAATAAGATCATATGATATTTATCTTTCTGTGTCTGGCTTATTTCACTTAGCATAATGCCCTCCAGTTTCATCCATATTGTTGCAAATGGCAGCATTTCCTTCTTTTTAAAAGCTGAATAATAGTCCATTCTATATATATATATATATGTATATATATATACCACATTTTATTTATTCATTCATCTTTTGACAGACACTTTATTTCCATATTTTGGCTACTGTGACTAATAATGCTTCAATGAACTAATTTTCAACAAAGATGCCAAGAATACACAATGGGGAAAAGATAGTCTCTTCAATAAATGGTGTTGGGAAAACTGGATTACCACATGCAAAAGAATGAAAGGAGTCTTATCTTGCACCATACACAAAAATCAACTCAAAATGGATTAAAGACTTAAATGTATGCCCTGAGACCATAAAACTCCTAGAAGAAAACAGGGGGTAAGCTCCTTGATGTTGGACTTGGAAATGAAATTTTTTTTTGGAATTGACATCAAAGCACAGACAGCAAAAATAAACAAGTGGAACTGCATCAAACTAAAAAGTTTCTGCACAGCAAAGGGAACCATCAACAAAATGAAAAGGCAACCTGTGGAATGGGAGAAAGTATTTGCAAGTCATACATCTGATAAGGGATTAATATCCAAAATATATAAGGAATTTCTACAACTCAATAGCAAAAACAACAAATAACCATATTTTAAAATGGGCAAAGGTCTTGAATAGACATTTTTCCAAACAAGAAGTAAGACGCCCAACAGGTATAAGAAGAGATGCTCAACGACACTAATGATCAGAGAAAGGCAAATCAAAACCGTAATGAGATGTCACCTCACACCTATTACAATGACTATCATCAAAAAGTAAAAGATAGGGACTTCCCTGGTGGTCCAGTGGCTAAGAGTCCATCCTCCCAATGCAGGGGGCCGGGGTTCAATCCCTGGTCAGGGAACTAGATCCCACATGCCGCAACTAAAAATCCTGCATGCAGCAACGAAGATCCCACGTGCCTCAACTAAGACCCAGTGCAGCCAAATAAATAAATATTTCTTTTTTAAAAAAGTAAAAGATAACAAGTATTGGTGAGCATGTGGAAAAAAGGAAACTTTTGTGCACTGTTGGTGAGAATGTAAACTGGTTCGGCCATTATGGAAAACAGTATGGAGGTTCTTCAAAACATTATAAATACAACTGCCATACGATCCAGGAATCCCACTTCTGTATGTATCCAAAGAAAATGAAATCATTATCTTGAAGAGATATTTGCACTGCCATGTTCATATTAACTTTAAATATCCAAAGTAAAGATCTGAGCCTTCACCTTATGTGACTGTTGGGCTCTTCTCTCTACAGGTTCTCCCTGGTCACCATTTATCATTTCAGCCAACTATCTGGCTCATGCTTTAGGTCCCACTTCTTTCTGTGGGCCACTGATCATTCCTTTATCTCCCTAGAATGAGTTTCCTTAAACTGCCACTGCCCCACCATATTGCTTCATCCCCAAAAGGGGCATCAAGCCTTCTTTGATTCCCCACAGTGCAGCAGAGACCAGGCTGTTACTTTAAATAAGTCTTTATCAAGGACCCCAGTGAATTCCATACTGGTAAATTTCGTGGTCATTCCATGCTACAACCCTGATTACTTGAAAACCTAAAAAGTTGGCAACTATGCAAGGGAAGTACACCACACTGACTAATTTAGTTACCATAGCCAGACCTATAGGGAGTCACCAGTGACATGCGGCCATGTTGCAAGAACCAGCTTATCATCACATACCCTCCAGCACACACATATGCACCCCCCTCAATGGGAATCTCCTCTAACATGTCTCCCCTCCTGGCCCAATTACCTTGAGGCCCAAAGGAAAAAGAAGTGCCTAGTCTTATCTCGTCATCTTATGTCAGCTTCCTGGCCCATCACTGCATATCTCAGGATCTGTCTCTTTCCAGGATGATTGTGTTAATTCTCCAAGGGAAGCTCCATACTCTACCCAAACCAGCCTTAATCTATATACTTCAGCAGACAAATTTTTCAATATCAGTATATTTCTCCCAAACTGTGACTATTGAGTCGTTTATTACACCAAGTATGGACATCTGTAACCCAATCAAAAATCTTTTATAAAATGTCACGTTCAGACATACCCAACTTCCCTGCAGTCTTCAGATTCTCTGATACAAGATCTTGTATGGGAACAGTAACGCATAAACACATGCATTTATGTACACAAACACACACACACACATACACGCCTGCATGCTCTGAGAGGGTCTTCTTAACAATAAACAATATGCTATTGTAAAGCAGCATAAATCTATATAAAGAAAAAGAAAAGTTTTCTGCCCTGGATTCTGCCCTCCTCCACCACAAAAAGTATCTTCAGAGAAAGAGAAGTCTGTTAGATTATATTTGATTTATGTGACTAAATGGACCTCTGGGTTTAAGTGTCTGAGTCCAGGTTATTATTTCTCCCCCAAGAAGAACAGAGGGTAGTTACTTCCTTTATTTTTCAGAACTGAAAGCCATATTGGATCGCTTTTCACAGAATCAAAAATCTGTCTGCTCTAGGTCTCACTTCTTGGGATATAAAAAATTACTTGCAGCATCAAAGTGGCAGATTCCTCAGCTTCTGCCTTTTGGTGTACAAGAACTTTGAAGTACAGACATACAGGAAATCCCATTGCATTTGATTTGCTGAGTGTTTGTGGTTTATACACATTACTTCTCTATAATCTGGGCTTCCTTTATCTATTAGATAATAGTGATGCTTTGCTTCCAAAAAGTTTTCATGCCATACAATAAATTCTCACAACATCTTTTCTGAACTGGGAAATGATAGCTGTCTCTAGAAGGAAGACAATAATGTTTTTCTAATTGTAGAACTGTCATTAGGAAAAATTATAAAGAGACTTGCCATGTAGTTTCTTAGAGTGGCCACTAAGAAATTAAATCTGATTAATTGCCTTTCAAATAAACTGCAATGAATCAGAGCCATCTTTTTTTTTTTTTTTAATTTCTGCTATGTGGGACTAGCCCATTATGGAGAGAAAAAAAAAAAAAGCTTTTCCCTCATTTGTCCCACTTGATCTCTCATGAGCTCTTCAGTGGGTCCCCACTGTTGTAACTGTCTCTGGCCTTCCCACTAACAAAATATACCGGCCCATGTCTCCTGTCCTGGGACATTCCTGAATGACAAGGTGGCTAATAAATTGATGCCAAAGATAGATGGGAGTTAATTTGTACTGGGCTACCCTTTGTCTTGTCATATGATCAGTTTGACAGGCCTTCGTTGATCTAACCCAGAGTCACTGACATAAGATTTTAGGCTTTGTAGCCAATCAGTAGGGTTTTTCTTTTCATCAATCATTTAGTGGCCCTCAAGTGCACAATGCGGGCACTTCTGGGTTCCATGTGCAGTAGAACTGCTTCAAATGCTGCCCAGAGACAACGGAGCCAATGCAGGCCCTTCAAACTGTTTTTAAAACATGGCTGTGGACCCTTATTTCAATAAGCTCTACATTTGAACCTCAGTATATAAAACAACAAAAGAAGAGTTGCTTGGTTGGCATAGGATCCTGGAGCTCTGCCCTTTCATCCTTTGGGAACAAATTTGCAAGCCATTGGTCCAGTGATTAAGGGGACAGATTCAAGAGTCAAACAGTTGACTTCAAACCCCAGTTCTGGATGACCCTTGGGAAATGTCTTCCTCTCCCTGAACTTCAGTTTTGTCATTTCTAAAATGCAGCTAATAATCCCACATTGCAGGTGGTTCTAAGGATTAAATGAGATCATGTAAAACAGCGTTTAGAACAGCGCCTGGTGCACAAGAATAGGTGCATTAGGGGTACAGGTTATTAGTGTTAAAATGCCACTTCCATTGCGGCCAAAACTGTTACAGAGGAAGGATGGAGACTGTATGATGTGGGACCAACAAAAGCTGATGCTGGTGACTAACTAAACACTGAGCATAGTGGAACAGTCTTATAAACTGAGTTAAATCACTCTCTGGTGTGGCTGACAATGAGTAATTCAGCAGAAGGGAGTTGGCCACCCTTGTCAGGAAGTTGACCGGACTCTGTGTATAGAAATTCAGGTCACCGATGAGCCCATATCCCGTAGCTCCTGCCACAGTTCTTAACTTAGAAGAAATTTGCTCATTTGTAGAAGAAATTTTAACTCTTAACATATGCTAAATAGAATTTTTCTGGGCATTCCTAACAGACTTCCAAGAGTGAAATACACTCAATTAATGGTGTATTGATAGCCTGTTGACGAGGCAGGTTATGTTGGAAATATTTTATGTGTAAAAATTATAAATATTTATATTTATATTATTAAAATATTTATATTTATTTTATAAAATTACAAATATTTATTTATAAAATATTTTATATTTATATAAATATTTATAATTATAAATAAATATTTTATGTGTAAAATATTAGCATGGAGAGAGACAGAGGATGTGATAGATGATAAGTAATGGGAACATGAACTGGAAAACTCATGTTGAAAACAGAAAAATGGTCCCCTTGCGCCACAATATTTGAATTCTTTCATTTTCGTCCTGCTAACAGCACAGAAAAGCACAGTATTTCAACTAAGTGTGTTAGAAAGGTATTGGCATTAAACAAATATCTAGCAATTTGAATGATTTCTTCAAAGTGACTGAAATACATTTCCTCATTTTTTCTTTCACTTCTACATATTGCTCCAGATAGGATTGCACAAGCGATGATCTTGCAAGAAATAAGACCTCCACTGCAAATGGTTTGTGCCATTAAAATACAAAAGAAAATTCACAAGCCAACAAAGCTAAGATGAGAAAAGTTAATATTTTTCTTCCCATACATCCAGTCTGTCTAGACTCATTTCACCTTGGTCTGATTTGCTGATACCAAACCTGGATATATTGCTTAGACCTTGCTAGGATCCTGAGAAAGGACAAGAGCCCCCACTCAGGTTATAGCTATTTCAGGGCTGCTTCTACTTCCCCAAACTCCTTACCCTCTATGACCACTGAAGTCTATTAAAGCATATTGCTGAGAACTTGGCAATGAGGTCATGTGAGCTTTGGCACTAAGTATCTGATTCTCGTTGCAGAGTCCTGATACCCCAATTCTCAAAGCCATGGCTCTTGAGCGGTGGCTTCTGTCTGACTGTCATGGGAAGTGTCCTCCCACTTAGAAGAAAGGTAGATTCCCCCTAGAAGCATGTCATGCCCACTCTCCACGTCATGCATCATGGGTCCCTCAGATGTACTCCCTGAGATGGGTCCCAGGAACAGAGACATCATCATTATTTCCTCCTTCCTTTACTTATACTTGAAAGAGACAGAGGAGAGCCAGTATCTTTCAGGGTCCCCACTGCCTGTCTGTGTCTCTGCTTGTGAAGAGTGTCAACGGAACTCATAATCTCCCTTCTGCCTTTAGCCACATCTTGTTCCTACTTGGGTGTTTTCCAGATGGGTGAAAGGCACCAACCTTATCAGGATTATTATTGACTCTTACATCTCCCTGACCAGATGTTGTTCCCTATCCTAGGCCCCAGCCAATCACCAGATTTTGCTGTTTCTTCCTTTGTAATGTTTTTTCTGTTCCATGAATACTACCACCATCTGTTGCCTGGATCAATGCGACAGACTCCTAACAAGTCTTCCTTCCTCTAACCTTGTCGCGTTCTAATCCTTTCTTCCACTTCAGTCATTTTCCAGCTCAACATTCTTCAGTGTCTCCCCACTGCCTTAAATGAAAGAGTCCAGTCTTCTTAAATTGTCTTACAAGGGCTGTCATATGATTCCTCTTCCCTCTGGTGACATTTTTATCATTCTGCCTTTGTTACCCTTTCCCGCCAAATACCCTACATTTGACTGGCACTAAACTACTCCATCTCTCCACAATCTCTCTTCACCTCCAAGCCCCTTCATCTGCTCTTTTGTTTGTCTTGGGTCCCCTTTCTCACTTCGCTTTCTCCATTCTCTTCCCCTCCTGTTCATCTTTCAAGTCCTGAATTAGATTTCACTTCCTCAGGAAAGTTTCCATGCCCATCTACATCCTGATTAGGCATTCCTCATAAGTCCTTTCTTTTTTTTTTATTTTTTTTGCGGTACGTGGGCCTCTCACCGTTGTGGCCTCTCCCGTTGCGGAGCACAGGCTCCGGACGCACAGGCTCAGCGGCCATGGCTCATGGGCCCAGTCGCTCCGTGGCATGTGGGATCTTCCCAGATCGGGGCACAAACCCGTGAGCCCTGCATCGGCAGGCGGACTCTCAACCACTGCGCCACCAGGGAAGCCCATAAGTCCTTTCTTAACGCAGTGTTTTCCCCACCCTAATATTAATATCTAGCACACTTTATTGTAACTGTGTATTTCCCTCTCTGTCTCTCTCACATTGTCATTCATAAAGACAAGAACCCACTCCTTCTTTCTCACTGTTCTATTCTTTGTACTTAGAACAAGTCTTCCTAAATGAATGAGTATAGTTGATACAAACTTAAGTATTCAAAAGAGTGTCAACATGTCAGATGAGTCTTAGAAAGCAAGTGAGCTGAGAACCAAAAAGTGACCTTTGGGCTCATATGGAAGTGTCTTGTGATCATGACAAGGGCACTTTCAGTGGGACAACAGGGACAGAAGTCAGAGTAGAATGGGTTGAAACCAGCTAGGATGTGAATTCATGTAGACAGCAAATATAGACAAGTTTATTGGAAAGTCGTGCCATGGTAAGGAGACACTGTTGATGCAGGAGGGAGAGGGGGCACCTGCAGGAAGATACCCATGAAAGACTGGATAAACTGCCTGTGAGAAAGTCAGAACTGTCCTTAGGGTCACACACAAGGCAGCCACAAAAGAATGGAAGCACAACTGAGCTAAAGTCTACAAGCACATTTTGAATCCCAAGTTCTGATGCCATTTGCTAAGACAAATGAGTTGAAATTCCATAAAGCACTCAGAAAGAGGTTTACAGTGTTGCTTAGCTCTGCTTTGTATAGCAAGTAAGAACGTTATTGGTAGACTTTGTTGGCCTGTGGTGATAATATATATATTTATTTATTTATTTTATTAATTTATTCTTGGCTGCGTTGGGTCTTCGTTGCCGCGCGGGCTTTCTCTGGTTGCGGCGAGCGGGGGCTACTCTTTGTTGTGGTGCGCGGGCTTCTCATTGCAATGGCTTCTCTTGCTACGGAGCACAGGCTGTAGGCGCACGGGCTTCAGTAGTTGTGGCATGCAGGCTCAGTAGTTGTGGCTCACGGGATCCAGAGCGCAGGCTCAGTAGCTGTGGTGCACGGGCTTAGTTGCTTCGCGGCATGTGGGATCTTCCCAGAGCAAGGCTGGAACTGTGTCTCCTGCATTGGCAGGCAGATTCTTAACCACTGCGCCACCAGGGAAGCCCTTTTTTTTCTTTTTTTTTTAACTGAGATGCAGGAAATCCTTGTGCTTTCATTTATTATTAAATACAGATGCTACAAAGGTATGGAAAGTCGTGCAGCAAACAACCGTGTATCACCACCTGCCTTAAGGAAGAACATATCGTTAAATGCAGTAGTGGACTGGTACATCTTGAATTTAAAACAACTTTTCTCCTAGTTGTTCAAGTCTCTTTTCAAAGCGCAATTCATTTTTTAGCATGAAAGAAAAAAGTTTCCACTGCGAAAGTCATAACCAACTTGTTGAAGTTTATACAAAAAATATTTTCAGTAAACAAATCCAAGTACAGGGTTTCAGGAAGAAAGTGTGAGGGTCATGATGATAAAACCAATGGAAGTCCAGCAGATGTGCCCCAGGCTTTCCTCATTGTCATCAGTCATAAGCCTGTCCTACCCTGTGGTTCCCAACCAGTAGGTCTTGGGCCCCTGGTGTAGCAGAATTTATTGTAAGGGGCCTATATATCCATATGCACAGTTAGTATAGTAGACTAAATAAATAATATGTCATATACACACACACTACTATTTTTTTAGATGTCTATAGATGAAATTTTGAATAAAATACCAATTTGCTTACTTGCTTTGCTGAATTAATAGCAGCCTTTGATCACTGTGTGTTTTCTCAAATCGTAGACATTGAAAATATAATGTATAGCATGATACAGTTCTCATACTCAAAAAGGTTGGCCTCTTGATATAGTTATTTGCTAGAAAGCCACTGGATGATGATTTAAACAGGAGGCAAAACGTGTTCTTTAATATTTTAAAAATTGTTGGCCTTATAAAAATCTGTTCTTCAAAATACTTTACACTATGTTTCAACACACAAACTTGTTTTATTCACAAACGTATGGACACCAAGGGGGGAAAGTGGCAGGGCGGAGTGGTGGTGGTGGGATGAATTGGGAGATTGGGATTGACATACATACACTAATATGTATAAAATAGATAACTAATAAGAACCGCTGTATATAAAAAAAATAAATAAAATAAAATTCAAAAAAAATTGTTTTATTCAGTCTTTGCTTCTGCAGGATGCTTTTTTTTTTTTTTTTTTCTGCAGGATGCTTTTGTGCTAAAGCCCACCTTAGTCCATACTCAACACAGCAAACACCATCAGATCTTGCACCATCAGAGCATCCAAAGGCCAATTCTTTAGGAGTCTGAGTAGGGTTTCTCTCCTTCTTTGACCACAGATAGTACTTCCAGGGGCAGAAAAGTAGGATCAGAAATCCCACCTTCCTTTTACTAGCCTTCTGCTTGCCATGCCCTGGGTCCCACTGGGCTGCTTCTATCAGACATGACTCATTTCTGATTTGCCCAGAAGAAGCACTGTTTTGTGTATTATTCATGCAGAGGAGCCCAGGGCCTTCTTATGTGCTTTCATCTGGCCAGATACTTGGATAAGAACCCTTCATTGAGCGTTGATTTGTTTAGTCATTATTTGTTTCAAATATATTTGCCCCTCCTCACCAAGAGAACAAGCTACTCGAATAGCTGAGCACATAATTCATATTGTGTGTCAAGTGGCATTGACTGTGGAGGAAAAGCAACACCCAACGTTGTCTCAAGTTCTCTTCCTCATGAGCATCTAATTGAGCAGCAGAAATGCTCTTTCAATAAGGCAAGTTTTACAAAAACTCTTCCCTACAGTATTTCCCAAGTTGAGAGAGCACACAAGATGGCACAGTGACCCAGCATCATTACTCTGAATCCTATAATGAAAAACTGATTTCTTTATCAATTTTCTCTCAATCCTCTGATCACACAAAAGAGATCTTAAGTTAGTGCTGGCATGTGTTTGACTTTCCTTACAGTGTCCCCTGCCCTCTCTCCACTTTTCTTTTCTTTCTTTCTTTCTTTCTTTCTTTCTTTTTCTTTCTTTCTTTCTTTCTTTCTTTCTTTCTTTCTTTCTTTCTTTCTTTCTTTCTTTCTTTCTTTCTTTCTGACAGAGAGAGTATCTAGGGCTCACATTCAGCATTTTTAGCACGAAGTAACAATATTTACCTAAACTTTAAAGCATTGTTTTATATTCATTATATATTTTATAGCTACCTCCTATTTAAGGCAAATAATATACTCTAACCATTTACAGTAGTGATGTAATCTTTTAAAATAGTAGAAAAAGTGGGTCAATTTAAAGAAAAGTATTATATAGATATTGGTGGTTTCACAGTACAGCAAAAACCATGTGAGTTATTCAAGAGCAAAGTTTGTGAGATCCTGTCCTATCACAAAGCAAATAGATTACTAGGAGACACAGAACACTAACCTGTGAGCACGAAGCAGTTTAACAAGGTAGAAAATCCACTCATCACCCAGCATCCTTAATAAGAGGACCCAGAATAAGTCAGTGTTATGGCCATAAGGCTGTGAGTTCTGACTTGACCCTTTCTGCCACATTAGCAGACGCTGTTACCACTTGCATTGGCCCCAGCATCTCTGAAAGTGACGAAGAATGATAAAAGCAGTTTTTCGTCATGTTTTTAACCTGGCATTGTATCATTTTTCCCATGCCACAGTGTCACAGGCTCCATTAATATAAGGGGTTAAAGATTATGATCTGAGTGGCTGGCAAAACAGTTCTCAAGTGCATTACTCAGCTCAAGGCAGACGTCACAAGGGGAACTGGCTATCGTTTTCAAGCCAGTGGGTGTAAAACTTACTGTTCCTTTCTATTTGTCTGTGAGATAATTCTGGCTCTCCCTTTCCCTCCAGGATATGGCTGCCAAAACGAATTAATCCCATACCCCATTCGTGATGACCTCCACAGCAGAAGTAAATGTTTCTTACTGCTAACTGGGAACATTTCCCCCAAATGATCACAAATAGCGTGAGTGCCTGTTCCATAATTCCAGCAACAATTTTTTTTCAGCAGAGTGGAGGTAGCGTCACAGTGGGATCAAATGGGCTGGAGCCACTAACTTTGACGTTCCAATCCTGGCTCTCCCGCTTCCTAGCTCTCTCCTCTCCAGCCAGCCACTTAACCTCTTTTTGGAAGGCAGCTTCCTCCAGAACGAGACCTGCTCATATGTACTTCTTGTCTGAGCATGGATAAGGCAGATGCTGTACAGAGGCAGTAGTCACAGCCTAATCCACAGTGCAAAAGTGCTTTCCAGAAGTTTTTATTTTCTAAGTGATTTCTTAGATCACTTAATTTCAAATACTCCCCACCAGTGTCCAAGACTCCAGCCAGACAGAAAACCCTTGCTTGTACTGAAGAGCATCCCTTTGCCTGGTTGTGGGCTCATTAACCACATAGCATGATACACTTATAGAAAGAGTGGACTTGCTTTTCTTACTATCTCTATGTTGGTGGATATCATCTAAGTGGAAAATTTTTCAGTTTTTTTGTTGTTGTTTGTTGTGTTTTTTGTCTTTGCTTTTGTTTGTGCTTTGAGACTCTGAATTTCCAGATATCTGCAGAAACCGGAAAAAATATGCCTTACTTCCCAGAGAAATAGTTTTTATAAAACAGAGATGTCTAGGACTTCCCTGGCGGTCCAGTGGTTAAGACTTCGTTTTTCCACTACAGGGGGCGCAGTTTCCATCCCTGGTCGGGGAACTAAGATCCCACATGCCACACGCCATGGCCAAAAACAAACAAACAAACAGAGATGTCATTTGTTATCCACGAAACATGCTTTGCCTTTTGACATCACCTGGAACGTTGAGAAGATGTACTCATGTGTCTACTTGGGCTGAGAATAGATAGCCAAAGTTGATCTTGGAAATACATAAAGATGTCACTGTTATCTTTCACCTCAGCCATTACCAAAGAATTGGATTGGGTTGGGATAGGTATTTGCTGAGCAGTAAGGAACACTGAGAGAACAGATTTTATTTAAAAGTGGCAAGCTAGAAGTGGTGTCTTGCATGGACAAATTAGTTTGCGTGCTTGAGCCAAATAGTTAGCAGAGAGCAAGAGGCACCCAGTTTTTCAGAACCCTGCCCCATAGGCTGTTGACTCCTGGTAGCTATTTCCTACATGATACTCTAGTGGACTGAAAAAGCCAAGTGACTTCCAAAATTTACCCTATGTTTGCATAAAAGCACAACATACATGGAATGTTTTAGTCACACTAAATGCTTTGGTGTCTCATCTTTAATAAGGAGCTAACTGGATTAAATTTAAATCTCTCAGGTATAAAGTAAGACATACATTTAGAGCATTTTTACAACTTTTGTGACTATAGAAAGCAATAAATGGTTATTTTGTAAACCAATTTGTGAACCTAACCTTGATGCCCAGGGTTCAAAAGAACAGGTTAGAATGGACAAGACTGATGAGAAACCACATGTGTAGAAGATCTTGGTGAAATGAAATAAAAGAGGCCTCAGAGACATTTTTTGTACCTGATTTGGCCCAATCTATTGACCACTCTGGCTTTTCATCTGTCTCACTGGAAATAGTTTTCAACAAATATGTCCATTAGGCAAATTACAAATGGTGTGTTAATGTGTTTGATGAGGTTTTTCATTTTTCTTTCTTCGAAGCTCTGAAAACAACTTTCTGGTGATTATTATCATTGAAGTCCACTTGCACACTGGATTCCCTTTATTTCTCATTAACCATGGTTTTGGGCTGAATTTCCACCAAGGGAAAGTAGCACTGGTGCTAATCCCAACTTGGCAGAATTACTGGGATCCACCCAGCAGTCACCAGAACATTTGGGTTTAGTCAGAACACCAATTCATCACTTCCTAAAACCAAATCTCTTCTCCAACCTTCAGTAACCTGTTCATAGACCATAGGGAGAGTGAGAGAGAGGTGAATAGACTCATTGAATAATAGGGCCCAGGCCTCTGAGGCGTCAAGAGAGATCTGAGCCACTTTCATTTTTTTGAGTCTCCTGGAATATTAAAAAAGAAGAAGAAGAAATGCCAGAACAGGATAGCAGAAATTGTATCACATTTTAAGTACTTAAAAGCATGCTTTAAACACATAAAAAATAAACTAACCTTTTTTGGAATGCAGATCAAAAGGCCAGATTTGAGGCCCTTTGTGAATATAAGGCCCTGGCTGAATGGCTCTCCTGAAGACACCTATTTCCCAGTCATCATGGCTCCTGCTCTGATCTGGATGGAAGTTCCAGGATCACTTAGCCTCATTTGATAAGAAAACTGAGGCCAAAGAGTGTAAATTATGTGCTTTGCAGCACAGTTAGTTGATGACATCATATCTCGGTGTGCTCTGTATGTAGACGGGAGGCACAAGAGGAGGTCTTGCTTGGGTGGAGTGACTACCAGCAACTGATCAGGTGACGCGTATTGAGAGCATTACTGCAGGGAAGATAAAAATATTCGTCAAAGGCACTATAAAATGGACTGAGTCATGGCCAGATGTGGCTAATCAAGACTCCAGATTTAAATATCCACACAATTTCGGTGAGTGCTGTAGTTGTAATGCTACTCCGTAAGTGGAACCCAGAAGTCCCTTATTTCTAGTACTCTTACTCTGTTTTTAGTCCTCTGGTTGGGAATCTATGTGAGATCCCTGTGTGGAGAGGAGACAGCTTTTTCCAGTAAATGTCTAAGCTAGGAAGCAGGAACATTAGGAGTTGATTTTGACTCAGTCTTTTGTGAGACACTCTCTTCTCTGAGTCATGCATTGATAATTTGGATCTCAGCAATGATTTTATTTATTTAGGGGAATTTTACTTTGCTAGACAGCCAGAATAATTCCTCCCTTGTAGATAAAAGAAGCAGACACTGGAAAAGCTGCTTTCTGTGTCTTTCTCATAGTGCAGGGATTCTGGGCTCCTTGATAACTTGGCCAGCCATCTTGAATCAAATGTTAGACAAGTATTATTGGCTCTATCTACTCAGAGATCATTTCCAGCTGTTAGCACAACACGAATATGAGATCTTCTAAGCCAAGTAAACTTGAAATTTTTATTGGATCCCCCATACAAAGGTTGGATGCAATGATTAAAAGGAAGTGTCAGTCCCCTGTGTTTTGAGGGTGACAGGATACAGGTATCATAACACTGTTAGTGGAAATGTAACTTGATGCATACACTTTAGTAGGCAGATTAGCAATATGTATCAAAAACCTCAAAATGCATGTATTTTCCAATTCAAGGTGGCAGACTGAACACATGCATTGGCCTCCCATTTCTTCAAAGACCTCATTGAATTAAAAGTATGGAAATATAGAATAGAATATCCCCTTTATATCTGTATCTCTCAGAATTCAGCCAGAAAACGTTGAGCCAAAGAGTTCAATAGAGAGAACTCACCATGCGGAACTATTTATGAAGGTGTAGGAACATGTTTAAAAAAACAGATAAATTAGCAACATTGGGTGCTACTATCAGCACCAGGACTAGAAAGACCAAAGAAGAAGTTATTACCCCTGGAGCCCAGGAGCCAGGACTATGTGGCAGGAGCTGGAACCATGCGAAAAGGGGCTGCTTGGGGTCAGGACATATTGGACAAGATGGAAAAATGTAGCCACTTCTAGAGATATTGCCCAAGGCAGAAAGAGAAGAGAGAAATATCCTGCCTTCTCTCTTCTTCCTCCTCTCCAATATCCATCCTATCAGTCTCCCGCTGGCTGAACCTAGGTGGAAGCCAGTTGGCATGGACACGTCATTTGCAGGAGTCACTTCCCTGTGACGGAGAGCAGAGCAGAGGAGTGGTGAATAATGGCTGAAAGCAAAGCAAAAAGGCAGCTGCCTGGCACAACAGACAGGAGAGCATGTGGGTGTGTCTGTGTTACTAAAGGGTGAGATATTTAATAACTTCAGGACTACAAAATATAGACAGGGGCCATTAGAAGAAAAGGGCAGAGAAATCATCAGCTTGGAGGAGACTCTGTCAGCTCTGTACGTAGAGGAAGAAAGCTAATCTGCGCCGTGGAACCCCAGATGCCTTTGGTACAGAGTCAGCAGACATAACAGAAGGAGAGAGTGAAAGATGGAGCTAAAAAGAGAGAGATTACTTAAAGGTCTGAATATGTTCTGAATTCTTCCAGTCAGCACCCCATCTCCAACATGTACACCATGAGCAGGCGGCCAGCATTTTACCCCCAGGCAAAACATGATTACTCCTCTCTAAAATTAAACAAACTGGGTAAGATAACATTTCCAAATTTGTTGGTACCTCAAAGGGAAGCCATTATCATTGGGGCATTTTGCAGGCACTCAGCCTGACAGCCAGTTCTCACTCCATTGATCCTCAATCAGAGTTCACCAGTCAACACTGCCTGACCCATCCTAGGAAGAAATTTCAGAAGGGAAGACACCCATTAGGAAAACAGTGTTATTCACACAGAAGCAGAAACATCTATTCCATCTACCCAAGCCTCCTTTTTTAATGACGGAGACGAATCACTAGAATGTAAGGAGAACTAGCAATATAAAGAGAGAAATACCAAATTCTATAAAACACAAAAGCAAAAAAGAACTTTAAAAATCATCCTTATGTCCTCAAAAAGATTCAAGGAAGCATTACATCTACGAAACAAGAAATAGAACAATGAGGGAACGAGAAGAGGTATTAGCAATTTAAAATGTAATTGCCAAAATTAAAAATTTAGTAGAGATACTAGAAAAATAAAAATCAAAGAAATCTTCCAAAATATTAAACAACAAGCAAAAGAGGGAGAACATGAGGAACAAATTGAGAGGACCTATGTTCAACCAATAAACACCTGGAAAGAGAGAGAGAGGCAAAGAGGTGTTGAAATGATCCAAGCAAATGATAAAAAAGATACGTACCAGAGCCAAAGAAGGATAGAATCTTTAGTTTGAAATGGCCCACTGAATGTTTAACCCAATGAATGAAAAAAGACCCCCACCTAGCCACATTGTGGTGAAATTTCAGAACAATATAATTAAAAAGAAGAATCTAAAAGCTTCTAGGAAGAAAAAGGTCATGAGTTATTACAAAGCTGCTTGAGAGTGCTTCAGCAGAACAGATCAGCAACCTAGGAAGGGGGGAACAATAGATCTGACCCAGGAAAGGAGTAAAGGGATGTCCCAGGTTGCCACAGGGAGTGAGACCATAGCCCAGGGATAGGCTTCTGGGACGATCCATGGAATAGCGAATATGACTTAGAGTGTGGAAAAACTAAAGGACAAATAACAAAAGGGATGGGGTCGGGGTGGAAATAATAGGAATTCCAGGGGAAAAATTGTACTTGATCAAAGTAGGAAGTAACCTAAATGCTGTGATTTTAAGGAATCAGTGGACCTTCATGCTAGGAACAGTATTCTTTGGGTGGCCCAGATTCCTGAATGAGGGCCCGTGGAGAAGGCATTGGAAGCCTAGTGCATCACTTGGCATGGCATAGATCTGTTTTTGCATTAAAGCCTGACACCAGCAAATCTGTTTGTTGGTTTTCTGCTTTAAGAAACAACCTAAGGACATAAAACTGCAGATTTATCTGTGGTTCCAGGAGAGAACAGAATAGTAACTACCTGGATTATTTATATGTCAAAGCAAAGCTAACAAAAGATGGAACAAAATTTTTCTGAGAGGAAAGATGGAAGGAAAAATAGGATTCTAATCATCTCATCTTTTAATGGGGGGTTGAGTATCAAGAAATACTGTCAATATAGGAGAAAGAAATTGGAATTTAGTTATATTATCTAATAAAATTACAAAAGTAATCAATAGTAGAAGTAGAAGTAATAATATAACAAACATTGAAAGAAGGAAGTGAGAGGGGAGAATGAAAAGAAGCAAACTCTGTCTTTAACTCAGGGAGTCACTGCCTATTGTCGAAAGGAGTTAAATAGGAGAACATCCATATTATCTAGCTCCTCAATACACCGAAGTGTGGTCTGCAGACCAGAGGTATTTTTTTGTGTGCTTTTTTTTTTTTGCGGTACGTGGGCCTCTCACTGTTGTGGCCTCTCCCGTTGCGGAGCGCAGGCTCAGCGGCCATGGCTCACGGGCCCAGCCGCTCCGCAGCATGTGGGATCTTCCCGGACCGGGGCACGAACCCGTGTCCCCTGTATCGGCAGGCGGACTCTCAACCACTGCGCCACCAGGGAAGCTCAAACCCGAGGTTTTGACATCACCTATTAGAAAAGCCGAACCTCAGCTCCTCCCACCCCCGACCTCCTGCAGAACTACTGAAATGGAATCTGCATTTTAACAAGTTCCATCAGTGTTTCATATGCACGTTAGAGTTTGAATAGCACTCCTCCAAAACAGTGAGTCTCAGGTTTGGCAATGCATTATTAGAATCAACTAGGAAGATTTTTAAAATATTATTTAAGGGCTTCCCTGGCGGTGCAGTGGTTGAGAGTCCGCCTGCCGATGCAGGGGACACGGGTTCGCGTCCCGGTCGGGGAAGATCCCACATGCCGCGGAGCGGCTAGGCCTGTGAGCCATGGCCGCTGAGCCTGCGGGTCCGGAGCCTGTGCTCCGCAACGGGAGAGGCCACAACAGTGAGAGGCCTGCGTACCGCAAAAAAAATAAATAAAATAAAATAAAAATATTATTTAATAAGGGGCAAAGCCCAGACCCCACCTTAGGAGATTATGCTTTAAATGGTCTGGGATAGAGTCCAGAAATAAATAATTTTTTAACAGCCTCTAAGGTGGCTGTAATGTATAGTTATGGTTGAGAACTAGTGATCTAGAATGACTGTGGTAACTGACCAAGAGAATGGAAAAAAAACAATTTCGAAAATTTGCTTCTGGATCTATCTGGTCAATGGGCTGAGGATGGGGAAGCATGGGAAAGAGCACGACTATTTTGATTGTAAGAAATTTTGTAATGTTTGAGCTGTACCTTGTGAATGTATTACTTTGAAATATACGTTAATTTTCCATGCATATACCCTTTGACTCAGCAATTCTACTTCTAGGAATTTTCTTAAGAAAATAATTCACCAATTATACAATTATTTATGTTCATAGAAGTTCATTATAATGTTCATAATTTTAAACTATAAATACTGCACACCCATATTTATAGCAGCACTATTCATGATAGCTGAGAGGTAGAAGCAACCCAAGTGTCCATCAGTGGGTAAATGGATAAACATAAAGTGGTACATACATACAATGGAATAAATTCAGCCTTATAAAGGAAGGAAATTCCTTTACATGCTGTAACATGGATGAACCTGAAGACATTAAGCTAAGTGAAATAAGCCATTCACAAAAAGACAAACACTGTATGATTGCATTTATATGAGGTATGTAAAATAGTCAGATTCATGGAAACAGGGAGTGGTACTTACCAGGGGCTGGGGGGAGAGCTGATGATTCATGGATATAGAGTTTTAGTTCTGCAAGATGAAAAAGTCCTGGAGATCTGTTTCAAAACGATGTGAGTAAACTGTACACTTAAAATGGTTAAGATTGTAAATTTTGTGTTATGTGTTTTTCATCACAATATAAAGGATGTATTTTGTTAAACAACTCTGTGTGTTTGAATGCATATTAAAAATTACAGAAGGGTATGCAACAAAATGGTTGTAATGCCTAGCACAGCTACAGTTAAGACCTCGTCTTACCTTTCTAGATTCTCTAATATTTATAGAGTAAGCACAAAATATTGTTGTAATTATGAGGAAAAGACAGAGTTCTTTTGATTTGAAAATATAAAACAAAACTTCCATTGGGGCTTACTATGAGTGAATGACTCATGTACTGCAATCAAATCCCTTATTTTCCAAGGGAGCAATTCCGTTCTCCTGAGAAAGTCAAGGCTTCACAACCCTGTAGGAGATCTTTGAATAGTGTGTGGATCTTCTGAGAGTTCTGCAGTTCTGTCCAGTCTTGGGAAAAAGAAGCAAAAGCTAGTTAGCCCTTTTTCACGTGAAGTAGTAAAACTCATTATCTTCAAAGAACAAATCGTGTTTCATAGATTGCTTTAACTTCAAGGAACCAGGAAGCAGAGGTAGACATTGGGGAAAATAAGAGGTGGGGGGCCTAGGGAGGACGTTAATTGCTTTGGACAAAATGGCCCAGCCCAAGTGTAAGTTGACATTTTAGCTTTGTGTTAACAGCTGTTTTATCTTGACCCCACCTGTATATCCTGAGCCACAGTGACAAACAAGTGGGTCATTACATCACAATTGTTTTACTACTATTTGTGTATTTGCGCTTTTGGCGCTTGAGGCTGTGGTCCTTTGCTACATTATATTGTGCTGAAAGGGGATTGTTAATCATTTTTCTTTTATTTTAAAAGATTGGCCAGATGAAGTATCTATGAAAGTATAAGAAAGAGTTAAAGATTTAAAGCAAGTTAAAAAGTTCAAGTTTATTAAAACCAAATGTTCAGAAAAGGAGTTTCCTGTGAATGTCAAAGTCTCTCTGTGGCTCTGTAGTGCTTTTATATTCTACCAGATATTAAAGTTCATCAATAAGACAATGTATATCTCAATCAGCAAAATCCATGGATCATACCTGTGTGGGACTTCTCTTGTGGTGTTTTAAGCATTCTAATACAAATGGCTCCAGACACCAACACTGAGTGCTTTTTAACCTTATAAAACTCAGATGGTATGCAATAATCTTGGCAATCAAGAGTTTAAAAAAATTGATAAAGGTATCATAGAATGAATATAGCAGTTAGATATATTTGAATCAAAGAATTTAACAAATCTTATCTTCAATCTAACATTAGAATTGTGATCCTAGACGACTTCTATCCTTGTTATTATGCCTGAATATACAGCTTTGGTTTGTCATTCTCATTTTTTCTCACTTTTATTTTTAAGGAATAACCCTGAAATATCACATTTCTGGTTCATCTTTTCCTTCCTATAATCCATTACTCAGTTTAGAATACAGCTTCCATCTTTTGAAGAGAATGAATGTAGTTGCTGAAGGTAAAATAGTTTCAATAATTCAGTAATGATTTTTGCAGTATAAGTGACCCAAGTTTTTATATACTTAGTAATCTTTCATGATATTGGTTGTTGATATTTTAGTCATGAAAAAAGAAGGGGAGGGGGGATAAAAGTAAATGAGAGAGAACAGAAGTAAAGAAAGGAGGGAAATGAGGAAAAAAAGCAAAATAAGAAAGAAAGAAGGAAGGAGAGAGGGAGGGAGGAAAGAAGGCAAACAATCAGAGCTGACTTTTCAGATATGTGTTTCTTCCGATACTGGTGCTAGTCCGGAGTAATCAATTGAATTTCCGCACTAAGTCCAATTTGAATAAATGTTCAGATCTGTAGAATAAAAGCAAAACACATACAAAAATAGCCCCAAGTTGTTTTATTGAATCTAAGAGAATTCTTTTTTAATCTTAGAGGTAAAATGTTTCTACAGTTTTTCAAAACATTATAATTTTTAAATAATGTCATGCAAAGGGAAAATAAATTTTCTTATTGCCTCCAGGATAATTTGGGTAGCAAGCCACACAAAATTTTTGAGTGGATTTGTGCTGACTTAGAAAACATTCTCAATATCTGGGTCTTAAAAAAATTGTGCTAAGCTTGCAAGTCCTTAGCAGATCAAGAATAAGAACTGTCTTAAGACATTTGTTGGTTTTTCTTTAGTTTATATGTAGCCAGCTGGTTTCTGACCTCCTTGTGTAAATATCCAGCTTTTCACATAATCAGACTCCATATTACCTTGTTATGACATCATTCGGGGCAGACTTTGATCCCTTACTAACTTTTCCAAGCTGTACACAGAGACTTAAATAACAATAAGAGGATTGCTGCTTATCCACTAAATACCACTGCTGGTGGTGTAAAAAAATGTATATATGTATACATACACATACTGAAAAGTATATCCTATTTGATACTGAATTACTGAATTTTCAAAAATGTGTATCTCTAGTGAAATATACATTTAAGTTCCCACTTTCTGCAATAGTAACTGATATTTTTGTTCAACTGATATTTTTAAAGCAGGTGAATTGAAATATAGGATTCAGAAACCCTATCACATATTATTTTTCTACGTGGATAGATGAAAGTAAAGTTTAAGCTGTATTCTTTGGTGATCCAGGAACCATGGTATAAAACAATGATCTCGTTAAATTATTAAAAAATGGCTTATTTAGTGTCTGATCAAGATAAATGACACAAGGCAGGTGTAAAAGGATTCCCACTAGCCACTGACCCATAAACAGTAGTGTCATTTTTCATTTTTAAAGAAGAATCTTAATCAATTTAAAATAATACCAAATCTTTAGAGTTATAATTAAATGTCCTAAATTCTGCTTCACAGGATATTTTAATTGATGTTATTTTTTAAGTTAAAAGTACATTAAAACATTCTGATTTCTATAGAACTTGGATGGCTATTAAATATGAATCATCTTTCTCTGGGCACACTGTATCCCCAACACCTAGAACAGTGCCTGGTACATAGTAAGTGTTCAATAAATATTGTTGAATGAATGAATATGAATAACATATTAACTCATGTGGAGGTTTGGATACTAAAAGTGTTCTCACACACACAAAAGATAAATATACAGAATTAATAGACACATAATAGTAATGAATACATATTGACCACTTTTTATGTGCCAGGTATGATGCTAAGTGCTCTACCTGTCTTCTCTTAAATAATGATCAAAATAGCCTTATATAAAATGGTGGTTAGGCTATCTCACATGAAAAACTGTGGCTTAGAAAATAGTAATAATGTGTTCAAGGTTACACAGCTAACAAATGGAGCCTCAGTAAAAATTCACAGCATCTCGGCTCTAGGGCATACATGTTTTTAACAAGTAGGTACCACTCTCTTCGACACACTGTGGTTTCATGGTGACTTTATGTTCTCTAGGATCAGACATAGACTACAGCTACAAAGAAAAGAAAAACTACATTTTCTACTTCTAGAAGAATTAGGCTCTCATGAAGTATTGTTTTCCATCAACAGATTAAATGTTTCCATTATTATAGTATGTAGAAATTTTAAAATCGATTGACCATATTGTGCTTTTTCTGCTCAATGCATAGGAATTTATCCTGTAAGTACATTTGCACAAATGGGAAAAGAAGTAGGTATAAGGATTTAATGGTTGTGTTTTTTCGTAATAGCACGAAACTGGCAACAGCCTCAATGCAACTCAGTAGAAGTCTGATTAAGCAAATTATGAATGTGTAGTGGATGGCTACACAGTTATTAAAAAGACTGACAAATGAAATTCCAAATTTGAAAAAGAAAATAGCAAACTGCACATGGGTACCACAGACTTGGAATCAAGTGGATCTGGGTTCAATCCCAGCTCATGCCCACTTACCAGATGTGTGACCCAAAGCAATTATTTAACCTTTGTAAGCCTCATTTCTTTCATCTGTAAAATGTGGATGCTAATAGTATCTACCACATGGAGTTGTAAGTGGCACTGGGGAAGAAGGTGTGGGGGGTTGTGGGAGGGAGTTTAAATGCTGATCCAGCATATATTTTTCTGTCTCCATGCTGCATTATTTGAAGTATCTGGATCAATATCACTAGATAATTACCAATGGCAATCATAGGGAAAGATGACCAAATTGCTGGCCAGAGCTACAACATTCTCAAATTCCTTTTTATTTTTATTTATTTTTTTAAACATCTTTATTGCAGTATAATTGCTTTACAATGGTCTGTTAGTTTCTGCTTTATAACAAAGTGAATCAGCTATACATATACATATATCCCCATATCCCCTCCCTCTTGCATCTCCCTCACACCCTCCCTATCCCACCTCTCTAGGTGGTCACAAAGCACCAAGCTGATCTCCCTGTGCTATGCAGCTGCTTCTCACTAGCTATCTATTTTACATTCGGTAGTATATATAAGTGCATGCCACTCTCTCACTTTGTCACAGCTTACCCTTCCTTCTCCCCATGTGCTCAAATCCATTCTCTACATCTGCGTCTTTATTCCTGTCCTGCCCCTGAGTTCTTCAGAACCTTTTTTATTTATTTCAGATTCCATATATATCTGTTAACATATGGTATTTGTTTTTCTCTTTCTGACTTACTTCACTCTGTATGACAGACTCTAGGTCCATCCACCTCACTACATTTCCTTTTATGGCTGAATAATATTCCATTGTCTATATGTGCCACATCTTCTTTATCCATTCATCTCTTGATAGACACTTAGGTTGCTACCATGTCTTGGCTATTGTAAATAGAGCTGCAATGAACATTGTGGTACATGACTCTTTTTGAATTATGGTTTTCTCAGGGTATATGTCCAGTAGTGGGATTGCTGGGTCATGTGGTAGTTGTATTTTTAGTTTTTTAAGGAACCTCCATACAATTTACATTCCCACCAACAGTGCAAGAGGGTCCCCTTTTCTCCACACCCTCTCCAGCATTTATTGTTTGTAGATTTGTGGATGATGGCCTTTCTGACTGGTGTGAGGTGATACCTCATTGTAGTTTTGATTTGCATTTCTCTAATAATTAGTGGTGTAGAGCATCCTTTCATGTGTTTGTTGGCAATCTGTATATCTTCTTTGGAGAAATGTCTACTTAGGTCTTCTGCCCATTTTTGGATTGGGTTGTTTGTTTTTTTGATATTGAACTGCATGCACTGCTTGTAAATTTTGGAGATTAATCCTTTGTCAGTTGCTTCCTTTGCAAGTATTTTCTCCCATTCTTAGTGTTGTCTTTTTGTCTTGTTTATAGTTTCCTTTTCTGTGCAAAAGCTGTAAAGTTTCATTAGGTCCCATTTGTTTATTTACTTTTTTAAATTTCCATTTCTCTAAGACGTGGGGCAAAAAGGATCTTGCTGTGATTTATGTCATAAAGTGTTCTGCCTATGTTTTCCTCTAAGAAAACATAGTTTTCTTATATAGTCTTTATGATTTATGTCATAGAATGTACTGCCTATGTTTTCTTATAGTATCTGCCCTTACACTTAGGTCTTTAATCCATTTTGAGTTTATTTTTCTGTATGGTGTTAGGCAGTGTTCTAATTTCATCCTTTTACATGTAGCTATCCAGTTTTCCCAGCACCACTTACTGAAGAGGCTGTCTTTTCTCCATTGTAAATTCTTGCCTCCTTTATCAAAAATAAGGTGACCATATGTGCATGGGTTTATCTCTAGGCTTTCTATCCTGTTCCATTAATCTACTTTCTGTTTTTGTGCCAGTACCATACTGTCTTGATTTCTGTAGCTTTGTAGTATAGTCTGAAGTCCGGGAGCCTGATTCCTCCAGCTCCGTTTTCCTTTCTCAAGATTGCTTTGGCTATTTGGTGTCTTTTGTGTTTCCATACAAACTGTGCAATTTTTTTTTCTAGGTCTGTGAAAAATGCCATTGGGAGTTTGATAGGGATTGCATTGAATCTGTAGATTGCTTTGGGTAGTAGAGTCATTTTCACAATGTTGATTCTTCCAATCCAAGAACATGGTTTATCTCCCCATCTGTTTGTATCATCTTTAATTTCTTTCATCAGTGTCTTATAGTTTTCTGCATACAGGTCTTTTGTCTCCTTAGGTAGGTTTATTCCTAGGTATTTTATCCTTTTTGTTGTGGCAGTAAATGAGAGTGTTTCCTTAATTTCTCTTTCAGATTTTTCATCATTAGTGTATAGGAATGCAAGAGATTTCTGTGCATTAATTTTGTATCCTGCTACTTTACCAAATTCATTGATTAGCTCTAGTAGTTTTCTGATAGAGTCTTTAGGATTCTCTATGTATAGTATCATGTCATCTGCAAAGAGTAGCAGCTTTGCTTCTTTTCCAATTTGAATTCCTATTTTTTCTTTTTCTTCTCTGATTACTATGGCTAAAACTTCCAAAACTATGCTGAATAATAGTCGTGAGAGTGGACAACCTTGTCTTGTTCCTGATCTTAGAGGAAATGATTTCAGTTTCCCCACCACTGAGAACAATGTTGACTGTGGGTTTATCATATATGGCCTTTGATATGTTGAGGTAAGTTCCCTCTATACCTACTTTCTGGGGTGTTTTTATCATAAATCGGTGTTGAATTTTGTTGAAAGCTTTTTCTGCATCTATTGAGATGATCATATGGTTTTTCTCCTTCAATTTGTTAATATGGTTTATCACATTGGTTGATTTGCATATATTAAAGAATCCTTGCATTCCTGGGATAAACACCACTTGATCGTATGGGGTTTGATGCTTCTAATTTGCTGTTAGATTCTGTTTGCTAGTGTTTTGTTGAGGATTTTTGCATCTATGTTCATCAGTGATATTGGCCTGTAGTTTTCTTTCTTTGTGACATCTTTGTCTGGTTTTGGTATTAGGGTGATGGTGGCCTAATAGAATGAGTTTGGAAATGTTCCTCCCTCTGCTATATTTTGGAAGAGTTTGAGAAGGATAGATGTTAGCTCTTCTCTAAATGTTTGATAGAATTCGCCTGTGAAGCCTTCTGGTCCTGGGCTTTTGTTTGTTGGAAGATTTTTAAGCACAGTCTCAATTTCAGTGCTTGTGATTGGTCTGCTTATACTTTCTGTTTCATCCTGGTTCAGTCTTGGAAGGTTGTGCTTTTCTAAGAATTTGTCCATTTCTTCCAGGTTGTCCATTTTATTGGCATATAGATGCTTGTAGTAATCTCTCGTGATTCTTTGTATTTCTGCAGTGTAGTTGTTACTTCTCCTTTTGCATTTCTAATTCTATTGATTTGAGTCTTCTTCCTTTTTTTCTTGATGAGTCTGGCTAATGGTTTATCAATTTATTTTGTCTTCTCAAAGAACCAGCTTTTGGTTTTATAGATCTTTGCTATTGTTTCCTTCATTTCTTTTTCATTTATTTCTGATCTGATCTTTATGATTTCTTTCCTTCTGCTAACTTTGGGGGTTTTTTGTTCTTTTTTCTCTAATTGCTTTAGGTGTAAGGTTAGGTTGTTTATTTGATTCGTTTCTTGTTTCTTGAGGTAGGATTTTATTGCTATAAACTTCCCTCTTAGAACTGCTTTTGCTCCATCCCATAGGTTTTGGGTCATCGTGTCTCCATTGTCATTTGTTTATAAGAATTGTTTGATTTCCTCTTTGATTTCTTCAGTGATCTCTTGGTTATTTAGTAGTGTGTTGTTTAGCCTCCATGTTTTTGTATTTCTTACAGGTGTTTTCCTGTAATTGATATCTAGTCTCATAGCATTGTGGTCAGAAAAGATATTTGATACAATTTCAGTTTTTTTTAATTTACCAAGGCTTGATTTGTGACCCAAGATATGATCTATCCTGGAGAATGTTCCATGAGCACTTGTGAAGAAAGTGTATTCTGTTGTTTTGGATGGAATGCCCTATAAATATCAATTAAGTCCATCTTGTTTAATGTATCATTTAAAGCTTGTGTTTCCTTATTTATTTTCATTATGGATGATCTGTCCATTGGTGAAAGTGGGGTGTTAAAGTTCCCTACTATGATTGTGTTACTGTTGATTTCCCCTTTTATGGCTGTTAGCATTTGTCTTATGTATTGAGGTGCTCCTATGTTGGGTTCATAAATATTTACTATTGTTATAACTTCTCGGATTGATCCCTTGATCATTATGTAGTGTCCTTCTTTGTCTCTTGCAATAGTCTTTATTTTAAAGTCTATTTTGTCTTACATGAGAATTGCTACTCCAGCTTGCTTGTGATCTCCATTTGCATGGAATATCTTTTTCTACCCTCTCAGTTTCAGCCTGTATGTGTCCCTAGGTCTAAAGTGGAATCTCTTGTAGACAGCATATATACGGGTCTTGTTTTTGTATCCATTCAGCCAGTCTACGTCTCTTGGTTGGAGCACTTAATCCAGTTACATTTAAGGTAGTTATCGATATGTGTGTTCCTATTCCCATTTTCTTAATTGTTTTGGGTTTCTTATTGTCGGTCTTTTCCTTCTCTTTTGCTTCCTGCCTAGAGAAGTTTCTGTAGCATTTGTGGTAAAGCTGGTTTGGTGGTGCTGAATTCCCTTAGCTTTTGCTTGTCTGTAAAGGTTTTAATTTCTCCATCAAATCTGAATGAGATCCTTGCTGGGTAGAGTAATCTTGGTTGTAGGTTTTTCCCTTTCATCACTTTAAATATGTCCTGCCACTCCCTTCTGGCTTGCAGAGTTTCTGCTGAAAGACCAGCTGTTGACCTTATGGGGATTCCCTTGTATATTATTTGTTGTTCCTCCCTTGCTGCTTTTAATATTTTTTCTTTGTATCTAATTTTTGATAATTTGATTAATATGTGTTTTGGCATGTTTTTCCTTTGATTATCCTGTATGGGACTCTCTGTGCTTCCTGGACTTGATTGACTATTTCCTTTCCCATATCAGGGAAGTTTTCAACTATAATCTCTTCAAATATTTTCTCAGTCCCTTTCTTTTTCTCTTCTTCTGAGACCCCTATAATTTGAATGTTGGTGCATTTAACATTGTCCCAGAGGTCTCTGAGACTGTCCTCAATTCTTTTCATTCTTTTTTCTTTATTCTGCTCTGCAGTAGTTATTTCCACTATTTTATCATTCAGGTCACTTGTCCATTCTTCTGCCTCAGTTATTCTGCTATTGATTCCTTCTAGAGAATTTTTTTTTTTTTTTGTGGTACGCGGGCCTCTCACTGTTGTGGCCTTCCCCACTGCGAAGCACAGGCTCCGGACGCGCAGGCTCAGCAGCCATGGCCCACGGGCCCAGCCGCTCCGCAGCATGTGGGATCTTCCCAGACCGGGGCTCCAACTCATGTCCCCTGCATTGGCAGGCAGACTCTCAACCACTGCACCACCAGGGAAGCCCTAGAGAATTTTAAATTTCATTTATTGTGTTGTTCATCATCATTTGTTTGCTCTTTAGTTCTTCTAGATCCTTGTTAAACGTTTCTTGTATTTTCTCCATTCTATTTCCAAGATTTTGGATCATGTTTACTATCATTACTCTGAATTCTTTTTGAAAAAGTTTACCTGAGGTAGACTGCCTATTTCCTCTTCATTTGTTTGTTCTGTGGGTTTTTACCTTGCTCCTTCATCTGCTGCATATTTCTGTCTTCTCATTTTGCTTAACTTACTGTGTTTTGGGTCTCCTTTTCGCAGCCTGCAGGTTCATAGTTCCCACTGTTTTTTGTGTCTGCCCCCAGTGGTTAAGGTTGGTTCAGTGGGTTGTGTAGGCTTCCTGGTGGAGGGGACTGGTGCCTGTCTTCTGGTGGATGAGGCTAGATCTTGTCTTTCTGGTGGGCAGGACCACGTCCAGTGGTGTGTTTTGGGGGGTCTGTGACCTTATTATGATTTTAGGCAGCCTCTCTGCTAGTGGGTGGGGTTGTGTTCCTGTCTTGCTAGTTGTTTTGCATGGGGTGTTCAGCATTGGAGCTTGCTCATTGTTGAGTAGAGCTGGAGATCCCTGGGAGAGCTTTCACCATTTGATATTTCATGGAGCCGGGAGGTCTCTGGTGGACCAATGTTCTGAACTCGGACATTGGTCCACCACTTGGCTCTCCCACCTCAGAGTCACAGGCCTGACACCTGGACAGAGGACCAAGACCCTGTCAGCCACATGGCCCAGAAGAAAAGGGAGAAAGGAAGGAAGGAAGGGAGGGAGTTAGGGAGGGAGGGAGGGAGGAAGGAAAGAAAGAAAGAAAGAAAGAAAGAGAGAAAGAAAGAAAGAAGGAAGGAAGGAAGGAAGGAAGAATGATTAAAAATAAAAAGATTAAAATGTAATTAAATGAAAGAAAAAAAAAACACGAAGAGGAGAGCAACGAAACCAAAACACAAATCTACCAATGATAACAAGCGTTAAAAAGTGTACTAAGAAAAAAAAAACGATAGAACCCTAGGACAAATGGTAAAAGCAAAGCTATACAGACAAAATCATACAAAGAAGCATACACATACACACTCACAAAAAGAGAAAAAGGAAAAAATATATATATATGCCTATATATTAAAAAAAAAAAGGAAGAGAGCAACCCAATGAAAAAACAAATCTACCAGTGATAATAAACTCTAAGTACTAAGGTAAACATAAAACCAGGAACAAATTAGATGCAGAAAGCAAACTCCAAGTCTACGGTTGCTCCCAAATTCCCCTGCCTCAACTTTGGGATGATTCGTTGTCTACTCAGGTATTCCAAAGATGCAGGGTACATCAAGTTGATTGTGGAGATTTAATCCACTGCTCCTGAGGCTGCTGGGAGAAATTTCCCTTTCTCTTTGTTTGCACAGCTCCAGGGGTTCAGCTTTGGATTTGGCCCCACCTCTGCGTGTAGGTTGCCTGAGGGCGTCTGTTCTTCACTCAGACAGGACAGGATTAAAGTAGCCACTGATTAGGGGGCTCTGGCTCACTCAGGCAGGGGGGCGGGAGGGGTACGGATGCGGGGCGAGCCTGCGGCGGCAGAGGCTGGCATGACGTTGCACCAGCCTGAGGCGCACTGTGCGTTCTCCCAGGGAAGTTGTCCCTGGATCACAGGACCCTGGCAGTGGCAGGATGCACAGGGTACCGGGAGGGGAGGTGTGGATAGTGACCTGTGTTTGCACACAGGCTTCTTGGTGGCAGCAGCAGCAGCTTAGCGTCTCATGCCCGTCTCTGGGGTCTGCACTGATAGCCGCGGCTCGCGCCCAACTCTGGAGGTCATTTAGGCGGTGCTCTGAATCCCCTCTCCTCGCGCACTCTGAAACAATGGTCTCTTGCCTCTTTGACAGGTCCAGAGTTCTTCCTGGACTCCCTCCCATATAGCTGTGGCGCACTAGCCCCCTTCAGGCTGTGTTCACGCCACCAACCCCAGTCCTCTCCCTGGGATCTAAGCTCCGAAGCCCGAGCCTCAGCTCCCAGCCCCCGCCCGTCCCGGCGGGTGAGCAGACAAGCCTCTTGGGCTGATGAGTGTCGGTCGGCACCGATCCTCTGTGCGGGAATCTCTCCGCTTTGCCCTCCTCACCCCTGTTGCTACGCTCTCCTCCGCGGCTCCGAAGCTTCCCCACTCCGCCACCCGCAGTCTCTGCCTGCGAAGGGGCTCCTAGTGTGTGGAAACCTTTCCTCCTTCACAGCTCCCTTCCACTGGTGCAGGTCCCGTCCCTATTCTTTTGTCTCTGTTTATTCTTTTTTCTTTTGCCCTACCCAGGTACGTGGGGACTTTCTTGCCTTTTGGGAGGTCTGAGGTCTTCTGCCAGCATTCAGTAGGTGTTCCGTAGGAGGTGCTCCACGTGTAGATGTATTTCTGATGTATTTGTGGGGAGGAAGGTGATCTCCATGTCTCACTCCTCCATCATCTTGAAGGTTTCCTCCTCAGATTCTTTTTTAAAAGACTATTTCTGGTAGAAATTTTAAATTTTACTAACAACTGTATGTTTTTTACTTACCAGTCCAAGTGCTTCTTTATATGGCATAGTCAATGGACCTCCAATCAGATTCTTTTACTGAATGAGGAAAATGTTCATGAAATACCTTTTTCAAGGGAGGAAGAGCTGTCTGACAATGCCTTTTTTTTCCTTTTAAATCATTAATACTGTTAATTACATGTCAGTAAACAAAAGAAGAGAGACAAACATTTCAAGCACAACAAGATCAACTCTCTACATCCAATACTTAAACTCCATTTTCAGTTGCAGCTCTCTGCCTATCAGTGTACAGTGAAAACATTCAGACTTTGGCCATAGAACTGGCTTCAGAAAAAAAAAAAAATCTAAATAAGCCAGCTCTCCGAGCCAATCTTATTATCAGAAGCACAATGAACTCATTAATCTTATTCAGAGTTTTACCTTTTGTCATCAAGTTTTTTGTTTACTTTCCTTCCTGAAGAAAAACATGTTTTCAGTTCTGAATCCAAACTCTTGATCATCTCCTCCCTTAGGACAAGCAAGTCTGCATCTGTATAAGGAAAGCAGAGCTTCAAAGGAACTTCCTAAGTTCACTTCAACCTCAAAATAGGAAAATTAAAATTACTACATTTCCAAAGTTTACTATTTCCCTGTGGTTCACACTAAAAAATTGGGAGATAAATGGAGGTAAGATTGGGACAGGTGAGACAAAAGCTGCTGGGACTCCCAGGCCTTATTGTAGGCAGTTTACCTGCGGACAAAGTCCACAAACTTTAACGTGGCATACACAGCTATTCCTGATGGGCCCCTGACACTTCATTCTAATTTCAGGTTTTGACTTTTCTGAACATACTTCATTTCCTCACATGTTTTATAGGCCTTTCAAAGTGCAATCCCTATTGCCTGGAACTATTTGCACCCTTACCTGTTCTGTGTGACTTCTCCTCTTAACTCCTACTTATTATTGTTTCTTTATCCTTCAGCCAAGATGTCACTTCCTTAGTGAAATCTGCTGGGGCCGTGACTGGCTGAGGTAGCTCTTCAGTATGCTTCCATGGCTCTGCATAGTTTTGCTGTCTTGATACAATTATCACAATATATCATAGTCCTTCCTGTTCACTGATGAATTCCCAGGTCTTAGCATAGTGTGCTGAGCCCAAAGGAGGAGTTTAACAAGTAGATGAATGAATACTGCATTTTCTAATACTGAGCAAATAAAATATGTCTCTACTCCAGACCTGCAGAAGAAAGCATAAGACAGGTCGCTGTTGAAAAATAGAATTCTTATGTAAACTATTGATTCACACAACAGCATGTATGAATCTTAATTGCATTTTGTTAAGTGAAAGAGGCCATACATAAAAGGCTGCATATAGTGTCAATATGATTTCACTTATATGTCATTCTGGGAAAAGCAAAACTATAGGATCAGGAGATAGATCAGCCATCTCCAGGGGTTCTGGGTGGACGGATGGGGAAACTGTAAAGTGGCAGCCCAGGGAAATTTAGGGTCATGGAGTCGGTCGGTGTGGCACTGTGGAGCTGGATGCATGACTCCATGCATTTGTCAAAAATCATAGACCTGTACACTGTGCAACCTGTATGCAAGTGTAAAAGGATTAATCAGGATGTTGAGAGAACCCAGGATGGGATGCAGAGTGTGACAAATGAATCTAACCATTAGAACACCACAGTACCTGCACTGCAGGCAGGATCCAGTGACAAATGCCGAAATTAATGGGTGGAAACTTTAAGGAGGAATGAAATGTTTGCATCACTTTAAAGTATCGCCTTTATTTATTAATTACTGTGGTGGTTTTAACACATGTCCATAAATTCAAGAAGTTGAAACTTAATATCCTCCTCTGGCTGAACATGGTGACTTGCTTCTAACAAACAGAATATAGAAAGGGAAAAATAGTAACTTCACATTGGAGATATGTAACAAACACTAGGTTAACCTGCATGTCACAGTCAACAACATCGCCAGTGATAAGACCTATCAAAATCCTGTACCTCGTTTTTTTTGTTTTTTTTTTTTTAAGGCTCCGGACGCACAGGCTCAGCGGCCATGGCTCACGGGCCCAGCCGCTCCGCGGCATGTGGGATCTTCCTGGACCGGGGCACAAACCCTTTTCCCCTGCATCAGCAGGCGGACTGTCAACCACTGCACCACCAGGGAAGCCCCTACCTCGTTTTTTTAAAAAATATTTTCTTGGCCGCGCCATGCGGCATGTGGGATCTTGTTTCCCCAACCAGGGATTGAACCCACGCCCTTTGCATTGGAAGCACGGCGTCTTAACCACTGGAGCGCCAGGGAAGTCCCCAAATCCTGTACCTCTTGACATGATGTATTGAGAAGGCACATCACTTCTGTGGACTCCTCTTCCAGGATCCATAAGCTCTCTAATCATGAGAGAAAAACACCAGACAAAGCCAGATTGAGGGGCATATTGCAAAATACCTGACCACAAATGTGTCACAGCCATAAGAGATGAGGAAAGACCAAGAAACCGTGACAGACTGGAGGAGACTGAGGAGACAGGATGAGTGCATGTAGTGTGGTGTCATGAATTGTATCCTGAAACAGAAAAAGTCGCTAGTGGAAAAACAGAGGCAACCTGAATAGAGGTTAGGTAATAGTATTGCACCATTGTTAATGTTGATAGATGTACCATTGTTATGTAAGATGTTAATATTAGAGGAAGCTGAGTGAAGGGTATATGGAAGCTCTGTTTACTGTTTTTGCAACTCTTTGTAAATCTAAGATAATTCCAAGGAAAAAGATTTAAAAAGGATACCAGATAGTTCATTGATTTGCTGAGATCATAGGAGTAGCAGGCTTAAAGGCCACACCACCAGAAGCACTGTCCCAAATGGTGTGGTGAAACTGACCTCCCCAGCATATAGCTCTCTCTGCTGTTTGAACTGCCAACACCACTGGCACTGATTCACCCAGAGGGAGCCATGGTCCCTGCTGCCCTGGGAGTGGAGTCTTGTTGCAATAGTCACTGACTCTAGAAAGAATTCCCTGAGCTCCTGCTTTGTATCAATAGCCTTCTATTCAAAATATGGCATATGTATGTGATTAGTGGATGTCAGGTCTTATGCCTATATCTTGCTTAGAGAAACTGGGAAAGTGAGAGTCTGGCCTTTTTTCAGTTTGTCTAATGATGAATAGATAATAGATGAATATAGGAAGGGAGTTCAGATACTTGGCAGCCAAGGATAATGAAAAAAACCTGCTATATTTTGTGAATATAATGTTGGTACAATTAGAACATTCAAGCTATTATAAAAGAAGTCTAAGAGCAATTCGATTCAGCATGTCTAATTGTATAAAACAGAAAACTAGGTAGAAAGACAAGGTAAATAGAAGTGTTTTGTTTAAGCTTTGCAAGATATGTATTTTGATTTAAGTTCCTAGTATTCAGTCTCCTACAACTCATCATTTTTCTTTATTGGCAATCCTGCCCCTTCACTTTAAAAAAAAAAGGTGGGGGGGGGGAAGTGCAAACAAAAATCTCTGCATCGTCTGTTTCCAAGTGAAAATATTTATTCCTCTCTCATTGAAGACAAGTTTTTTTTCACAAAAGTTCTTCTTAATTTTAAAATATGCATCACCTATAAATCACTAATAAAATATTTCAGGGATTTAATTTATGAAACAAACCAAACAGATAATGATTTGTACTCAAGCTTTAAAAATCAAGTGAGCATCTATGCTTTCTTTTTTCTTTTCCTTTTCTTTTTTTCTTTTTCTTTTCTTTTTTTTTTAAATCTTCTGTGAGCAATGAACTCAGTGCAGACAGTGTGGGCAAGTCTGAGCAACTATCGTCATCCCAATATCGACAAGGTTCCCTTTGTTGTTACCATGTACCTTTGGTCACATTCATGGTCTCTGCTTCTACCCCATCTGTTCTCTTTTTAAACTTATGGACAGTTAACTGACTTTTGAAATGGAGAGAAATGGAACTGAAACACTCTGGCCAATAATTACTTTTTAACCTTCATAAGCGAGTCTGGCTGCCTCCATGATAAAGTGTCCAATGAAAGAGAAAGGGCAGCAATGTCCTTTCAAGCATTAATCATTACCTATTGCCAGGGATTTGGAAAAAAAATTAAGAATGTCTTAATATGTGAAAATTCATTATAAATTCCACTCCCCTCAACCAAAATCTTGGCTCATGATGGAGCTACCCATTCCTTACAACCATGATAGGAAAACTGGCCTTGACTTCCCACTGTAACTCAGCCACACTGAAAAATGTGGCAAAGACTGGGTAGGCTTGGGCAACAGAAATCTGAACTCAGATTCATGCCTTGTAAAAATGCCCTTTCAGCAGCAGGAAGGGGACAGACACATCCACCTGGACCCAGATCTCACCTCCAAGTTATTGTTGCCTGTGAGTGTCTTAAGCCAATTCAAATTTAAAAGTTTTCTTGGGATTTCCTTGGTGGCACAGTGGTTAAGAATCCACCTGCCAATGCAGGGGACATGGGTTCGATCCCTGGTCCGGGAAGATCCCACATGCTGTGGAGCAACTAAGCCTGTGCGCCACAACTACTGAAGCCTGTGCGCCTAGAGCCCGTGCTCCACAAGAGAAGCCACTGCAATGAGAAGCCCACATACCGCAATGAAGAGTAGCCCCTGCTTGCCACAACTAGAGACAGCCCGCACGTAGCAACGAAGACCCAAAGCAGCCAAAAATAAATTTAAAAAAATAATAAAAAGGTTTCTTTTTTATAAGTCTGAAAGTAAAAAAACCAAAAGATTCTTCCCTTCTGACTGTGTGAGAACATAGAAGAGTGAACTCAAAGAATAGAATTATAGTAAAAGAAAAACTTTATTACTGCCTCCCAGCATCCCTAGACATGGAGAGAAGAAGAAAAGGTGAGAGAAGGTCCTTTGCCTAGAAAAGATGTGAGAGTTATAAGGCTTAATATTCCAAGCAGGAGGGGAAGAATGACTCAAGTATTATGATAAAAACGATAACAGTAATAACTAACATTGACTGAGTGCATACCATGTGCCAGACACTCTTTTAAATGCCTTATATTGCTTAACTTGTTTAGTCCTCAAAACAACTCTATGATATAGGTATTATTATTTTAATGACTTAACAGATAAGAAAGATGAGCACAGAGATGTTAATCAAATTGCCAAGTGACACAGCCACTAAGAGGTGAAAGCAGGATTGAACTGAGGTAGTTTACCCAGACTCCACCGCGTGAGTCTTTAAGGAGTCACAGGTCCATGGGACTTGAGAGGAGGGCAGCAGATCCCTCAGCAGGTTCCAGCAGATTTAGTGGAGAGAGAACCAATCTGACTACTACTGGGCCAGAGTGGTTGCTGGGAGCAGTCATGACTCTTAACAGGATCAACCAGCCCTTTGCAGGTGAGGCCACGTGTACAAATAACACACCCATTTTCCCCAACACACATCACTAAATACCAATCATTATCTTTATTTAAAATGCAGCGTTCGCCCCAGTGTGCATACTCCAGGACTGTTTTAGTTCAGATAAATAATGTTAGGTGCTGTTAAAATCCCAGTGATCTAATAAAGTAAAAGCTTATTCTCACTCTCGCCATTCTCTGATGCAGGTTGTCAGGGAGCCCCTGCCCCACCCACTTGATCAGGGACCTAATTTGCTTCCTTCCTCAACACAAGCTTGCCTAGTGTCATCTAGCAGGTGAATGAGGAAAGAGAATGAGAATGGAGGATCCCAAGAGAGGTTGTTAGAGACCAGGCACATGGCTTCTACTCATGTTTCATTGGTCAGAATGTCAAGAGGCCAGGAAGTACGGTTTAGTGTTGGTTCCAGGTAGAAGAGGAAAGTTGTGTGTATGTATAGGCACTGGCATTCTGTGCTACAAAATTTCTAACCGATTTTACCACTATGTTTATGTGGTAGGGTGCATAGGCTTCAACTAATTTAGGAGATTATCTGGGAACCAAAGGGAGAAACTCTCACTGCAAAATAGCTTGAAGGATCTGCAGTGCACACTTGTCTTCTGACCACTCTTCTTTGCTATGTTCTCTTGTTTGCTCATGGGATCAGCTTATGACCTGGCTTCTGGCTTTACAATGGTTTGTTCTTCAAGCTCATATTAATCCCTTAAATTCTGTCAATGAAATGTCCCACCATAGATTTCTCCACCAGTAAAGTACCCATGATTATATTTGAGACTGTGTGTTTTTGTCTCCCCAACACTGTCTTAGAGTGAATTGCTATTAACTACACAAATATTTCTTATTTTGATTTTATTAAAAATAAAATATGACTGATTCCTTAAAAGGTATATTTTATCACTAACTTTATAAAATACCAATGCATGACAATATAAGATATTCTGAAATCATAATTTTTAATATTTGTGCTGAGTGATATGGGCCATATCCAAACCTTCAGAAAAATTCTCTAAAATTAAGAAATCATGAATATGTTAGGAGAGCAGAATGACTCATAATGGATGGGTCACTCCATTAAAGCATTTAGCATTTCTTGTTATATTTGCTTTGGAAAGTATCAACCTTGCTTTCGCGATGAAAGAACTTAGCTGATCTCCAGTGATTACAGGAGGGAGTAAAGGTTAAGAGCTTAGACTCTGGTGACAGACTTCTTGAGTTTTATTAGCTCATGTTCTGGGGCAAGTCCCTAACCTTTCTGTGCCTCAGTCTCCTCAGCTATAAAACAGAGATAAGAATAGTACTTACCCCATAGGGTTGATGTAAGAATTAAATAAATTCAATCCTCATAACAACCTAGTGGGGTGGCTACTATTATTTTATACCAACATGTGAAAGCACTTAGAGTAGTGCTTGGCCCATACGAAGTAACCAATAAATGTTAGCCACAATCATCATCAGTAGTATCATTATTATTATTTATTATTACCCCTCCCAATCAACAAATAATTTTTGCATTTTTAGATAAAAGCTTTATTTTTATTTTGAGATAGTTGAGAGCCAAAGTATTAGACTGTGGTCCAGAAGAAATACTGCACTGAGGATTAGTTGTTAATACACCCAATGGTCAATAGTTAGCCAGCTTGAGCCCTCATTCTCAACCATAATTTATTCATTTGTTTATTCATTCAATCAATACTTATTGCATTTCTACAATGTGTCAATATTATAGCTCTGCCACTTAGCAGCTATGTGAACTGGAGCAACTTTCATTACCTCTCTGAGCTTGATTTTTTTCTTCTGAGAAGTAGAATAATAATATCTACTTTTATCTCTGTTGTGGAGAGTAAATTATGTAAGAAATTTTATGAAGCACTGGCATAGTTCCTGGCCTGTAATAAGCACTCAAAAAATAAATTATTATTTTTACAAAAATTAATATGAAAAGGTCTTTTGTCCTGAGATATGGTTCTTTCATACAGATTTTCAAAGTGAAGATCTTGATCCATTGGTAGGTGGTAAAATCAATTTTTAACATAAAATCAGCACTTTTAAAAAACAAAATTTGGGGGCAGAGTCAAGATGGCGTACTAGGAGGACAGAGAATTCACATCTCCTCACAACTAGGGCACATACCAGGCACCGGTGGGGGACCATGGACACCTAAGAGGATGGGAGGAACCCCCAGAGCCCGGGTAGGACGTGGGGCGTGGGGGGAGTGAAGGGGGAGGAGAAGTGGAGGCGGGACGGGACTGGAGCCCCTGAGGGGCGGCTGGGAGAGGGGAAGGGATCCCACACCCGAAGAGGGAAACTGGGGAACCATTGGGAGGGCAGAGGATCAAAAGGGAGCGTGGCCAGGTTTCCCCTGCCCACTTGGACCTCCAGGAACCTGCTGAGATCCCGGGCCTGATCCTCTGCCCCCCTAGGCCCCCTCCAGCTGAACAGGTCCTGAGGGAGTGGGAGGGAGGGAAGGGGGAGCAAAAGTAAAGGCCGGACCCCTAGGACTGGCACCCCTGAGGGGCGGCTGGGTTAGGGAAGGAGTTCCTACACCCAGCGGGACCCACCCACGGTTAGGGGTCCAGCGGCGACGGGGAGACGTGCGGAGGAACGGAAGGGAATGGGGCCTGCGCTTTCCCTGTCCACTTAGGCAACGGGAAGCCTATTAGGCTCCCGGGCCTAATCCTCTGCCCTCGGAGCCTCCCTCCTGCCACACAGAGCCCAAGCCCCGCCCCTACACCCACCCACCGAGGGCCCTACCTCTACAATCGGAGACACCCTCCAACGCTGGGACTAAACCCCACCCACACACCCTCACTCAGGGCCCTACCTCCAAACTCCGGAACTCCACACTCCAGAGGTCCTCCTTTCAACACCCGACCTCTCCCCTTCTGTGTAGGTCCTAAGCAGAGGCCCCACCCCATGCTTGAACATCACGCCCCCACCTGCCTAGGTCTCATCCCTCCCAAATCCCCGGCCCTGCCTAAGTTCCACCCCCAGCCTAAACTCTGCCCCCATAGCCAAAGCTTTTTTTTTTTCTTTTTTCCTCTTTTAGATTGGGGTTCTGTTTTACCTTGTTGATTCTTTAATATTTTTAATTTTCCTAATAAATCTTTCATTTTTCTAATTTTATTTTATTTTTATACTTTGTTAGTGATCTCTCCTTCTGGCTTGTTCCACACGCCCCCCCCCCCCCTTTTTTTTCTTTTTCCTGTTGTGGTTTTATTTTACCTTGTTGCAATTGTTTCAATTATAGTTTTATATTTCCTAATATATTTTTTATCTTTCTAATTTTATTTTGTTTTTTATTCTTTAATATTGTACTGCTCCTTTTTTTCTTTCTTCGTTTTTTTTTTCTTTTACGATGCCATGAAGCTTGCGGGATCTTTGTTCCCAGGCCGGAGGTCAGGCCCAAGCTCCTGTGGTGGGAGCTTGAGTCCAAACTGCTAGACTGAGAACCTCAGGCTCCAGGGAATATCAATCAGAGTGAGGCCTCCCGGAGGTCTTCATCTCAGCACCAAGACCAACTGCCTATCCAACTGCCTATCCAACTGCCTGCAAACTCCAGTGCTGGACATCTCAGGCCAAACAACCAGTAAGACAGGAATACAGCACCACCCATCAAAAAAAAACAATGAAACGACAAAAAAAAAAATTGTTACGGACGAAGGAGCAAGGTAAAAACCTACAAGACCAAATAAATGAAGATGAAATAGGCAATCTACCTGAAAAACAATTCAGAGTAATGATAGTAAAGATGACAAAAGACCTGTATGTGGAAAAATATAAGACACTGATGAAAGAAATTAAAGATGATACAAACAGATGGAGAGATATACCATGTTCTTGGATTGGAAGAATCAACATTGTGAAAATGACTATACTACCCAAAGCAATCTACAGATTCAATGCAATCCCTGTCAAACTACCAATGACATTTTTCAAAGAACTAGAACAAAAAATTGCACAATTTGTATGGAAACACAAAAGGCCCTGAATAGCCAAAACAACCTTGAGAAAGAAAAACGGAGCTGGAGGAATCAGGCTCCTGTACTTCAGACTATACTACAAAGCTATAGTAATCAAGACAGTATGGTACTGGCACAAAAACAGAAATATAGATCAATGGAACAGGAAAGAAAGCCCAGAGATAAACCCATGCACCTATGGTCACCTTATTTTTGATAAAGGAGGCAAGAATATACAGTGGAGAAAAGACAGGCTCTTCAATAAGTGGTTCTGGGAAAACTGGACAGGTACATGTAAAAGGATGAAATTAGAACACTCCCTAACACCATATAGAAAAATAAACTCAAAATGGATTGAAGACCTAAATATAAGGCCAGACACTATAAAACTCTTAGAGGAAAATATAGGCCGAACACTCTATGACATAAATCACAGCAAGATCCTTTTTGACCCACCTCTTAGAGAAAGGGAAGTAAAAACAAAAATAAACAAATGGGACCTAGTGAAACTTAAAAGCTTTTGCACAGTAAAGGAAACCATAAACAAGACGAAAAGACAATGCTAAGAATAGGAGAAAATACTTGCAAACGAAGCAACTGACAAAGGATTAATCTTCAAAATTTACAAGCAGCGCATGCAGCTCAATATCAAAAAAACAAATAACCCAATCCAAAAATGGGCAGAAGACCTAAATAGACATTTCTCCAAAGAAGACATACAGATGGCCAACAAACATATGAAAGGATGCTCAACATCACTAATTATTAGAGAAATGCAAATCAAAACAACAATGAGGTATCACCTCACACCAGTCAGAATGGCCATCATCCAAGAATCCACAAACAGTAAATGCTGGAGAGGGTGTGAAGAAAAGGGAACCCTCTTGCACTGTTGGTGGGAATGTAAATTGATACAGTCACTATGGAGAACAGTATGGAGGTTCCTTAAAAAACTAAAAATAGAACTACCATATGACCCAGCAATCCCACTACTGGCCATATACCCTAAGAAAACCATAATTCAAAAAGAGTCATGTACCACAATGTTCATTGCAGCTCTATTTACAATAACCAGGACATGGAAGCAACCTAAGTGTCCATTGACAGATGAATGGATAAAGAAGATGTGGCACAATATATACAATGGAATATTGCTCAGCTCTAAAAAGAAACGAAATTGAGTTATTTGTAGTGAGGCGGATGGACCTAGAGTCTGTCATACAGAGTGAAGTAAGTCAGAAAGAGAAAAACGAATGCCATATGCTAACACATATAAATGGAATCTAAAAAAAAATTTGATTCTGAAGAACCTAGGGGCAGGACAGGAATAAAGACACAGACGTAGAGAATGGACTTGAGGACACCGGGAGGGGGAAGGGTAAGCTGGGACAAACTAAGAGAATAACATTGACATATATACACTACCAAATGTAAAATAGGTAGCTAGTGGGAAGTAGCTGCATGGCACAGGGAGATCAGCTCAGTGCTTTTTGACCAACTAGAGGTGTGGGATAAGGAGAGTGGGAGGGAGACGCAAGATGGAGGGGATATGGGGATATACATATGCATATAGCTGATTCACTTTGTTATACAGCAGAAACTGACACAACCCTGTAAAGTAATTATACTCCAATAAAGATGTTAAAAACAAAAACAATATTTAAAAAAATAGACTAGGCTACTATAGAATAGTATACATGAAAGGAAGAGGTTCATATAGAGCAATACAGATAACAGTTTATCACATGTCCTGAAACATTAATTTTACCTATGCAATGCCTACATGTATATGGATATTGATTGTGTGCAAAACGTATTTCTTACTATGGGTTGCAGTCAAGAAACTTTGAAAGCTTTTTAACAATATATGACAGTGCTATGTTGGTACCTTTAATTGCCCAGAAGTCAGAAGATTGTGTTTGTTATGAAGCTAGTTCGAAGAAATATCTTTAGCAGCATGTGGCAGAAACTGCACATATAGAATTTTTAACTCAGTCAGTGCCAAGCTTGCTTGGTTTGGTGGAAAGGATTAAAACCATTACCTAAAAAGGAAAAATCAGGATTATTGATAAATTGCATTTTTATGTGCTACTTCTGCCTACTGTCATTCTGTAAAATTTAAAAAGTCATTTATCATGGAGATACGTCATATGAATGTATGATACCTTTGAAACATTCTGCATTAAACCTGCCTTCTCAGATGCGAGGGGAAATCCAGCAGTCCTCTGTTGTTCCTCGTGTTTAGCCATGTAGACTACAGGGAAGAGAGCTGTCACCAATCGCCTGAAAAACTAGGTGAATAACTGCCACCTTCTCAGGAGTGTCCTTTGCCCTAAAAGCCTTCAATTCCAGATCATCCGTCTTTAGTTTCTTGGCCACAGAGGCTTCCTGTCTCTCTTTCCAAATTAAGGGCACTCAACAGAGCTGCCACACTGGGCACTAATGAATTCTCTGAGACTAATCTACACAGTAATGAGAACTGGTATCTGTCACTCACTCTCCCAGGAGGTAACAGTTCACACGCCATTACATCACCCTATTAAAATAACTTATTAGCTGTGTTGCTTGTCCGCTACTATTCATTAAGAAGGTGCGACCAAAGAGACATGTATTTGCACAAATGATGAGATTTAATTTGATTTGTTCTCCATTTTGTTTTTATGGCTGAGTGCACACATGCTGTAAGTAAATGTAAGCATTTTATACAGATCATCTGTACCTTAGGGAAGCATCAACACAATTATGACTTTTCACCAATTAGATGAAAAACAAGTTAGATGAGACTCTGCATCCCATTCAAAATGTGTGAGGAACTCGTATACTCCATTCCCTGCATGTTTGTATCCCAGGAAGTATTTATATTTTCTCAGAGGCTTTCGTTATAGGCATAATACCATGAAACCATTGATAAATGATTCTGAGAGCTAAATTAGGGAGGGTAATTTTGGATGGAGTAATAGAGAGTTGGTACAATTTTTATCACAAACTCGCCAAATTATGTAAGCATTTCTTTGCTGTTTATTTTTGTCATTGTAATATCTCAGTAAGAGCATGGGCTTTTGTCCTTATATGGACGTTACTTAAGTCCTGGCTTTTCCTTTTGGTGGTTGGTTGTGTGATCTTAGAGGAAATTACTTAGCTTTTTTATCCTCATTTACTTCATCTGTAAGATGAGAGTAAAATAATATCTATCTCATACCTGAGGTCATTAAGAGGATTAAATGTGTTTAAACAGTGCTTGACCCACAGTAAGTACTGAATAATACCAATTATTATTATCATTATCCAGTCTTCCTCCTTAAAGAAAAAATCAGAAAGAGATTTTTTTGCATTTTTGCTATATTTAAAATTTTTCTTTTGATACAGTTGTCTGAAAACTATCGAGTGTAGTTAAAAAAATATTGGAAAGCAACATCAATGCTTTAGTAAGCTCAGTGGCCCCAGCAGTTGCCCTGCAGGTCCCTCCTCCAACATCGTTCTCTGAAGAAAAGCATTTCTTCCATGTATTGCTCTGGCTCTGCCAGTTATTAGCTGTGTGATTATGAGCAAGCTTCTTTAAATCTCCAAGCTTCATGTTCTTCTTCTTTGGAAAGGGGATAATAATACCTCCTTCATTGTATTGCTGTGAAGATTAAATCAGATTAAACACACTTTGTAAAACATCTATCACTGTGTCTAGCAGGTGTAAGTATTCAATAACCTGCAATTGTAATGATTATTATTACTCATAATGCCACTCACTGACCCATCATCTGTAAGAACAGTTCTGAATTACTTTCTAACAGTTGCATAGATTCAGGCTCTAGCGTCCCCACCCTTGCCTAGTCTCTCTTGTGTCCTCAAAAGCCAACAGTCCCAGGAGGCTGCCTGGAAGTGCACTTATTATAGAACAGAGCTTTTCAAACTAGACCATGTCATACTTAAATAGAATCGATAATTTTGGCCTCATTTGCTCAACATTAGAGCAAACTACACAAAGTAGCCTATGTTAGTGTCCTAGTTGTTTTATTATTATATCATTAATTGGATTAAGTACTACTTTAAAATGTTTTAAAATAACATTTGTATTCATATAATCGGTGAACAACATAAACCACTCACAGGCTGTCAAAACTACTGGAATTAAAAGGATATTCCAAAAATATCAATCACATAAGGACAATTATTCTATAACATAATAGGTTGAAGAAGAGATTTGATAATTTTGTATTTTTCAGAGTCAAGCTAAATTCATGAACAACTGGCAATTAAAATTGTACTCAAATGCTATTTAAAACAAACCAGATTCTTTCCTGCACTTTGGGACTTGGCATGAGAATGTTCTGGGGAGTTTTATAGCCGCATGGTGCATACAAAATGAGGTGCTGAGTTTCCGTCATTCTGCATGAAATATGTCTTTCCAGATTTGTGTTTCCCACAAATCTTATCATAGTTTTCTAAAATGCAGTATAGTTTGGTTAAAAGCAAATTCTTCATAACAATCTTGAAAATACATATAAAGAGTTATCTCCACGTTTATTTTTCTTGTCTAGACTAAAACATCCTTAATAGATAGCTCACCATCTTAAATTAGAATAATAATAATAATAGTAATATGGTAATAATAGCAAATACTTCTTCCCTACTTCTACATCCTGCATAAACCGCTTACACATATTAAGTCATTTAATCCTCATAGCAACCCTATGAGGTAGGTACTATTTTTGACTCCATTTTACATTGCAGGAAAGTGAGCCCAGAGGAGTAAAGTAACTTGCTGAAGGTCACACAGAAAGTGGAAGAACCATGACTCAGACATCAGATTTTTACCCTAAAATATCATCTGGCTAAAATTGTTATGTGGTCAAAACTTACTCATCAATGTCACTTATGGCACATCAGTTGCTGATGAAGAGCCCTGTCTTAGAATGCAGTACTCGTATATAATTCCTAACTAGGAAGAAAAATTCCTTCTTTTCTATGGCCTGGTTTCTCTCAAACTAAGCTAAATTTCTTTCCTGTTTGCATGATCTGGGCTAATTTACATGACTAGTTTAGATAAAGCAAGTAAGAGAAGATACTGTTAAAAATCACATTAGTATAAATTTCTAACTCAAAATTGAATCGTTTATTGGTATTTGAAAGCAGCATGGTGACTGTATCAAGCTAATCAAAAAGCGATATAGGTCTTTTAGAAAAAGCTGGTTACAGGGATAGTGTAACTGACCCTCTTACATGCAGCAGCCATGTGGTTTGGGAGCTGACCCTAATTCTGGAGGCAGGTTCTGATTTGACTAAGCCAGTTATAATAATCCCATCTTCCTTGCCAGCATTTCTTGAGGAACCCGTGCTTAAGCCAATCAGAATACAGCATTCCCCTGGCTGTCATTTGCTGAAGAATGAGTGACCTAAGTTGGCCCAGTCAGACTCAATGGAGGGACTTACAGTTGAGAGGAGCTGCCTTTACTCCCACTGGAGAAAGAGATGTGGGATGAAGTTAATACTGTGGACAAGATAGAAGAACGAGAAAGAACCTGGATGTTTGATGACATTCTTTTTTTTTTTTTTTTTTGTGGTACACGGGCCTCTCACTGTTGTGGCCTCTCCCGCTGCGGAGCACAGGCTCCGGACGCGCAGGCTCAGCGGCCATGGCTCACGGGCCCAGCCGCTCTGCGGCATGTGGGATCTTCCCGGACCGGGTCACGAACCCGTGTCCCATGCATCAGCAGGCGGACTCTCAACCACTGCGCCACCAGGGAAGCCCTGATGACATTCTTAAGTTGCTAAATCCACCAGCCCTGAAGGCCACACTACCTTGAACTTCATCTTGAAGGAAAAAATACATTTTTTATTACAGTTTAAGTTTGTTTTAAGTCTGGCTTTCTGTTAATTTTTACAGCTCAAGCACAGCTAGGAAACACATTTTCTCCCCTCAGCACCTGCCCGATAGTCTTGGTTTTAAAGGGGAAGTTGGATCTGTGCATTTTGAATCATTGATAATTTGGTTCAAACATATGAACTGACCCCGATTCATATCTATATTTATTAAGCACATAATGTAACACATGCCAATAAAACAATGTAGACATTTCCGTATACATCATCTAGAAGTACCTTCGCAACAGGCTCAGGGAGAGAGAGATCATTATCTGCATTTTTTAGGTGAATAAGTAGAATTCAGAGTGGTTATGTTACTTTCCTCCCATCACACTATTACTTGTTGGAAAATTCTTACTTGAGCTCAGGTCTTTCAAATCCAGTTTCCATTACCCTGGCACTTGGATTCAGTGCAGGAAAGATGGGGATGCATGAAGAACTCCACATTGTATCATTTGGAGGCAATTTCTTTTCATGGGATAGACCCCTACTTACTACCATGAACCTTATACTCTATCTAACACTTTTTTTCCCCTGTTGTATCTTGTGGAAAATTACCAAAATCATCGTGTGTGTAACATTCTATTTCTATGAAAATTGAAGTAGAAATATCTATTCTGGCACAACTAACACATTTCTGAAGTTTCTTTGCAGTCACATAATAAAATTATGTGTATATATATGTATGAATATATATATATAATATATATAGAGAGAGAGATGGTATATCTGAAGCATATTTAATTTAGCTTTAAATTTCTTTATTGTCTCACGATTCTCCCTTTCTTGGATTTGCTAACTTAAAACATTCTAATGCCATTCTAAATGGGAAATATTCCTTACTCATTCTAGGGCCGCATGCTGAATTAGGTTTGAATAACATAGTAAATAAAGATGATTATCACACAAGAGAGTGAAACAACCCAGTGTCAATCTCAGATGACAAGATCTCTGTAGAGCTCTGCTTTTAAAAGCCTGAAGTTCTTCAGAAAGGGCTACTGCAGATTCTCTTGATTCTTATAAAATAATTTGTCTGGAAAGATAAAAACTCAAATAATCAAAAATTTTCCTCTTCCTCTCCCATCCAGCACTTTCTCTTGAGTGTTTCTTTTAAAGCCAAGATAACTTGCATTTGTTGCAGTTTTGGACTTTAGCATGAAATTAATTTTTACCATAGCCAACAACTGGTGTTCAAGCCCAAGTGTGGCATGCAAATTGTCCAGAGATGTTGTAAACCTAGATCTCAACCATAAGGCTGGGGAAACATAGAACTTGGGGAAGCAGGATAAGTTCAGACTTTGACCAGTCATACTAGCAATGATTTAACTCAGCGGTCCCTAACCTTTTTGGAACCAGAGACCGGTTTCCTGGAAGACAATTTTTCCACGGACGGGGGAGGGGAGATGGTTCAGGCAGTAACGCGAGCGATGGGGAGAGATGGGGAGCCGCAGATGAAGCTTCCCTTGCTTGCCGCCGCTCACCTCCTGCTACGCAGCCCCATTCCAACAGGCCATGGACCAGTACCAGTCCATGGCCCGGGGGTTGGGGAATCCCTGACTTAACTTCAAGGAGCTCAGTACGAACTAAGAGGCATTGTAAGGCTGCCCAGAGTGTGCTGGGCTGAATAGAAATTCCATTGGATATTGATAGGTCATATGTATTCCATGGATAGTAAATACTCTATGGATAATAAGTATTCCATGGATACAGGATGTAGGATTGCCTACATTTATTTATCCGAAGAACCTATGTGCGTGTGTGTGTGTGTGTGTGTGTGTGTGTGTGTGTCTGTGTGTAGCATCTTAGCAGACCAGTGCTCTGTAAAACACACGTGGGGAAGTGTAAAACACACCGTACAAAAGGGCTCCATTTGAAATAGGTTAACTACATGAAAATGAAGAGGATACAATGGAGAAAACTTATTTCTTTTTAACTATTTTTGTTTGGAAGTTTTACTTTGAATCTTTTCATTGAAATAATAGCATTTTGTATAGTGTAAATACTACTTTTTTCTAAATAAACCCCTCTCCATTTCTTCTTTTTACTCTTAAGGAAACTCTGAGCGGATAATTAGGACAGTTGTATTCTATTTTACAGTTGAAGAAACTGATGCAGAGAGAAGTAAATGCCTTTTACACTTAACATAGGCTAGGTAAGGGCATCGGAAAACTAGGGCCAAATCTGGTTTGCAGCTTATTTTTGTGTAGTCTGGAACTAAGAATTGTTTTAAGGCTTGTTAAGAAAAATAAAAAGTGGAATATTTGCTATTTGGCCTTTTACCAAAAAAGTATGCCAACCTCTGGACTAAGTTATGCTGTGGTAACAAACAATACTTATATCTCAGTGGTTTTGTCAGGCAAAAATGCATTTCTTGCTGACACTGCATGTCCAACACAGGCTGCTGGGAGTCTCTGCTTCCAGATCACTCAGGAAGCCAGACTGACAGAGAGACCTTGTGTCATTATATGCTTCTACGGCTGCCACAGCCGCTGGAAGGGAATATGATGAGATGAACGCTGGCTCTCAAAATTTCCACCTGGGCGTGAAACATACCACTTCTGCTCACGTTTCACCGGCCAAGCAAGTCACATGGTGTCATCTCACTTCAAAGGGACAGGGAAATGCTGTCCTACCTTGTGTGTACAAGAAGGAAATCTAAAAATATTTGGTGAACAATCGCACTAATACAGGGTACACATACTCGCACACACACACATGTGTGTAGAAAGCTAATTCAAGAAACTATATCCTGTGAAACTTGATTTATTGATCATCTCTCTCTCTCTCTCTCTATATATATATATATACATACATATATGTATGTGTGTAGCTATCTCTATTATATATATAGAAATCTCTATTATATATAATTCTTATCCTATGTATAATTCCATATATATATCTCAACATATTATAGTTATCTCTTTATATAGGTAGACCTATGTATTTATCTGTTGACATATTAACATTAGAAGGAAACCTACAGCTGAATCTAAGGAAACTTTTTATTTTATAAAGACAGGTGAGGTTAATAGTGACAGATACAAAGTGCAAGACTCTTATCAATTTTTAGGTTCCCGATAATCTCTTGAGTACTTCTTCCTGTACATTAAACTTCTTCTTTTCTAAGTAAAACCTTATATCATTTTGAAATCATGCTAGATAGATTTTTATATGGTCTCATGTTGGAAGTATTTGCTCTGTGTGACAAAGAGAAGTCTGCCTACCCCCAACCCCCGCCCTCCCCACACACACAGCGAAGAACAATCTTGGTTTCCAAGAGTCATTGTGAATTGACAGTGTCCTTACTACCTGCCTGCATGCACAAGGTCAAACTGTGCTCTGAAATAATCCCACACCTGAGAGCACAGTGGCCACACCCTTCCTGGCTCAGTGGCAAAGCAAGAAAATTTGGGGTGATAAAGAAGTGAAGGAATCATTTTTTTCCTCTTCATGTATGTGTCCTTCCTTCAACCAGAGATTATTGGTGGGTTTGTCTCCTTCCATCTTCAGCCCTTTCTCTTTACTCAGGAGATGCCAAATGAGAGAAACATCAATTGTGAGGTTTCTTAACCATACACTTGGCCATTCCATCCTTGTACACTTTGTCCCCAGAGAGCTATTACTTCCAAAATGGCAAGTTACAAATAACCAATTCCTGGTGAGGGGGAAAACCGCTGAAAGGGACAATTTCTTTTCAGGAGAATAAATCATAATATTTAAAAAGGGGAGATCTTGGAAAAAGCCATCAGTGGAAGAGTCCAAACAGGTCTTCCATCTGTGTTTGGGGAACAGTTAACAGCAATATGTGGGAAGTCAAACAAAAATGGAGAGCAGAGATTTTCTTTGCTTATTTTTTTTTTTTAAAGGATGTTTGTTTAAGGAAAGTATGCGTGGGGGCAGGAAGGGGGAGAGCCATGGCTCCAGTGAAAGAGATGAGTCTTGGTGAGACAAATACCAGCAGTAGTTCAAAGGACTTCTTGGCATGAAGACAGTAAATAAACTACAAAGGCAATTTTTGTAAAAAATATTTGCCCAGCCATAGAGGGAAGACAGTGAAATTGTAAGGTTGCTGCTGAATAATTAAATCCATCATGTAGGGCTCAACTCGTGAACATCACTGATATCCATCTCAGTTGGTCTCTGGCTTTTTCCGTTTTTTTCTCTGAAAGTTTCCATATTTCCATTGAATTTCTTCTGGAATTAACCTTACCTCTGAGAAATGTGATTAAGCTGCTTTTAAAAGCCCCTGGTTTCCATCAGGAAAGAGAAAATATAAATGCAAAGAGAGTGCAATAGCTCCTAGCTCTATTTCCAAGGCATTTGGATGTCAGCAAGTTGGAGAATAAAGCAAGGAAGGCATTTTATCAGACACTATGGAAAGTGATGCAGAAATCCCAGAGAAGATGGCAACTTTTTTTTTTTAAAGGAGCACGAACATCCAGTTATAAAGCCTACATTTTGGTTAAAGATTATGTCTGCTGAAATGAAAAGAGTTGGAAGAATCATTTTACATGACTTTGTTGGCTCATGAATATAAACAACTTAAATATACTGTAAGCTTTTACTTTGAAAGGAACCAGTAATACTTTTATTATTTGTCTTCAAAGAGAAACAAGTTTAAGATTCTCAGTTTTTCACTGATAAAATTACAGGCTATCCGGTTCTCTATGAAGATGATAAAGGAACTTATATAAAATTTTATCCCCACATATTTAAACCTTTCTTATTGTTGTAAATTCAAGTCAATATATGAAAGTTAAAACATAGCTCATATTTGGACTGAAATTAAACTTATTTCAAAGAAAATATTCAAATATACAATGTATCATTCAATTTCAGAAAATAGAAAGTCTTCAGACTTTACATATTGCAGGCTTTATATGTTAGTGGATCATACTTAATCACTGAAGGGTTAATATTCTATGCATACTGTAATTAAAAATAAATAGATTTCTAAGCCACCTTGTTCTCAAATGTGCCAGATGAGGCAAACATTTCACTTCTGTAAAATTAACTTTCTAATTTTGAAGCATTAGTTGAGCCTCCCATCAAGAAATTCTGTGGTGTTTGTTCATTTATCTAAGGTACTTTTTTTCAGACTCATGAATATTTATGAACTACTGGGTTCAACTGAGTGTTATAAGAAGTGAGAGGTAGTGTCTTCCAGATGTAAAGGGTGCTTTTAATTCTATTGCTTCTCCAGATATTCACTGGCATCTTGTCATGCTTGAATGAGCCATTCAAAGTAGAGCTGCCATCTAATCGAAGTACCTGAAGTGCAAAGACGAGAGGAGAATTTAATGAAGCATAAATTGTCTGTTCGCTTGGAGATACAGACTCCTTTACCATAGCACAATTAAATAAAGCATAGTGAAGGCTTCCATTAATCAACCCCAGCCACCTTCTGTTTTGCAGACACGAAACCTACAAGATCAATTAATGTCTTTATTATGAAGTGTGATGCATGGACAGTAAATGTATTCTGTGTGTGTGTGTGTGTGTGTGTGTGTGTGCGCGTGTGTGCATGTGTGTGTGTGTGTGTGTGTTTATAATCAAGAGTGTACTTCGGGCTTCCCTGGTGGCGCAGTGGTTAAGAATCTGCCTGCCAATGCAGGGGACACGGGTTCGATCCCTGGCCTGGGAAGATGCCACGGAGCAACTAAGCCTGTGTGTCACAACTACTGAGCCTGCGCTCTAGAGCCCATGAGCCACAACTACTGAAGCCTGCGTGCCTAGAGCCCATGCTCCCCAACAAGAGAAGCCACTGCAATGAGGAGCCCATGCACCACAAGGAAGAGTAGCCCCCGCTCACCGCAACTAGAGAAAGCCCACAAGCAACAACGAAGACCCAACGCAGCCAAAAATAAATTAATTAATTCAAAAAAAAAAAAAAGAGTGTACCATGACAAAATGTACCACTCTGGTGGGGGATATGCGGGAGGATAGTGGGGGGAGGTTGAACATGTAGGTTCAGGGGATAAAAAGGAATTCTTTGTATATTCCACTCAATTTTGTTGTGAACCTATGACTGCTCTAAAAATGAAGTCTATTTTAAAATATGAAAAAATAAATAAATAAAAGAGCCTACCATGTATAAGACACTCTGTTCAGTGCTGGTAGAGGATACTAAGATTAATCAAAATGGTCCCACCAGCTATAGGAAACAGTAGCCCTTATCAGGTACCAACAAACTGGCTTATTGTTTAACAAAAAAAAAAGTCATTATGCAGCTCTTCAGGCTAAGGCTGTGAAAAGTGCAGGCATTGGAATTTGGAGGAATGGCAACTAGAGTGGCTCAATGGAAAAAACCTCAGCTATTTTTGGGATAATGAACTTTCTTCTGGTTGTGAACTGTATTGAATTTCTTAGTCTTATGGGTGTGTCCATGGGTGACTATGAGCAAGAAAGTCAGAAGCTTAGTCATTAAGGGGAGAGAAAGCAGAGGGCTGTGGGAGGAGTAGCAATGGTCAAGTACACACTCTCCCCACTTGTAATTCTACGGGAACCAAGCAGCTCAAGACATGGAAATGACAACTGGCTGAGAGACCAAGTTTAGAAAATGGGAATGACAACCAAGAGATCTAAAAATTCACCAATAACATGCTATTCATTCATATATTCTTTATTTTAGAAACTATTTCTTGAGGACCTATACATATATGTAAAGCATTTGGGGTGCTAGTCACCAGGTATATAGTAGTGAACAAGATTGACATGTTTCCTGCCTTTTTGTCATTGATAATCTAGTGGTGAATGGCTGGCTCTTTGTGCCAGGAGGCTGTATCACCTGCCACTTTTCCTTTTACCATCACAGAGGTCCAGGATCCAGTTCAGGATCATTCATTGCATTTAGTTGTTATATCTCTTTATAGACTTCTTCCATCTCGAATAGTTCTTCACTCTTCCTTTCATTTTCTTGACCTTGACTCTTTGAAAAATACAGGCATGTTATTTCGTAGAATGTCCCTTAATTTTGGTTGTCTCATGTTTCCTTACAATTAGAATCTTGTTTTCCTTCCATGGCTATATAGATTGGTCCTCAGCTTAAGACTCAAGGGGACCCTTCTGCAGATCAAGAGCTTTCTCTCTGTGCAGTTCCTTCCTCTGCTAACTCTGTCGCATGAATTCTAACTCCTTGGCTTTCCTAAACTCTGATCTCTATCTCCTGAACTCAGTGAAACCAACATGCTTTGCACATTGCACATTGTACTGTGCTGTAACCTGTAAACTACCTCCAGGAAATAAGCTCTCCCCTTTCTTGCCCTTCTCTGGGATAATGGTATGTTGATTCCTGTTGTCCAATGTCTTAAAATTATTGTTTCACATGTTTTGTCATGTTCTCTGATTGAGAAGAAAGGATTTATTTGGTTCTTGTACCCTATCATGACCAGAAGACGAAGTCTATTATTGTCTTCTGACAATTGAAACTACAGCATAAAAATTTAGTGAGTTGACAGATGCTAAACGCCTAGGATGACTGTAGTTTCCTTCTTCAAGTGTATGTGTCTGGAACCTAGATCTTGCTCCTGATCAGCTACTCCAAGCCATGCTCCCATTTTACCACTACATTCTCTGCAAATTGCCCCAAGGGCCCACACCTCCCAGATTAAGCAGCAGCCACCTCTTCTCAGTTACCTGCCATTGTGACCACATCCTCCTTGCAGGTGCCCCAAAGCACCACAGGACTGCAGAACCAAAAAGGTGGACACATTTGCCTCAAGATATCAATAAAGCCAGCCCTGATGATGGGAGAGCAGGCTGATCACAATGGACTGTGCATAACACCCAGACAATGCGTGAATCTATTATTGCTTGAACTACAAAACTGGCTACAGACAAGAGTGACACCCATTTGTTTGACTTCCTTGAGACTCATTTCAAGCAGATGAAATCCATTTTAAAAATGAGTGATTATATAATAAACTTGTGTAAGACAGGGGTTCAGGAATATGGCATCACAGTATGTACCTTTGACAAGCACACCCTGGGAGACAGTGACAATAAGCATGAAGCCTCAGGCTGACTTCCTACGGCTAATAGGGATGACTTTCCATGGTGAATAATGCCGTGCATTCACATTTGTGCCATCTTTACACTTTCTGTGAGCTTTACCAAAGGGACCACCTCTGCTTTCTTCCCATGTTGGAAGAAATTGGAAAAATTGGATGAGTCTTTTCAATAAAGAATTATGGTACAAAAAAAAATGTCCTGATGGGTCCCAACTGTGTGGCAGGGGACGATCCCCCATTCCAACATCTGCGGGTACATGCATAGAATGCCCGTGGTGCCAGGGAGCTCCTGAAGGGACTGCAGCAGCCACAACCACAGGACAAACTCTAACCATGTGGCTGACAGGGTCTTGGTGCTCCAGCTGGCTGTCAGGCCTGAGCCTCTGAGGTGGGAGAGGCAAGTTCAGGACATGGGACCACCAGAGATTTCCGAGCCCCATGTAATATCAATTGGTGAGAGTGCTCCCAGAGATCTCCAACTCAACACTAGGACCCAGCTCCACTCAATGACCAGCAAGCTCCAGTGCTAGACACCCCATACCAAACAACTAACAAGACAGGAACACAACCCCACCCATTAACAGAGAGGCTGCCTAAAATCATAATAAGTCCCCAGACACCCCAAAACACACCACCAGATGTGGTCCCACCCACCAGAAAGACAAGATCCAACCTCATCCACCAGAACACAGGCACCAGTCCCCTCCACCGGGAAGCCTACACAACCCACTGAACCAACCTTAACCACTGGGGGTAGACACAAAAAACAACGGGAACTACGAACTTACAGCCTGCGAAAAGGAGACCCCAAAGACAGTAATTTATGCAAAATGAGAAGACAGAGACATACACAGCAGATGAAGGAGCAAGTTAAAGACCCACCAGACCAAACAAATGAAGAGGAAATAGGCAGTCTACCTGAAAAAGAATTCAGAATAATGATAGTAAAGATGATCCAAAATCTTGGAAATAGAATGATGAAAATACAAGAAATATTTAACAAGGACCTAGAAGAACTAAAGAACAAACAAATAATGGTGAACAACACAATAAGTGAAATTGAAAATTCTCTAGAAATAATCAATAGCAGAATAACTGAGGCAGAGGAACGGATAAGTGACCCAAAACATAAAATAATGGAAATAACTACCACAGAGCCGAATAAAGAAAAAGGAATGAAAAGAATTGAAGACAGTCTCAGAGACCTCTAGGACAACATTAAATGCCCCAACATTTGAATTATAGGGGTCCCAGAAGAAGAAGACAAAAAGAAAAGGAGTGAGAAAATATTTGAAGAGATTATAGTTGAAAACTTCCCTAATATGAGAAAGGAAATAATCAAGTTCAGGAATGACAGAGAGTCCCATACAGGATAAATCCAAGGAAAAACACACAAGACACATATTAATCAAACTATCAAAAATTAGATACAAAGAAAAAATATTGAAAACAACAAGGGAAAAGCAACAAATAACATACAAGGGCATCCCCATAAGGTTAACAGGTGATCTTTCAGCAGAAACTCTGCAAGCCAAAAGGGAGTGGCAGGACATATTTAAAGTGATGAAAGGGAAAAACCTACAACAAAGTTTACTCTACCCAGCAAGGATCTCATTCAGATTTGACACAGAAATTTAAAACTTTAGTGTCAAGCAAAAGCTAAGAGAATTCAGCACCACCAAACCAGCTTTACAACAAATGCTAATGGAACTTCTCTAGGCAGGAAGCACAAGGGAAGGAAAAGACCTACAATGACAAACCCAAAACAATTAAGAAAATGGTAATAGGAACATACATATCGATAATTACCTCAAATGTAAATGGATTAAATGCTCCAACCAAGAGACATAGACTGGCTGAATGGATACAAAAACAAGACCCATATATATGCTGTCTACAAGAGACCCACATCAGACCTAGGGACACATACAGACTGAAAGTGAGGGGGTGGAAAACAATACTCCATGCAAATGGAAATCAAAAGAAAGCTGGAGTAGCAATTCCCATATCAGACAAAATAGATTTAAAATAAAGACTATTGCAAGAGACAAAGAAGGACACTACATAATGATCAAGGAATCAATCCAAGAAGATGATATAACAATAGTAAATATTTATGCACCCAACATAGGAGCACCTCCATACATAAGGCAAATGCTAACAGCCATAAAAGAGGAAATCGACAGTAACACAATCATAGTAGGGGACTTTAACAACCCACTTTCACCAATGGACAGATCAACCAAAATGAAAATAAATAAGGAAACACAAGCTTTAAATGACACATTAAACAAGATGGATTTAACTGATATTTATATGACATTCCATCCAAAAACAACAGAATACACTTTCTTCTCAAGTGCTCATGGAACATTCTCCAGGATAGATCATACCTTGGGTCACAGGTCAAGCCTTGGTAAATTTAAGAAAACTGAAATCATATCAAGTATCTTTTCTGACCACAATGCTATGAGAGTACATATCAATTACAGGAAAATAACTGTAAAAAATACAAACACATGGAGGCTAAACAATACGCTACTAAATAACCAAGAGGTCACTGAAGAAATCAAAGAGGAAGTAAAGAAATACCTAGAAACAAATGACAATTACAACACGATGACCCAAAACCTATGGGATGCAGCAAAAGCAGTTCTAAGAGGGAAGTTTATAGCAATAAAATCCTACCTCAAGAAACAAGAAAACTCTCAGATAAACAACCTAATCTACCCCTAAAGCAATTAGAGAAAGAAGAACAAAAAACCCCAAAGTTAGCAGAAGGAAAGAAATCATAAAGATCAGATCAGAAATAAATGAAAAGGAAATGAAAGAAACGATTGCAAAGAGAATAAAACTAAAAGATGGTTCTTTGAGAAGATAAAAAAAATGATAAACGATTAGCCAGACTCATCAAGAAAAAAGGGAGAAGACAAATCAACAATTAGAAAAGAAAAAGGATAAGTAACAACTGACACTGCAGAAATACAGAGGATCATGAGAGATTACTACAAACAACTATATGCCAATAAAATGGACAACCTGGAAGAAATGGACAAATTCTTAGAAAAGCACAACTTTCCGAGACTGAACCAGGAAGAAATAGAAAATATAAACAGACCAATCACAAGCACTGAAATTGGAATGGTGATTAAAAATCTCTCAACAAACAAAAGCCCAGAACCAGATGGCTTAACAGGTGAATTCTTTCAAACATTTACAGAAGAGCTAACAGCTATCCTTTTCAAACTCTTTCAAAATATAGCAGAGGGAGGAACACTCCCAAACTCATTCTATGAGGCCACCATCACCCTGATACCAAAACCAGACAAAGATGTCACAAAGAAGGAAAATTACAGGCCAATATCACTGATGAACATAGATGCAAACAAAATACAAGCAAACAGAATCCAACAGCAACTTGCAAGGATAGTGCACCATGGTCAAGTGGGGTTTATCCCAGGAATTCAAGGATTCTTTACACAAATCAATCAATGTGATAAATCATATTAACAAATTGAAGGAGAAAAACCATATGATCATCTCAATAGATGCAGAAAATCTTTCGACAAATTCAACACCCATTTATGATAAAAATGCTCCAGAAAGTAGGCATAGAGGGAACTTACTCCAACATAATAAAGGCCGTATATGATAAACCCACAGTCTACATCGTTATCAATGGTGAAAAACTGAAACCATTTCCTCTAAGATCAGGAAAAAGACAAGATTCCCACTCTCACCACTATTATTCAACATAGTTTTGGAAGTTTTAGCCACAGCAATCAGAGAAGAAAAAGAAATAAAAGGAATCCAAATCGGAAAAGAAAAAGTAAAGCTGCCACTGTTTGCAGATGACATGATACTATAAATAGAGAATCCTAAAGACTCTACCAGAAAACTACTAGAGCTAATCAATGATTTTGGTAAAGTATCAGGATACAAAATTAATGCACAGAAATCTCTTGCATTCCTATACACGAATGATAAAAAATCTGAAAGACAAATTAAGGAAACACTCCCATTTACCATTGCAGCAAAAAGAATAAAATACCTAGGAATAAACCTACCTAAGGGGACAAAAGACCTGTATGCAAAAAACTATAAGACACTGATGAAAGAAATTAAATATGATACAAACAGATGGCTAGATATACCACGTTCTTGGATTGGAAAAATCAATATTGTGAAAATGACTATACTACCGAAAGCAATCTACAGATTCAGTGCAATCCCTATCAAACTACCAATGTCATTCTCATAGAACTAGAACAAGAAATTTTACAATTTGTATGGAAACACGAAGACCCCAAATAGCCAAAGCAATATTGAGGGAAAAAAACGGAGCTGGAGGAATCAGGCTCCCGGATTTCAGACTATACTACAAAGCTACAGTAATCAAGACTGTATGGTACTGGCACAAAAATGGAAATATAGATGAATGGAACAGGATAGAAAGCCCAGAGATAAATCTGTGCACATATTGTCACCTTATTTTTCATAAAGGAGGCAAGAATATACAATGGAGAAAAGGCCGCCTGTTCAATAAGTGGTTCTTATTGTCCAGTGAAAAACTGGACAGCTACATGTAAAAGAATGAAATAGAACACTCCCTAACACCATACACAAAAATAAACTCAAAATGGATTAAAGACCTAAATGTAAGGTCAGGCACTATAAATCTCTTAGAGGAAAACATAGGCAGAACACTCTATGACATAAATCACAGCAAGATCCTTTTTCGTCCACCTCCTAGAGAAATGGAAGTAAAAATAAAAATGGGACCTAATGAAACTTAAAAGCTTTTGCACAGCAGAGGAAACCATAAACAAGACGAAAAGACAACTCTCAGAATGGGAGAAAATATTTGCAAATGAAGCAACTGACAAAGGATTCATCTCCAAAATATACAAGCAGCTCATAAAGCTCAATATCAAAAAAAAAAAAAAAATCCAAAACAATCCAGTTAAAAAATGTGCAGAAGACCTAAATAGATATTTCTCCAAAGAAGATATACAGATTGCCAGCAAACACATGAAAGGATGCTCAACAATACTAATCACTGGAGAAATGCAAATCAAAACTACAATGAGGTATCTCCTCACACCAGTCAGAATGGCCATAATCTAAAAATCTACAAACAGTAAATGCTGGAGAGGGTGTGGAGAAAAGGGAACCCTCTTGCACTGTTGGTGGAAATGTAAGTTGATACAGCCACTATGGAGAACAGTATGGAGCTTCCTTAAAAAACTAAAAATAGAACTACCATATGACCCAGTAATCCCACTACTGGCCATATACCCTAAGAAAACCATAATTCTAAAAGAGTCATGTATCACAATGTTCATTGCAGCTCTGTTTACAATAGCCAGGACATGGAAGCAACCTAAGTGTCCATCGACAGATGAATGGATAAAGAAGATGTGGCACATATATACAGTGGAATATTGCTCAGCTCTAAAAAGAAACGAAATTGATTTATTTGTAGTGAGGTGGATGGACCTAGAGTCTGTCATACAGTGAAGTAAGTCGGAAAGAGAAAAACAAATACCGTATGCTAACAGATATATATGGAATCTAAAAAAATTAAAAATAAAAAAAAATGGTTCTGAAGAACCTAGGGGCAGGACAGGAATAAAGATGCAGAGGTAGAGAATGGACTTGAGGACACGGGGAAGGGGAAGGGGAAGCTGGGACAAAGTGAGGGAGTGACATGGACACATATACACTACCAAACGTAAAATAGCTAGCTAGTGGGAAGTAGCCGCATAGCACAGGGAGATCAGCTCGGTGCTCTGTGACCACCTAGAGGGGTGGGATAGGGAGGGTGGGAGAGAGACGCAAGAGGGAAGAGATATGGGAACATATGTATATGTATAACTGATTCACTTTGTTATACAGCAGAAACTAACACAACAATGTAAAGCAATTATACTCCAATAAAGATGTTAAATAAGTAACTAAATAAGTGCAAATGAAAAAAAAATCTACTAACTTACTGTACAAAAAATGTTAAACAAATTTGTAGCAGAGGTTAACAAATTTTACATAGTAGTTGATTATTGGCAGAAGAAAATTTGATCTATGTATCCCGATTTCCAGCCTGAGCTTTTTTAAATAAACTAAATAAAAGTTATTTCATAAAGTTTTATGACAGTGAAACACTGGGGTTTTCACTGGGACTAGGGTTTTCTCTAGTATTTTAAGTATGTAAAATTATAAACTATTTTTGAGTGTTTTAGACTTTCGTTAAATACAAGTGATTTTTGTCAAGTACATTTTCTTTGTGTTTCTTTTTGGATTCTTCCAGGCTGTATTTCCTTAAAATGAATGTTTAACCTACTAGATTCAGTCACACAATGACAATTGGCTTTCTAAGAACTATTAGATGGGCAAGAAGCCTTTGAGCCTAATAATAGTTCATTCTTAGAAACAGGAAACAAAACTTTGCCAAGATTAAACAAGACCAAACACCAAAGGTTCCAGGTCAGTTTGAAACAGAAACCACAAATTTTGATTGGATCTAAACATGGCAGTGTAAGACTCGCAAGGATTGTTTCCAGTATTATATAGAGGAGATATATATACACAGTCTAACAAAGGGAGACAGGAAGGCCAGTTTAATCTAGCAGAACGTTCAGGGAAGGATTGAAAACTCAAGTGTGTTGTAATGAACATACACCTGAGCCCCAAGTCTCATGTTCTGTCACTAACACACCTGGAGTAAGTTAACAGAAGGACAAATGCTTTTGGAGACGTCAGCTAACTTTTCTGAGGTGAATGAATGACATGCAGCACTATGCCAAGTACACCCGCCTCCTCAGAGAGAAAGCAAAGCTAAGAAATGAGAGTTCAAAGGATAGAGTTTAAACACAAAAAAATTAATTTCAGAATTCTCATTTTCTTAATTTATACGATGTAGTTAACTGGGCCAGCATCCCCTCATCTGGTTACCGGGAGGCCAAGAAAAGCAAAAAGATATTCGTGAAGTGTTTTTGAGTCACTAAAAAGAAAGTGGAAATATACATTAAAATGCTTTACTTTTAAAGTGCAACTATAAAAGAAATTGTTATTATACAGCTGGAAGCCAGTTTTTCATTGTCAGTGGTTCTCAGTGAATAAGACTATTGGGTTCGTTAGCACTTCTCTGTGTTTCTTAAAGGGCCTCACAGATTCAAAACCACAGAGAATAACATTTTTTAAGCTTTTTTTTTTACTATGAAATATAATACACATAAAGAAAAGTATAATATATAAAATAACATTATTATAAAACAAACAAAATAGCATGGAACCACCACATACGTCAAGAAATAGAACAATGTCAGCAACGCACCGGCCCTTCTCAAGGTTTGTGACACATTGAGTTGTTCGTTAAAATAATCCCATAATGTTTTCAGAGGATAAAAACATCATAAATCATGTCTTCAAAAATTCACATCCCAGATAAGAGGCATATTCCAGACTCACTTGAACACGGTAAATTCAAACCAAAAATAAGCCAAGATTTGTATTTGGTTTGAGTGAAACATGTCAAGTTAGGAGTTAGAGATAATGAATACAGTCAGCGTCCAACAGAAAACTCAGCTCTACGCTCCTGGTACTTTGCTTCATGATGAAATTATGCTGTTAGGATCTGAGACCCACCTACGGCTTTTGGCGGGGAGGGGCGCCTGAGAAAACAGGTAAATATCATAAGGCCTGGAGGCAAAATTTGTGTAGGAGTAGGTTAATATTGGCCTGATCTGGCATTCACTTTCTAGAGTAAAGGAAGAACTTGTCTTTCTCACAGACAATTTACTTGGTGTTCTTGCTTCCATCTTTCCCAGACCCAATGCTTCCTCTCAATTGGAAATTGTTTCTGGCAGCAGGTATGTGGTCACGCACAGCTAGAGATTCTTCACAAATGCATTCCAAGATAGCTTCTCTTCAAAAGAGGCCATGTGCCTACTATAATATCTTTTCCTCACGTCTTCTTCACCAGATCTTCTCCTGTATGTTTTGAGATGAGCATAGATTTCTGAAATTTTGCATAGCAAGTTTGTTAAATTCTGATAAGGATAACTCCGTAGCTGGGTGCAATTGTTAGGTGAGTAAACTCAATCTCTCTCTGTATATGTAGCTTCATCAAGAACAACAGAAAGAATAAATGAATAAGTGAATGAATGAATGAATGGAGTCCTACTTGTGTGTGCTTTCCAGCAGATTCTGGGCTGCTCACGTCTTGGAACGATTTCTTGTCCCAGCAGAAAGCATATTAGAAGCTTCCTGACTAGGACAAAATTGATTTGCACACCAGATTCTTGTATCCTTACTGGTTACCTGATCAACTGCTGCCCGTCTTCGCTGTCCAGGTGTTTTCCTCATCACCTTGCCTAACCTCTGGCTTCCCTCATGATTGCCTCATGCCATCTTCCTGGTCTCTACTCACTTGCCTGGGCTTTGGCCTGTGTGGCATCTGACTCCCACATGGATCCTGCAGCTAACCTGGTTACGGCACAGCCTTGCTGTTAACCCCTGGCACTTATGTTTTACATTTCTAACCAAACTGCCTTACCTTTGCCTTTGTTTGAGTCCTTGACCAACTTCTGAACTCACCTCCTCTCCCACACCCTCAGCCTTGCCTCACTTTTCTCAAGGCCTGCCTTTGCCTTGTCACATGACACATTCTGTTCGGAGCACCAGGCACTGGTCATTGTTTAACGCACTCTCTGTATTTTTATGGCCATGAGATTATTTGTTTCTCCAGCTATACTATAAGGGCTGATTTAAGACAGGTGCCATTTCTGCACCCTCAGCATCTAGCTTTGTGCCTAGAGCTTAATGTGCCTATATGTATATTTGTTGACGAAAGCTTTTAACCGGGACCAGGATGATGCAAGTGACATGGAGCCTAATCCCTATCTAATACTATCACCTTAGGCAAGAGATTTGATATCCTTGGTTCTCAGTGTCTTCACTTGCAAAATGAGGATGATGATCGGGATGTCCAGCTTCAAAATTCTTCAACTGTGCTTGATACTCAGAACCTTAATTATGAAATCTTCCATAACGATAGTACTCAATTTTCATCCTAAAAGGGGGAACTGCATTGTTCTCACCATTCTTCAAAACTGATTTTCATAGAAAAGTGATTTTTAAGGCAAACAATCCATATTTACCTTTCTCACGCCCATCACAGTGCTTAGCAGACAGGTTCTTCCATCCTAGGACTAATGTAAGAGATGAATCGCCACCTAGTGGACATGTCCCTCGCCTGTGCACTCCCCACCAGAACAAGAGGGAGCTTTGTTCTCTGTGGCTGATGGATCCTACCCATAGCTTCTCCTTCCTCCACCTGACATGCATCTCAACCTTGTAACTGCTTTTGCTTTCTAAAAATAAAAAGTAAAAGACACATTCATTTTGGTAAGAAAAATGTATTTATTTTGACCATATTTGATTTAATTTTTACCTATTTGTGTTTCACAGTTACAGTGTGGTAGACATTTTAGGGAAAAAAGATAATGTCCAGCAAGCTCAGACTGAATCTTTTTAGTCTCTTATCAGTTTGGTTTGAAAACAGTCCTTGAGCATTCAAAGACATCTTGGCTAGACACGCAGAAAAGGGGTAGTAGAATTCACACGTCTCCCAAGCAGAAGGACTATATAGGTAGCCCAACTTTTCATCCAGTTCATCACCAAAGCCTCAGAGTTTTACAGGCTTTTTTGTTTAAAGGAAGACCATTCAGAGGCTAATTTAGGGCTTTGGATTAGTAGTTATTTCTGTGTGGAGTGGAATCTTCACCTGGATAATGTTTTCACTGAGCTTAAGGAAATCTAAGTGACCACTGCTTAGAATGAACAAAAGGATATAACTGCACTAGTTTTTCTTTCTCCATCTAGGAAAAATTAGCCATGAGTTCTGTCAGTGGAGGTTCAAAGAAGCTTAGGAGAGGGTGGTCTGAGTTAATTAATGCAATAGCAAGAGAATTGCTACAGATCTTCAACACAGCTTCTGATGCCTCTAAGGTACTTAATTATTTTAGCAACAGAAACATATTCATTTAACCAGCGCTAATGATTTCTTCCAGCAGCCCCAGATTGTCCAGCTATTCATACTGTAATTGCAGCACAAGGCTCTACATTTCTCCAGCCTTCTCCACAAACACATTTTCCCCCTTTTCATTAGTTTTTCTTTGCCACTAAGTACCTCCAGCCAGCTCATGACCTTCTGAGAATTTAACTCCTGTTTCCTACAACCAACCACCCAGTGCAAAATTTCTTCACTTCTCCACAGACTTTTGTTTAATTTCTCTCTCTTTTATCTCTTACTGTGTCTCAAAAAAACCTTGGAAGTTCTTTGAACCTAAAAATAACTTATCTATTGATCCTAATATCTATTCAAACTAAAGTTCTCTCCACCCTCCCTCCTTACCCACTTCCTTCCTTCCTTTCAAGATAATCGTTCCAAACAGTTCTAACCAAGGTATTAATACAGTCTCCCTGAGTTCTACAGACATATTGCCCAGTGGCAATCCTGTAGAGCCTCAGTCCTAACTAAATCAATCAAAGGATTTTGTCAAAATTTCTAAGCCATGATCTTGTAACTTGCTCTTGAACAGACTTTACAGGCTTGCTCTTTTTACCTGTATTTTCTAGAAGCAGGTATGTAAGTCAATCCAAATAACCAAATAGAAAGGACTCAATAGGGGGTGGAGGGAGGAATGAAGAAATTATCAGCCTACAGCTAGTCTTGGTCATGCTTTCACACCCGACCCCCGAAGGAAAATATACTGTCCTACAAAAGCTATTCTTGTTCCTCTGCTACATTCATACTCTTAGCAAAATCTCTACAGAGATCAGGGAAAAAGACTGATTTCAAAATGAATATACTAATTGATAAGTAATCAATAAATATCTGTCAATGTGCGTTAGGCTGTCTTAGGTGTTGAGTAGAAAAGAGAAATAAATATAAAGCACTGTGCTTGGATTCTCAGAGCTTACAATATTATTTGAATGTTGAACTAACATTTAAATATTCATGGAAGACAGATAAGCAGCCACGTCATAAATCACATCTAATTTTTTCTATGGAAATCATGGCAGAAAAAGCCTTGTGTTGTTGACCAAGGACTTGATGCTCAGCCCTTCATGGAATTTAAAATGAGAGCCACATTAAGTATAAATGGTATATCTGTATGGTATAAATGTTTCTAAGAGGTGTATCAGGAGATCAAACAGTGAAATGTGGTATATTCTGTCAGATGGTGGACTGACCAAAAAAAAATATGTTCACATCTTAACCCCCGGAACCTGGAAATGTGACCTTATTTGGAAAAAAGGGTCTTTGCACGTGTAATTAACTTAAGGATCTTAAAGTGAGATTACCCTGGATTACCCTGGTGGGCCTTAAATCCTATGACAAGTATCCTTATAAGAGAAAGAAGAGAAGACACAGACACAGAGGAAAAGGTTATATGAACACAGAAGCAGATATTCAAATTTTACAGCCACAAACCAAGGAACCCCTGGTACCACAAGAAGCTAGAAGAGGCAAGGAAGGTCCCTTCCTAGAGCCCTCAGAGGGAGAGATGCCTGGCTAACAACTTGATTGCAGACTTGTCGTCCATAATTGTGAGAAAATAAATTTCTATTATTTTAAGCCACTAAGTTTGTAGTAATTTGTTGTGACAGACACAAGATTTTAATACACATGGTAACCAAGTACATAAAACCTTTCGATGGTCTTATTTTACTTACCATAAATTCTGACTGACCTTTACTGTAATTAGTCAGAAATTAAAGGTATAGCCATATAGGATTAACGAAATTCAGTAGATTTTCTCTGGGGAGTGTGATAGCATCTTTGAAGAGACGTGTGGGGATGATAAAAAAGATTTACAGAAACTTATCCATGTGTATCTGCTTTGCTCTCACCTTTTCTTTTTTTCTAAGTTCTGGGTAACACCGAAAGGAATTAGGGAGTAAGCTTTGGCTCATCTGTCACTCTCAAACCCAAGTGTGCCTGGCTTCTTGAGGCAAACCTAATTTTAAAAATTGTATGGTTTTTATTATCTGTAACACAGTTGAGAAAACCAGATCACAAATCTTTAAAATATTCGAACCAATCCTTTAATTTACCACAGCATTACTTCATCATTTTGGAATCCTTAAAGCTATGCTTGGATTTGATGACCAAATCGTTGTCGAAATTTGATCCTGAATGTGTATAATTAAAAGCGTTTGTATCCTAGTCATAAGACTAACTCTTTATCAGATATCGTTTGTAATCATAATCATTAGTCAATTTAAGGGAAATCCAAGATATAATCCTGAAGTAATGACACTGAATCCTAAACAGTGCCAGGTATATAGTAGGCACTCAATAAATATTTGTTCAGTGAATGGATTTATTCCGCTAAAAAAGAGTTTGACTTCAGGTAGTCCTCTGGTTAGAATTGCATAATTAAAATAAACGCATTAAAGCTGAGGATACCTATAGAAAGTCAGAGACAGTGATAAGATAATACAATATGGAAGAAACAGCTGCAAATCCCTGAAGAGGCTGGAAGAGTGACGCTGCCTGGAGTGAGATAAGAGAGGGGTTGGGACTGGGGTAGCTAGAGGGCACACACACTGTCTTGAGGCAGCAGCCACTACTCAGCTGTAGCCAGTTGTCGCCATGCAGAAATTTGAAATTAATTAGCCATTCGTCTGTATTTTCAAGAGAAGCCAGAAATATAGATGAGAACACTTGCCATTTTAAAAGTTGGCAATGAATTCACTTTTTAAAAAAATGCTCTGTGACGACCAAGCAAAACATCTGCTGGCCAGATAGGGCTAGAGTCCTCCAGTCTGGGTCTCTGCTTCCCAGCATCTTTCCCTTTCTCTACCTCCCTCGGGTTTCTCTCTATTTCCTCTTTCTTTTGCTTTCTCTCCTCAGCCTCTTGAACCACTAATTGTCTAGAAACGAATGTCTCCGATAAAAGTTGTGCAGGGCAAAAAGACCGGAGAACTGGATGGGTTCTGAATGTCAGAACAAGGCTTACCTTGTGCAAGTCAGAAAACAGACCAGGAAGCAAGTAAATGGGCTTTAGATGTCATGAATGCTGGGGTTTAGTCCATAATCTAATGAATATCTAATCACTGGAACATTAATTCTTTGGTTCTTAGTTTCTCCATCAGTAAAATGGGGATAATTGCCCCCATGTCAACTGCACCATTATTGTGAAACCAAATGAGATAATAGTTTTAAATGAGCCGCATCAATATAAAGGGCTGTACAGCTAGTAATCATACAGTAGTTACTAGTAATGAGAGGCATATTTATGTGCTGCATGTTCGTTATCATATGATGGTTATATTCACAGAGCACCAGAAATGTGGGTAGCCAGAAGTCAGATAGTCATAAATCAAACATGCCGTAGTGAATTCTACAAGACAGTGTATAATTCAGTGCTAAATTATGTGGTAGAGACTAAAAGTGCTATAAAATTTCAGAGAAGATTGATGACAACTAGAGTAATAGGAGAAAGAGTCCTCAAGGAAGCCAGACTTATACTAGACTTTGAAGGCTGCAAAGGATACTCATAATATTATTGGGTTGTTTCAGATGTCAAAACAAATTTTACTTTAGAATTATGTTTTTATGAATATATCCTATGTAGAGCACCAAAGAAATTTAGTTGTTGGTTTCCCAAACTTCATTCATTCGTTCATCCATCCATCCATCCATTCATTCATTCCGCTGATACTTATTGACATCTATATGTGCCAGGAACTTTGATAGGTGCTAGGAACACATTGTCTGTGTCCTTGGGGAGCTTACCATCAAGAAGTTTGGAAAATGCTAGGTTAATCAAGATAAAACCTTTTTGGGTGAGGTTACTGTGTGTATGTGTATGCATATATATATGTGTGTGTTTAACTGAAGAATTTTCAGATCTTTTGATATCCTTGAGTCTGAAAATCTATAGAAAATGGTGTATTGAGAGTTATTTTACAGATTAGCAATTGGACCCGGCGTTTAGCCACCTGAAAAATTGTCTAGAGGTTGAAGAAAAATATTGTGAGTATCATTTGAAAACATAATATTAGACTCTTCAAACATAAATTGATCTTCTGTTTCCTGCATGTATAATAATAGCCAATTTGTAGATTACAGAGATATTTGAAGTTATCCAGGAACTCATCTATAGTGAGGTATCTAGGAACTCATCTAGTGTCGCTGGTTAATAGGGCTTATACATATGTATGACCACTGTAATCAGCAAAATACAAAACCATTTAAAATTGTTCAGTCATATTGTTATTATGTACTTTGTCAATTTTTAGGATGTCTATCATGAGTTGTGCTCAATTTTTAAATTTTATTTTAGAATAGGATTCTCTGACATACATTACCACCAGTCTTACAGACACATTACAATACTTGCGTAGTTTATTTTGCTCTACTGTTTTCTTACTAAAATAAAACCTCAACTTTAGGAGCTTCAAAATTTATTTGAAAAAATATTGGTCTTATATAAAGCTGACTACAGTGGCAGGTCTATATCTTACCAATAACTTAAATTTTGAAACATGGGATTTCTGTGAGAGATTTTGAATGAAACTATTGTTTCATTCTTCTCTAAATCCATAATTCATTCATTATCCCATGCAATCACCAATAAACAAGCACCTAGTATGTGCAAAGAGTACCAAGCTTCAAGGTAGCTTTATTTCAATAATGACCATGCATTTTAAAATAAGCTTTCTACTTGCTTGCTCTAATTTCAACTTCATGACTTTGTTTTTTATAAAAAATGCCAAGTATCTCTCCATTTTTGAGGGATTAAATAAAGAAGCATTTAAGTGATAGTGTTTTTAAAGTAGAAAAGTAAGTTAGATTTAAGAAAAACAGACCCTAAGGAAAAATACAGAGAAAAAATAGGCATAAAACATAAGCAGCCTGAACCAATGATTTTCAAGCAAAATTGTTTTCCAAAAAAATAATTTGCAAAATTTTTCAAAAGGCATCTAGGTTTCTTGAAGATAAATTATATATTATAACATTTAAGGTAAAATTCAGCTGCTTTTTTTTACATTAACCTTTATCCATTAACACAAGTACTAATTGAATTTAGTTTACTAAACTCTAACATTTTTTGAAAATTAAAAAAAATTTTTTAATTAATTTTAAATAATAGAAAGCTTTATAATTTCTTCAGTAATTTAAGCTACTTTGAAGCCTAGTAGTATTCTCTTTAAATTCCTTTAAGAAACTATCTTGTTTGAAAGCAGAATGCAGGAATGCAGTCATTTTTGTCTCTACTTTTCCTATAACTGCAAGCTCTTTGCTCTAGCTATCTCCATATCAATGATGTAGGTTTCTACTAAGGCAGCCAGCAGGTTTTTATTCCCACTTAACAAATGTTAGTAGTAAAAATGGTAATTGCCAATACATAAATAAATACATAAAACAAACAAATCCACAAATCAAACCAAACCTAAACAACAACAGTAACAAATAAAGTTTTCACCTGTGAAAGGTGAAGTGTGAGACTAGTAATCAAAGATGTGCTTATTAAAAGGAGAATAAACATTATTTATCACCTGACAGATTAGTGTCGATTAAAAGTAATATTTTATCTGATGTTTCTGAGGGCACAGAGAAACAGTTGCACTAAGTAAGTAAACTTCTGGAGGGAAATGTAAAATGTGTGCATCTTTGCTACCTGGTACTGAAATGTCCATCCCAGCTTTGGTTTCAGCAGACACCAGTTGGAACTATGCAAATAACCAATAGCAGAGGACTTGAGTACTAAATCACTGTACATCCAGACAGAAGCTTAAAGCATTTTTAAAAATGTTCAGTGAAATTGGTTTTGCATGAAAAATAAGTTCTTTTCAAATTATTTTAGTTATTTAGTATTACTAAATATTATTATATTAATGATGTTAGTATTTAAATAATTTTACTCGGTGAAAACTGAGTAAAACATACTACAGAATACTTAGGGTGTTTAAGATGCTAAAGTACATTACGGATTTTCAAAAAGAAGGTTAGTATTTAATGTTTATGGGATCAGAGAATCCTTTTTCCAAGACATAGGTAACGGAATTAGTGCTCTAGGAAACTATATTCTCTGCTTTCTACCATATAACCTCTTCTTTTAATTCTATATCCCTGTTATTTCAACATTTTAAAAATTATAATATTTTTGAAGGTAAAAAAATCATAAAACATTGTATAAGGTGTAGTATTATTGTTATTTAATGCACTTAAAATATATGAAGTACATTTGAAAAAATATGTATATATACATATATATGAAAATATGTAAATAAAAATGTCTAGAAAGCTATGCATCAAAGAATTTGCAGCGCTTATCTCTGAAGAGTGGCATAACTAGTAATATTTCTTTTCTTAATTATATTAATATTTTCCTGTAAAGTATATGTATTGAGATAATAATTTATTATTTATGTTCTTTAAATGATTGTTTCAAGAGTATAGCATATAAAGATTAGGAAGGTGAGGAGTATGGGCTTAAACTTGAGATTTATAGTAGAGCATTAGGAGACCCATAAGAACAAGATAGGGGGCATTAGGAAGGCAGGTGCCTTAACAGGAGCGTGTCAGAGGGGAAAGCTGTATCTCTTGCAGAAAATGTATAACTTATTCACATTGGAACAGTGGTTCAGTTGTATCCATTTGTGAGCTGGATCTGGCTTGTACCATCATCACAGGGCCAATTGTGTGCACCTCTTCCCAGGAACTCATTCAGTGATACCACACTGATAACTCGAAATTGGCCACAGTGAGAGTATTTAAGCCATGAAAATTGGGAAACACTATAAATCAGGGATCCTGCACCTCTGCAGAGAGCCAATTGTTAAACACTTACCATCACAGTACTGGTTATATGCAAGTTGTTCATGCACCTAAAGTATGCTTTTCTTTTTAATAAATTTATTAATTTTATTTATTTACTTGTGGGTGTATCTTCATTGCTGTGCACAGGCTTTCACTAGCTACAGCGAGTGGGGGCTACTCTTTGTTGTGGTGCGTAAGCTTCTCATTGCAGTGGCTTCTCTTGTTGCAGAGCATGGGCTCTAGGTGTGTGGGCTTCAGTAGTTGTGGCATGCGGGCTCAGTAGTTGTGGCTTGCAGGCTCTAGGGCACAGGAGCAGTAGTTGTGGTGCACAGGCTTAGTTGCTCCATGGCATGTGGAATCTTCCCGGACCAGGGGTTGAACCAGTATCCCCTGCATTGGCAGGCAGATTCTTAACCATTGCACCACCAGGGAAGTCCCCACAAGTATGCTTTTCTTACTGCTACCTACCACACATGTATCTCTTATGGTGAACCACCTCTGCTTACACGACTTAAAATCTTTAGAGGAAATGATTAGGTTAGTTTGGTCAATTTCAAGTTGATAAAGCAGGCTTAGGAAAAAAACTTTGAAGAGTGCTGTCTACTAAATATAGAGATATTTTTTCCTCCATCCAACCATTCATCCAGCCAGCCATCATTATAACCCTCAGAAGTAAAGAAAGAAGGGGGCACTCAACACAGAGACTAATCACCTTGGATTATTTCCACCTGGAATACCTGAGGATCTAAGGGTGTTTTCTTTTACTTGGCTCTGTGAATTGACTCTTATTTTAGATTCAAGTTATTTCTGTGGCCAGAGATACTTATTTTATTTCTATATTTGGTGTTAATATTGGTATCTAAACTAATAACAATCCTAGAAAAATTAAGAAAGCAATTCTATTTACAATAGCATCAAAAAGAATAAAATACTGAAGAATTAATTTAACCAAGGAGGTGAACGACTCGTATAATGAAATCTACAAAACGTTACTGAAATAAAGGAAAGATAGATAAATGGAAAGACATCCCATGTTCATAGATTGGAAAACTTAATATTGCTAAGATGTCAATGCTACTCAAAGAAACCTACAGATTTAATGCAATCCCTATCAAAATCCCAATGCCTTTTTCTGCAAAAACAGAAAAACCCATCGTAAAATTCATACAGAATCTCAAGGACTCCAAGAAGCCAAAAAATCTTGAAAAGGAAGAACAAAGCTAGAGGAATCATATTTCCTGTTTTCAAAACTTACTACAAAGCTACAGTAATCAAAATAGTGTGGAGTTGGCATAAAGACAGACATTCACTTACGTGAAATACACAGAATAGTCAAATTCATAGAGACAGAAAGTAAAATGGTGATTCCAGGGGCGGGAGGGCAGCGGGGAGGGGGAAGGTGGACAGAAGAATGAGAAGTTACTGTTTAATAGGTATAGTGTTTCGGTTTTGGAAGATGAAAAGAGCTTTAGGGATGGATGGTGGTGATGGTTGCACAATAATGTGAACGTACTTGATGCCACTGAACTGTACACTTAAAATGGTTATTTAAAATAGTAAATTTTATGTTATGTGTTTCTTACCACAATACAAAAATTGGGGGAAAATAGTAAATTGATTTTTCAATAATTATGATAAAACATTGACTTTGTAGTTTTTAAAGACTTCAGCCTACACCACTTGAGCTTTCTCTTCTTTCTCACTCTTCACTATTGTTTTTGTTTTGCTTCACTTCAGGGCCTTTGGATCCAAAAAGTTCATGTTCGAAACTCTTGAAACGTGGGCACATTTATTTACAGGCCTTTTACACACAGTGAGGGTGTTTCACTTGCCCAGTTCCATCACCAGTCTGAACCTGAACTAGAGGGATTTATTACAAATGAACACCTTGTAGTCAGGGCCTCCTCTTTGCCTCAGGACACTCACCATTTTGAGAGGCTCCCCCAGAGGTTGCTCAGCCTCTGGGAACCGTTTTACTTGCCCCAGAAGGCTGCCACTTTCCATGCCACCACCTCCGATATGTGCATGTCAGTGGTTTCACCCAAAGGCTAGAATAATTTTCTCCTCTGAATTGGCTTTCATTTGAAACAATATAAAGATGGAAGAATAACATGAGGGGAATGGATACTTAAAATGTGCACTAACGAGAACCCTCAGATCCACAGGTCCGTGAACTCTCCACTCTGTGACTGCCCAGAAAATGATAACCAGTGACTCAGATTAGAGCGTCTCAGGGCTGACCTTCCTTTTGAGTTGTCAGAGAGTGGCATTTAACTTGCCCTAACTCCCCAAAGCTAGGAAATCTACTCTTCACAGACAAAACACCCTGCTGACACCAGAAAAGTCACGAAGCATAATGTGATCTGTTAATCAGCCACCAGAGTACTTAGGGCAAGAGTATCTTTACAAACCCTATTTAATGAGAGTTGCTTGATAAACTGCATCAGATGTAAAGTATAATAAAGTGAAAAAGTCCTTAGAGGTCTCTCTTGCAGTTTAGCTGATGTGTAACTGGGTTTCTAAGCTACCCATCTTCATTTAGTAAGTCCTTACAGTTGACTGGGTGCAGCACTTTTTCAATTCTGGACACATTAATATGTTTGTCACTCATATTTCAATAAAGCTGTTGGAGGAGGGGGAGGAGAAGGAGGGGGAGAGAAGGGAGAGGGGAGTCGCCACAAAGCAGGGATTTTCTTCTCAGATTTTAAAAATGAAAATAGATTGTTAGACACTAGCCTGATAATTGGTCATTGTTCCCATGTTCTGGGCCTTGGGCAAAGTCCTTTGTGTACGTTATATCCTCCAATACCCACAAGAACCCTATGAGGTAAGTAGGGTTATAATCCCTATTTTACAGATGAATACATTGAAGACTTCTCTTTTGGGGAGACGGTAGAATTAATTTACTTTTCCAGGTTTATTTGGCTAGTAAAGTGGTGAAGTCACATTTCAAACCCAGGCAGTCTATTGCTGTTTCAACCTTTATATGTCTATGAATAATTTTTTAATGACGACAAAATAGGTGCACTAAAGAATTTATTTCATTTTGAGAACTGAGAAGGAAACAAAAGAATCTCTGAAATAGAAATCAGATGTTCTTTCTCATCATTCATTTTTTTCACCAAATAATTTTTCAGGTTATCTAGATGTCAAACGCTGCTCCAGAAATCTGGGACACAGGTATAAAACAAAATAAAACAAAACAAACAAACAAAAAAACCATGATCCTTGCTTTATAGTTATGTAACCCATGAATTTTAGCCTTCTGGGATAAATGTAATACTGGAAGTACATACAATTTATAGTAGCAGATTCCCTGGTTAAGAATCCGCCTGCCAATGCAGGGGACACAGGTTCGAACCCTGGTCCGGGAAGATCCCACATGCCACGGAGCAACTAAGCCCATGCGCCACAACTACTGAGCCTATGCTCTAGAGCTCGCATACCACAACTACTGAGCCCCCGTGCCACAACTACTGAAGCCTGTGCTCCTAGAGCCCGTGCTCCACAACAAGAGATGCCACCGCAATTAGAAGCCTGCGCACTGCAACAAAGAGTAGCTCTCGCTCGCTGCAACTAGAGAAAGCCTGCACACAGCAACGAAGACCCAACACAGCCGAAAATAAATAAATAAATTAATTAATTAATTAAAAAATTTATAGTAGCTACCTCTTCTGAGAGGCAGCAGGGGTGAGGTAGCGGTGAGCGTGGGACTACCTCAGAAAAACTTCATGGAGCACTATAAACTTAATCTAAGTCTTGAAATTTTGGTCAGTTTTTTCCAGATAAACCAAGGTGGGAAGCAGAAAAAGAAGTTTACAGGCTATAGAAACAACATATGAGGCAGGCAGGATGGTATAAAAGAGCAGATGTTTTCAAAGGTAGAAGCCACAAGGAAATTAATTTTTAAGTCAATTTGTTGTAAGAAAAATCATCCATATTAGAGTTGGAAATTTCTGGAACATGAAGGGTGTCCATTAGGCTATAGTAATTTCCAGAAATAAACATGAAATCCATTGTGCTTTGTGGCCAAGATGTGAAAAAAAAAAAAAAGATGAACTTGAGGAGTTTAGCTGTGATAGACACTTCAGGTCACAATGTGTGACCTAGGATTGCTCAGTGCGTGGTATCTCTAAGTGGTATATCAGTAAAATGAAAATAATTTGGGTCTGGACTAAACTTTTTCTGGTAAACTAAATTTTACATGGCAACAAGACCACCTCAAAGATATTTTAATAAATGAACTAATGTTTATTAAACCTGCTTTACAAACTTTACACTTTTATGAAAATGTCATAAACTACTTTTCTAAATCCCACTTTCTCTTTAGGAAAATAGAGCACTTGAAATGCCCAAACTTTTAATGCTCATTTTCCCCTTACAGAGTCTTATTCTTATGAAATTGCTGTCTTACTTTTGTTGGAAAATTTTAAGTCTATCATTTTTAGTACCATATAAACGGACGTCTCTTAGTTATCTTCTTAAAGAATTTCTGCTTTTATTTTTATAGATTATTGACTTAATTTGTAAACATTGCATTAACTTTAAAGAAACCTCCAAAGACAGTTTTTTTATTTTTGTTTTTTTTTAAGGCCAGAATTTCCTGAAGATTTTGAAACTTCAGTTCATGTTTATTATGACTACCTCAGGGACTGATAGGAGTCTGAGAACACGGATAAGTTATTACAGAAAGTCCTATTGAGCTTATTTCAAGAACATTTCTATCTGTGAGGGCTAATACCCAAGGCTGATGCTATCACGTCATGTTACTTTGAAGCTTGGTAGGGAGAAAAAAAAAAGGTAAAAAGAAGCATTTAATTGACTAAAAGCAATGGAACAAAACACCAATTGATTTTTCTGTGTTCTTGCGTAAAACTGAATGAGGCAGAAGACAAATTATCAAAATCAAAATAATATGTCCCCAGAATAGAGTTTATCATTACGTCCGGGATGGTAAGGATTTACAGAGCACTTAACTAAGTCTGAGGCCACTTAAATGTGATAAGCAGTTTTGCCACACACTTCCCTCCCTTTTTCTCTTTTTTCTTTCTCTCTTTTTTTTTTTTTTAAGAGGGTGGGAATAGGGCAGTCCCTGTTCTGTTCAGCTTCAGTTTAGAAAAGAAAAAGGGGAAAAAAGTGGCCCTCTATCTAAACCGTAAGAGCTTCCTGGGAAAGTTAAAGAATACTTATTCTTTGGAAATTCAGTTGTAACCTTTTCCTAGATTAAGTTTTGCTTTGGACCTGATGGTATCTCAGGTCTGAGAATAAAAAAAAAATTTGTCACAATAAATCCACACTGTCATGCTCTCATAAGACATATATGAGCTTGCTTGCTGTAATCTCACTCTTTCTCTCTCTGCCCTCAGTCCCTTTCTCTATCTCCTCCAAAAACTGTATAGAGACATATATGGTATGTTGTACATGGACATAGCAGGGGGGGATCAGTCGTATCTTGACTGCTTGAGGTAGTGTCTTTTTCCTCTGAACTTCAGGTTTCCCTTCTGTAAAGCTAGAGTAATCATATCTACTCTTCAAGATTATTATGAAGATATGCTTAGCTTATATTAAATACTCAGCAGTTGGTGGTCATTATTACTGTTATTTTTATTATTGTCATTATTATTCATTATCACTACCATAATCATGTTTGGAGAATGAATGAAAGAAATTTAGAGCTCATCTGAGATTGTAGTACCTATTGTTCTTTTAGCCAAACACTTTCCTGGAAACAAAATATTTTGGTTTCCATAACAGGAAGATAGTATAATGATTAGACTTATCACCAAAACAGAAGTAAGAAATCAATGCCAGCCTTGTACATTTACCTTAACCAAGAAGAACATCCTTTTTCAAACTTAATGGTGGTTGCCCCATTCAGTTTAAAAACTACTTCTGGCTGCAAACTTTTTGAATGTAACTTTAGCCAGCATTTTAGGTTAAAATTGTTCTAAAATCATTATTTCAAGATGGCTAACAGTACCGCCCCATGCCAGCCACATGAAGCCAGCACTCCCAGGGGACTTCACCTCAGGCCACAGGCCCTCCTGCTTCGCTTCTTGCTCTCAGGAAGAACTGGAGACCATGTCAGCCATACAAAACGCAAAGCTAATTTTCAAGTAATATGAGAGTATATGAAAGCACTTCTACTAATTACAACTTATGACATAGGAGATATAGTAGTATTTTGCTTATAGTAATACAGAACTAGTTAGAGTAGGAAAAGTTCTGAATCAATAAAGATGCTTGCTTTTAAGACTATTTCATTTCCTATGAAACGTACTTGAACAAGAGGGAAAAAAATATGACTTTTCAAGGAAGGGGAAAACTTGTAAATTAAACTATGAATTTTAGGGTGTTTTTAGAAAAGTATCTCTTAGGTCTGTGGAGGCGAAATTCAGTTTGTTTCTTTGTTTGTTTTGCGGTACGCGGACCTCTCACTCTTGTGGCCTCTCCCATTGCGGAGCACAGGCTCCAGACGCACAGGCCCAGCGGCCATGGCTCACGAACCCATGTCCTTTGCATCGGCAGGCGGACTCTCAACCACTGCGCCACCAGGGAAGCCCCAAAATTCAGTTTTGTAATTGCTACTATTATACACGTGTGTTTTAGAGCAACTGGCAGATAATTGCAGAATATTGTTACAGTGCATATAAACTTTTGACACTATTTTTCTTACAGCTGCAGAGTTGATATGATATATCCTACTGATGAAAATATTTTATACTTGTTTTCTTGTTACAAATTAATTATTTCAATCATCACTTAACTACATCTCCCAATTAAAGCACAATTTTAAGTACTGAAAATCAAATTGGACCCTTCAAATAAATGAATCCCCAAATATCACATGTTCTAAATAAACTAAATTTGAATCCAATATCTAATCTTTCTTTCATAAAAAAGTCTCTAGTCATTTATGTCAAAATTGGACCTCCCCAATGGAGTTCCTATGTACCTATTTCCATCCTCAAACTACTCATTTGGTTCACAAATCACGTAATTATGAGTACAAAGGGATCTTGGGAAGTGCGATCGCTTTACTGGCACATGTAAGTAGAATATGGCTGCTCAATTTCCATCTTAATGCATGCAAATGATAGACCCACACATCCAGGCATCGTAACTGCCCCCGTGCACAGCCGGTCATGTTGGCTGTCGAATTTAAGGAGATAACCCTGCTCCTCTGAACATGCTGAACAACATTCAGCAGAATTGTCTCCAACTCTATTTTTGTTGAAATGTCTTACTTTTATTTCTAAGTAGGTAAACGTTGAATTCTAGTACTTAACATATTTTTATCTTTTGCCTAAGAAAGTTGATGTGTTACTATATTTTATTTTATAATGAAACTACCACATTGTCCTCTGTCAATTCTATAATCCTTGTAGGGCTTTGGGCCTAAGATTTGCTAATGGTGTGCCCTAACCTCCTTGAGCTTTGCTGTCCTCATTGGAGAAATGGAACTGTATTTAGAGTGCCATGTGCAGCACAGAGGCTGTATGCTGTGCAGTGTGAAAGATGCTTGCACAACTGGACACCACAGCTCAACTATCTACGTTAGGATACAGGTTTAATCTTTGTAACAGAGGCTCAAAGTTAGTGACTTAACAAGCTATCAGTTGATTTCTCTCTCATGGGTCAATCTGATTAACTGAATGTAAGCAGATCAACACTGTCACAGCAGAGTCACAGGTCCTAGGCTCCTTCTCCATTGCTTCTCTGCCATCCCTAGGCTGTTGTCCTATACACATGATCCAAGAAGGCTAACTGCAACATCTGCATTTCAGGCGGCAGGATGAAGGGAGGAGGGAAGAGGGGCCATGTTGCCATCCTTGAAGGACATGTCCTAGAATTTGCTCACATCATTTCCCCTCCTGTCACATTGGCCAGAATTTGGTCATGCGGTCCTTTGTGATTGCAAGAGATTCTGGGAAATGTTGTCATTTTCCCAGTAGTGATAATCCAAGTATGCTATGCAAGAAGGAGTGACTTATTGGACAGTTAGATGGGGAGGAAGTACACCGACTATATTTCCTTGTTTTCTATGTTCTTGACACTGTGGTATTTGGGGCCTTGATCCTGGAGGGACTGCTCCTCCTGGAGCTAGCTAATTCCTAAAAAAGAGCACGCCTCCCATTCAGAAGCCAACCAATCCAGAGCCCATACCCTCAACCATCTCTTTTATCAAATGCTCACACACCAAGCTAACACAATCCCTACATCTTCCCGGAGCCAGGGGCTGGACAATTAGGGACCACCTCTACAGCCCAGGGCCTGCCAAACTATTCAAACCATCCAACCCCAAAGTTACTCAGTGAACCTACCCCGTCTTGTCCATACCTCCCACAAAATAATGATAATAATGATAATAATAATAATAATAAAAGGCTCTGGATCATGTTCTGCTCTCGCTTCTCTTCTGGCTTTTGACCATCCCTGGTCCTTCTCCAGGTGACCCTGTGGGGCATGCCGTTCATCTATTTCTAGGGATCTGTGAGTACAAACTTCTTCCTTCATGACAATCATTTCCATGTCTGCAGTCTTACCATACCTGACTAAAACTAATTCTGGGTACATTTTTTTTTTAACAACTTTATTAGAGTATAATTGCTTTACAATGGTGTGTTAGTTTCTGCTTTATAACAAAGTGAATCAGTTATACATATACATATGTTCCCATATGTCCTCCCTCTTGCGTCTCCCTCCCTCCCACCCTCCCTATCCCACCCCTCTAGGTGGTCACAAAGCACCAAGCTGATCTCCCTGTGCTATGCAGCTACTTCCCACTAGCTATCTATTTTACGTTTGGTAGTGTATATATGTCCATGCCACTCTCTCACTTTGTCCCAGCTTACCCTTCCCCCTCCCCGTATCCTTAAGTGCATTCTCTAGTAGGTCTGCATCTTTATTCCCGTCTTGCCCCTAGGTTCTTCTGACCATTTTCTTTTCTTTTCTTTTTTTAATTCTTTTTTTTTTATTCTGGGTACATTTTTAACATAGGGAGCAACTAGGAGTCTCTGCCAGAGGGCCTGTTACTATCTTTCATATATACTACACAGGGATAGTTCAAGGATTAAGTCACTAGTGAACACTAACTTTGTAACTTTGTAAATACTAACATTCTATACAAATATAAAGGCAGTTATACAATCCAAGAGTAAAAGATCTTTAATATGAAAATTTTTAATATTAATATTTATTGTGTCATGCAGTTGAAACTAACATCCCTCACCACTAACTTTTATTCTGATTTGGCAAACACTGTAAAAAGAATGGCCAGATTTGAGATGTGGGAGATGAAATCTCATCCCAGTGCTTGATGGTGAAGGGGCAAGTAGAAGCTAGATCCCCAAGCTTTAGACACCTTCTATAGAGCCTTCTTGTCTTTATTTTGGTTGATTGTGGGGACAATGGTAATAGAAAATTCTTCCGTGAATTACTGAAATTTTCCTTGGTTTTCCTTGTATTACCTTTAATTTTTATCACTGAGCACACTAATAAGAAAACTAGAAAGAGAATCTTCCATTTAGTCGCCTTTAACTATTAACACTGAGAAAAGAGGTTTATTTTGTTCAAACAATTTCTCAACTGTTGGACTTCAAATGTATGTGTATTACAAGGAAAAATCTCCCAGCAAAAGCTGCAACACAGATATAATACAATTCATTTGTAGGACAAACTTTTTGTGTGGTTGACAAACTTGATACAAATGAGAATGACCCAGTGTGCTTGTTTATATTGGACATTCCTGAATTTCACTCACAGAAATTCCAATTTAGTGCGTTTGAAGAAGGGCTCAGGCACCTGCAATTTTACAAGCATCACAAGTAATTTTTTAATATACATTTTTGTTAATACCTTTTGAGAGATAATTCATATACCATACAACTCACCCGTTTAAAGTGTACAATTAAATGCTTTTTATTGTATTCACAGAGTTATGCATCCATCAGTGCTAACATAATCCATAACATTTTCATTACCACAAGAAACACCATACCCATTAGCAGTCAACCCCATTTCCCCGTACTCCCCAGCCCTAGGCAAAACACTAGTCTATATTCTCTCTATATACATTTGCCTATTCTGGACATTTCATGTAAGTGGAATCATACATTATGTGATCTTTTGTGTCTGGCTTGTTTCCCTTGATGTTTTCAAAGTTCATCCATGTTGTAACATGCATATATCAGTACTTCAATCCTTTTTATTTTTGAATACTATTCTTTTATATGGATATACCATATTTTATTTATTCATTCATCAGCTGATGGGCATGTAGGTTGTTTCCACTTCTGGCTACTGTGAATAATGCTTCTACGAACATTTGATTATAAGTTTCTGTGTGGACATACGTTTTCATTTCTCTCAGATATATACCTAGGAGTGAAGTTTCTGGGGCAAATGAGTAAGTTTATGTTGAACCTTCCGAGGAATAGTCAGACCATTTCCCAAAGTGGCTGCACCATCTCACATTCCCAGTGCCGGAATGTGAGGGTTCTGAATTTCAGCACATATCACCAACACTTGTTATGTGACATTTTTTTTTCCTTTTTTCTTTTTTTTTTTTGCGGTACGCGGGCCTCTCCACCGCTGTGGCCTCTCCCGTTGCGGAGCACAGGCTCCAGACGCGCAGGCCCAGCGGCCATGGCTCACGGGCCCAGCCGCTCCGCAGCATGTGGGATCTTCCCGGACCGGGGCACGGACCCGTGTCCCCTGCATCGGCAGGCGGACTCTCAACCACTGCGCCACCAGGGAAGCCCTGTTATCTGACATTTTGATTCCAGCCATCTTAGTGGGTGTGAAGTAGTATCTCATTGTGGTTTTGAATAATATTTTCCTGATAGTTAATCAGCATCTTTTCATGTGTTTGCTGATTATTTGTATATCTTCTTTGGAGAAATACCCATTCAGACACTCTGCTCATTTTTAAAAATTAGGTTATTCGTCTTTTTCTTATTGAGTTGTAAAAGTACTTTATAGACTCTAGATACAAGTTCCCTAAGACAGATGATTTGCAAAAATCGTCTCCTATTTGTGGCTTGTCTTTTCACTTTCTTTAAGCACAATTGTCGTGCAGCTCCATGTTTTCATCTTCCTACTATTGCTTGTGATTTTGGTGTCAGAGCTATAAATTCCAAATGATTTTTTGCAGTGACACAAGATATATCTTGAGAAACGCTGACCTAGCTGCAGATGGTCCTTGACTAGTTCATTCTTTTTTTAAAATAATTAATTAATTAATTAATTTTGGCTGCATTGGGTCTTCATTGCTGCGTGTGGGCTTTCTCTAGTTGTGGCGAGCGGGGGCTACTCTTCGTTGTGGTGCATGGGCTTCTCATTGCGGTGGCTTCTCTTGTTGCGGAGCATGGGCTCTAAGTGTGCAGCCTTCAGTAGTTGCAGCACACAGGCGCAGTAGTTGTGGCACATGGGCTTAGTTGCTCCGCGGAATGTGGGATCTTCCCGGACCAGGGATCGAACCCGTGTCCCCTGTATTGGCAGGCGGATTCTTAACCACTGCGCCACCACCGAAGTCCTAATTCATTCTTTTGGAGCCTGCTCTTGTGGATGTATTGAGAGGTATTCTCAAGGAGGGCTGGGAAGATTAGCCTAAGCACCCCCGTTACAAGACAGTCTTCCATTTAGTCATTCATCTAGTAGCTATTAAAGTATTACAGACATTATGAAAATTAGAAAGAGGTGCCAGCTGTGGGAAGATAGAATCTTTGGTACAAGTCTCAGTGGTAGACTTGTGTCAGATGTGGAAGACAGTTTGCCCCTTTCTCCTGTCCTGTGTAGCCCTTTGCTGGGTCAGTGGCTTAACTAACAGACCTTGGGAGCTATTTCAAGCCCTGCTTATTCGCTTGGCTGGACGCTTGTATAGTGCACAGCTGTACGTGGTGGCCTGGCCACTTTATTGGGTGCTTTATTTTGTTATCTCATCAAATCTTTGTGTTAACACCTCTGTTGTATAGATATTGTTACCCCCATATGGCCAGTGAAAATACTCGGGCAGGTCAATTGGCTTCCTTAAGTTTACAAAACTTGTATGCAGTAGTAGAACTGAGATGTACACCCCCATCTGGTGACTTCGATTCTAATGGTCTTTCCATTATGCAACTTTCTTGTATTCTATGTGTCACTCAACTTTTAAGACCTTAAAGCTTAGTAAATTCCTCTATCTGAAACAGATCAGAAACTACTTGACATGTTGGGAACCTATTTACCTTGCCTGAGTCTGAACTGAGATCACTACTACCTTCCCGTTGCTTCCCTACATCAAATACCTGCCTTTTGAATTCAGGAGCTTGGCAGTGTTCTTCTTCCTGTACTGCTGAACCAGAGGAAGAGCTCTTCTACTTTCATGGAGTTGCCAAAATGCTGTGAATCAGAAGAAATTCTGGAATTTGGTATGGGATTACCTAATCCCTGGAATGCCTGGAAGGTTTTTATTCAAATGAGACATAAAGGTCTGGGATATGAAGCTCATGAACACACACAGGTACACAAGGGCACAGAAAGAAAACCAAGGGGCTATGGCAGAGGAGACTGGAGGAAAGGCTTTAATAATTCCTTTCTTTGCAGGCAAATCTTTTTTTCACCCATGAGATACATATGGCTGCATCTCTGGACAACCTGACAACTTGTTGTTCACCTCACTGATATCTCTCACACTGCTTTCCACCTATACTATGTTTCACTGTGTGTGTGTGTGTGTGTGTGTGTGTGTGTGTGTGTGTGTGTAGAGGGCTGTCTATTTTCTCTCTTCTCCTCAAGGGAGAAATAAAAAGGAGGCTACAAGAGAATAATTCACAGAAATTCAGGATGTCTGTAGGAAGTGGAGCTCAGCATAGGAAGTGGATTTGTTGCTCATCCTTGTACCTACCTGAACAGGAGCAAAGATATTTGGAGAGAAGTGATTGGAAGGACAGAGGGCATGGGTAGCCTGTGTTCCCACTATGTGGTCTGGGAAGAACCAGGGTTTGGAGTATTTTGATGGGCTAAGTAACAGAGCAGGAAGTAGCTGCACTAAGCTGCCTTGCTGGTGTCCCAAGGGTGGCCTGTCAGACTAGGGGACCACCGCACAAGGGGATATGGGGCATATCAACTGAGATCAAGTGGAGGAGGGTGAAAGAAGCACAGCTGCATCTCCTAGGGCAGGGAATTGCACAGGGGGATGTCCCTTAGAGACTCTTGGAAAGTACACATGTGTCCTCGGTGGCCAGAGTTGAGATACCTGCTACACCAAGGGTATCAACTGTCAGTCACTGTTATCCAGGGAAGCTTTCATGATTCCAAAGAGGATTATAACAGCAGCCACTTAAGTCAGAGGGTCTTGTTCCTTTCCTTCACCCTCTCTTCTGCCATTTCATAACAAAGACGCTGAAGCCAGGAAAAGACCAAAAGCAGGGTCTCAGAGCAGCCTGCTGGGTCACATCCTCCCCTCCCCTATTCATGTCCCTCGAGCCACAGAAATAGAAGCTTTGGTAGAAAGAAAACCTTAATTCAAATATGAGGTTAGCATTTTAAACTCTGTAAAAACAGGCATATATTAATGAAAAGTGTACAGATTGTTATGAAATCTGCCCAAGATTCAAGAACTTTATTCTCAATGTGAAGGGGACATTTGATATAGTAGTTTGGGTAGTGACTGGAAAAATAAAACCCAATAACTTCCAGGTTTTTATTTTTTCACCTCACTGAGTAGAGTCTGCCAAATAACCTGGTTTTAAGCAACCTAATTTTGTTCTCACCTTTGCTCTTTACTACTCTCCCACTGTTCTCCAAACATCATCTACTCATCTGTTCCCAAGTTAACACTGTCCTCCCTCAGGATATTCTATTTGTGATCAGTCCCTTCTGTCTTCGTTAGGCATCTCTGAGTCATCTTAGGAAATAATTCCCAATTACAATCGCGTTTCTGGCTTATTGCTCAGGTGTGGGCATTCTTGATCTCTACTTCTCCACTTCCTCCTCTTCTAAGGACACAATTATCATTCCCACAGGAGGTATCCTTTCCTATTTTGTTTACAGTCTGACGTGCCAGTCTCTACTTATGAATAAGGTAAAATTGTTCTTTCAGATCTCAGAATACATTGTCTCAAAGATTTTAAATCATGTAGCACCTGCTCATTGAGAGTATACATTGAGGAGGGCAGAATTAATGGTATTATTGTTTACAATTCCCTTACGAAAATGAAGCCACTGTTTCCACTTGGTTTGCTGGGGATTTGGATTCCTCAACTGCAAGAGGAAAAGGGGCTCTCTTGGCCCCTGGAACTGGGGCCCAGGTGGAGTCAGGGCTGCTGATGGCACATGGTGAGGACAGATGGCCCAAAAAAAGGGGAGCTGGGTAGGTATGGGGAATCTTCCCTGCCTGCTACATTTTGGCCCCAACCTTCCTTATTTCTCAGGGCATAGAACACACTCAGCAGAGTGTTCATTCCACATCTATTCAACACATATATGCTGAGCACCTACTATGGGCCAGGCACTGGGCTAAGGAACTGTATGTACTGCGTGAACCTAACATATAAAGGCCCTGTTCTCACAGAACTTCCACCGGCGACTACACGTCTGAAGTAAGAGGACTTTGCAGAAAGTGAATTTATAGTCCTTCTAGACTGTAACTTCCATGAATTTAAGATTCATTTACGATTTCCAGGACAGCAATTTTGGGGCCTCATCTGGCTAGTTCTTCCTGGGGGTTGAGTTGTATGAGGGAGTCAAACTAGATCTGTGGGCGGGAGAAGAGGCACTGAGATTCAGGCTGCGGATCCTGTTAAGACAGCGCTGGGTGTGGGAAAGGTAGCAGTAGGGATGATGCTGGTGTGGGTGGAAAGTGGCCTAAGAAGGAGGAGCTTCTGGATGGATTCACACTCCTCCCTGATATCCTAAGACTGTCATCTCATCTTACCCCAACCCAGGTAGAAAACCTGTTGTTGTCAGCCCTGCAGTCCTAGCCAGTGCAGGTGGTGATTAGAATACGGAGAATTACAGCAGCAGTAATTGGTACCCCACCTGTATCCACTTACTGTTATCATTTCTGTGCATGCTGGACCAACTTCTCATTGCAGACCCAGCATCATTTAACCTGAGAGCTTTCTCTGGCCACCAGAGCCCAGTCTGCCTGCACCCATGCAGAAGTGGCAGACTTACCCCCTTGGAAAAGCCCTCAACCAATGACAGGTGTATAAATATTCCAGCTCCCTCTCTCTCAGATGGGATACCACTGAGGTTCATGTTCTGCATGGTTTCTCAGCATCCCCTGGTGGGACCAAGCTCCAGTTGCCCGTAGTGACAATCTACTTGAAATGTACCCTTCATTAGCTTCCTTCCCTGCTCTGTCTCCTTCCCTACTTCTCTATAGACATTTCTTGGCCTTGCCTCCCAAATAAACTACTTGCATTCAAATCCTTGTTTCAGGGCTTGTCTCAACGAGAGCCCAAGCTAAGATAGACATTGTGTTTTTCCTGTTTCTAAAAATTGTCATTGAGGTTTTGATGGGGATCCCATTGAATCTATATATATCTTTGGGTAGTATGAACAATATTAACTTTTCTAACCATGAACACAAGACATCTTTCCATTTATTCGTGGCTTCTTCAATTTCTTTCCTTAATGTCATTTAGTTTACAGTGCATAGAGCTTTCACATCCACAGTTAAATTTATTCTTAACTAAATATTTTATTGTTTTTGATGCTATTATTTTCTTTATTTCTTTTTCAGATAGTGGTTACTGTGTGGAAATGCAGCTGATTTTTGTGCATTGATTTTGCATTCTGCAACTTTACTAGTTTATTAATGCAACAGTTTTTTGATGCAGTCTTTAGAATTTTCTATAAACAAGATTGTATCATCAATAAACTGAAACAATTTTACCTCTTCTTTTCTGATTTGGATACATTTTTTTTTCTTTTTCTTGCCTAATTGTCATGGCTAGAACTTCTAGTACTATTTTGAATAGGAGTGGTGAGAGTGGGCAAACCACTCTCACTTTGTCTTGTTCCCAATCTTAGTGGGAAAGCTTTCAACCTTTCACTTTTGAGTATGATGTTAGCTCTTAGATATCATATATGGCCTTTTATGTTGAGAGTAGGTTGGTTGTTGCCAGTGGATGAGAGGTGGGGGAAATGGGGAGAGATTGGTCAAAGGGTACAAACTTTCAGTTATAAGATGAGTAAGTACCAGGGATCTAATGTACAGCATGGTGACTATAGTTAACAACACTGTGCTGTATATTTGAAAGTTGCTCTTAGAGTGTTAATATTCTCACCATAACAACAAAAGAAAGGTAATTATGTGAGTTAAAGAATGTGTTAACCAAGCTTATTGTGGTAAACCTTTCACAATATATGCATGTATCAAATCAGCACATTTTACACCTTAAACTTATACAATGTTGTGTGTTAATTATATCTCAATAAAACTAGGGGAAAAAAATAAATATTTTGTGAAATGGTATGGGAAGGAGGAGGTAGTCACAGGCAGCTACCAACAGAGAGAAAAAGAGATAAAAATTCCCCAAAGGAGTTGCAGAAATAGGGCACGGGAAGGGCCATTATACATTCACAACTGCAGTTTTGAGTGAAACTATAAATTTGATACTATATTTAAAATAAAATTATTTCAACTTTCTGAGGACTAAGAAGAGTAACAGTTTTTAGCACAATGTTCTTTTTTCTAGTTTTTTAATGTCTACATTTGATACTCATGTTCAACAGCCAAGGACCCTAGTGTCCTTGGAGTGAGCAATTTCCTTGAATTCTTTTCTTGTTAGAATGACATTTAATGCTTTCCTTCCACCTTTTAACTTGTTTTTTAAACATCTTTATTGGAGTATAATTGCTTTACAACGGTGTGTTATTTTCTGCTCTATAACAAAGTAAATCAGCTATACATAAACATATATCCCCATATCTCCTCCCTCTTGCTTCTCCCTCCCACCCTCCCTATCGCACCCCTCTAGGTGGTCACAAAGCACCAAGCTGATGTCCCTGTGCTATGCAGCTGCTTCCCACTAGCTATCTATTTCACATTTGGTAGTGTATATATGTCCATGCCACTCACTCACTTCGTCCCAGCATACCCGTCCCCCCACACCACTGTGTCCTCAAGTCCATTCTCTCCATCTGTATTTTTATTCCTGTCCTGCCCCTAGGTTCTCCAGAACCTCTTTTTCTTTTTTTTTTGGATTCCATATATATGAGTTAGCATATGGTATTTGTTTTTCTTTTTCTGACTTACTTCATTCTGTATGAAGGTCCATCCACTTCACTACAAATAACTCAATTTCGTTTCTTTTTATGGCTGAGTAATATTCCATTGTATATATGTGCCACATCTTCTTTATCCATTCATCTCTCGATGGACACTTAGATTGCTTCCATGTCCAGGCTATTGTAAATAGAGCTGCAATGAACATTACGTGAATCTTCTTGAATTATAGTTTTCTCACTGTATATGCCCAGTAGTCGGATTGCTGGGTCGTATGGTAGTTCTATTTTTAGTTTTTTAAGGAACCTCCATACTGTTCTCCATAGTGGCTGTATCAATTTACATTTCCACCAACAGTGCAAGAGGGTTGCCTTTTCTTCATACCCTCTCCAGCATTTACTGTTTGTAGATTTTTGGATTATGGCCATTCTGACTGGTGTGAGGTGATACCTCATTGTAGTTTTGATTTGCATTTCTCTAATGGTTAGTGATGTTGAGCATCCTTTCATGTGTTTGTTGGCAATCTGCATATCTTCTTTGGAGAAATGTCTATTTAAGTCTTCTGCACATTTTTGGATTGGGTTGTTTGGGTTTTTTTTTGATATTAAGCTTCATGAGCTGCTTGTATATTTTGGAGATTAATCCTTTTCAGTTGCTTCATTTACAAGTATTTTCTCCCATTCTGAGGGTTGTCTTTTTGTCTTGTTATGGTTTCCTTTGCTGTGCAAAAGCTTTTAAGTTTCATTAGGTCCCACTTGTTTAGTTTTGTTTTTATTTCCATTTCTCTAGGAGGTGGGTCAAAAAGAATCTTGCTGTGATTTATGTCATAGAGTGTTCTGCCTATGTTTTCCTCTAAGAGTTTTATAGTGTCTGGCCTTACATTTAGGTCTTTAATCCATTTTGAGTTCATTTTTCTGTATGGTATTAGGGAGTATTCTATTTCATTCTTTTACATGTAGCTGTCCAGTTTTCCCAGCACCATTTATTGAAGAGGCTGTCTTTTCTCCACTGTATATTCTTGCTTCCTTTATCAAAAATAAGGTGACCATAGGTGTGTGGGTTTATCTCTGGGCTTTGTATCCTGTTCCATTGATCTATATTTCTGTTTTTGTGCCAGTACCATATTGTCTTGATTACTGTAGCTTTGTAGTATAGTCTGAAGTCCAGGAGCCTGATTCCTCCAGCTCCATTTTTCTTTCTCAAGATTGCTTTGGCTATTTGGTGCCTTTTGTGTTTCCATACAAATTGTGCAATTTTCTGTTCTAGTTCTGTGAAACATGCCATTGGTCGTTTGATAGGGACTGCATTGAATCTGTAGATTGCTTTGGGTAGTACAGTCATTTTCACAATGTTGATTCCTCCAATCCAAGAACATGGTATATCTCTCCATCTGTTTGTATCATCTTTAATTTCTTTCATCAGTGTCTTATAGTTTTCTGCATACAGGTCTTTTCTCTCCCTAGGTAGGTTTATTCCTAGGTACTTTATTCTTTTTGTTGTGGTGGTAAATGGGAGCGTTTTCTTAATTTCTCTTTCAGATTTTTCATCATTCGTGTATAGGAATGCAAGAGATTTCTGTGCACTAATTTTGTATCCTGCTACTTTACCAAATTCATTGATTAGCTCTAGTAGTTTTCTGGTAGAGTCTTTAGGATTCTCTATGTATAGTATAATGTCATCTGCAAAGAGTGACAGCTTTACTTCTTCTTTTCTGATTTGGAGTCCTTTTATTTCTTTTTCTCCTCTGATTGCTGTGGCTAAAACTTCCAAAACTGTGTTGAATAATAGTGGTGAGAGTGGACAATCTTGTCTTGTTCCTGTTCTTAGAGGAAATGGTTTCAGTTTTTCACCATTGAGAACGATGTTAGCTGTGGGTTTGTCATATATGGCTTTTGTTATGTTGAGGTAAGTTCCCTCTATGCCTACTTTCCGGAGGGTTTTTATCATAAATTGGTGTTGAATTTTGTCAATAGCTTTTTCTGCATCTATTGAGATGGTCATATGGTTTTCCTCCTTCAGTTTGTTAATATGGTTTATCACATTGATTGATTTGCGATTATTGAAGAATCCTTGTATTCCTGGGATAAACCCCACTTGATCATCCACTTTTTAACTTTGGTTTGATTTATCAACTCTGGAAGACTTTCAGAAACTTAAAATGAATTCTGAGTACATATCATCGAGCCAACTGTTTTTATTATGGAAAAGTAAGAAACACAGTTTCTTCATCTATAACTAGATTAATGCCCAGGATTCAATGTCAGTAGAATGTGTGTGTGAAGAGATTTTCTAGTAAAGGAAATAGATTTGGTGGGCTACTATTCTTCCCTGATCCATTTGTAGTCAGTGGCGTGGTTTTTTTTGTTTTTGGTTTTGGTTTTTTTTGCGGTACGCGGGCCTCTCACTGTTGTGGCCTCTCCCGTTGCGGAGCACAGGCTCTGGACGCGCAGGCTCAGTGGCCACGGCTCACAGGCCCAGCCGCTCCGCGGCATGTGGGATCTTCCCTAACCGGGGCCCGAACCCGTGTCCCCTGCATCGACAGGCGGACTCTCAACCACTGTGCCACCAGCGAAGCCCCCAGTGGCGTATTTTTAAATGATGGCTGAGTGAACCAGCCAAAGGACACACACACACAAATACTTTTTTCCCCCTCTAAGTTCATTTGTCATTATGTAGGTCATAAGCTTGACTACTCTAATAAATTAATTTTTTTCTATAGAAATTATAAGCTTCTTTAGGATGGGAAGCAATTCTTACCTTCTGAATTATTCCTGAATACCTAAGGTCTAAAACAGTGCACATAGAAGGTGCTCAGTAAATGTTTGTGGACTTGAGCAAAGAAAATAGAAGCGAAATTGAGAGCAGTCTGTTTGTGACAAGTATTTGCTGAGTCTATAGATGTTCTTCTCTTCTTTTTTTCTTGATGAGTTATAGCAAATACTTAATCTCGTTTGTATCACAGGGTTAAAATGTGATCACTCATATTTTGTGACAAGAGCCTAAAGTCCCTGACATTCATCTCGTCCTTCAATTCTTTTTACTGATAGAATAAAAATAACTGCTGTTACTTCTACTCCCTGTTCTGATACCTGTACTAGAGTTCTCCAAACATTCTTCTCACTCTGCAGAACGTCCTTTGTTTTCTGTCTTACTTCCACCTTTGCTCACAGGAGACAGTAATGATGGTATGTTGGCTTTTTGCCCCAGCCATGGTGCTTTCATTAAGCTTCTTGTCCTCTGGGTCCCATTGTCCTCTAATTAAATACATGGAGCCTGGTACTCACTGAAAATACACAGCAACTGCTAAAGTTTTGCCTCTTAAGAAAACCTCTGCGTTGCTCTCTGCCCTGCCGCATAGATTCTAAGATCTCTACCGCTTCCTTGTGTTCAGAAACAAGATTCTTCGGTTTGCCTTGGTTCAGTCAGACAGATGCTTTATAAAAATAAATTAAAAAGAAAAAAACACACCTTATACTTGTCAGTCTGTGGGGAGGAAAAGAAAAGAGATTGAGAAAGTGACTAAGGTTACTATCTTTGACTCAATTTAGTTGGACTGCTTTATTTATGCCTTGATCTTTCCCTTTACAAAAACGATGGCATTTTTGATACTCTCCTCCAGGCAGCCTCCCCAGGGCAAGTGCAGATGTGCTGAGCCATTTGGCTGCAGCGTGGACCTACTCAGAGAGCCTCCCTTCTCCCCAATGAAGTCATCTCCTCTCAGCAGCCCAGCCTTTCCCATCACTCCATGTTGGAACTTGGCTTTGGCTTGCATAGTTCTGTCATGATGTAGATGGTCTTCCAGTTAAGTTCTGGAGAAATCTACCCAACCATGAACAGGACATTTACAGCAAAAAAAAAAAAAAAAAAAGAACTCTTTTATTGAAAGAAACATTTTACTGTAACATTTTGATTTGGAGGTTGGGGAGCAAAGGCTTGGTATCTGATTTCTGGGGGAAAAAATCGCATTCTTCATGGCTTTCTAAGGATATTTGTCTGTATTTAATTTCTCTGAGTAATTTATATACTTCAGGCTAAAGTGTAATGAGCTTGTCACCATCACTTTGCCTTTTGTAGGCTTTCTTTTATTTTTTAAAGAAAGCGACAAAGACCTTATATGATTGAATAGTTCTGCATTTCCTAGAAACCAAAGAAGATTTGAAGTGTTGGGTAAAATGTCTTTCCCTAATCTGTAAATTTTTTTTTTAAAAGCAATCTTAAAGGGTTGACTTCCTTTTTCTAGGGTCTTTGGAATTCATGAAAGGTGCATTTTTAATCTTTCACATTCTTTCACCACCCAGAGAGGATATTTGCTTCATTGTGCCTAGGATCAGCCAGATCAGGGACTTGAAATGTGAACTCTGTTTTCGGAGTGTGGATGGGACTGGAACCTTGTCATTCCTAGTGCAGCAACAGATAATACGATGTCTAAGAACACTTCACCTGATCAATAAAAAAGGAGAAGACTGAAATGTGATCCTTAAGGACCTCAGAAGGAGGTTTAGATAAAGATAATGAAATTCTCTGGAGACCCACCTGACATCTACACCTTTCTTCTCTAAGTCTTTGGCTGGCTGCCCTCTGACCTCAGCCAAGTTCCTAAAGACAAGATCAAGGCAATGAAGCAAGGCACGTAGCTTCTGGCTTCTGGTTTCTTGTAGACACCAGTGCTGGGAATGAAGAGCTTGTTTTATCTACACCTGGGACCATGGAGTTTACATACAGAACATCCCCAGTACAAGGACATGATTTAAAGGGGGATGCACAGAATGATATTTTAATTACTGTTTAATTCAGACAAGTGTATTGGGCAAATATAGTTTTAGTTATAAAAGCTGCAAATATATATTTTCTCATTCAAGAACTTTGGATGATTTTTCAGACATAGGAGAATAAGAAATAACTTTCTCTCATTCTCTTTTTCTTGATTAAAGAAAGAGAGAAAGGAATGAAGGAAGGAAGGAAGGAAGGAAGGAAGGAAAAGGAAAAGAGAGGAAAGGAAAGGAAAGGAAAGAAAGGGAAGGGAAGGAAAGAAAAAACAAAGAAAGAAAGATAAAGATGTCCTCAAGGAGAGCTACATAGAAATAATACAGCTGTAGACTCTATCCTGGATGTACCAGGTATGCTTTCCTTTTTGTTCTTTCTCTATCATACATAGCTAGAGGGCGAAATCTGCCTTAGAGAAAGAAAGCAGATATTCAGGGGTGTCATTTCATTCTGGTTGTTTGACAGCTTGAAGAAGCATTTAATTTTCTAAATAATAATGTTACAAGCCAAGGTAAAGAAAAGGCATGCAGTTTAAAGCTTTTCAACTTTGTCCAAGTTCTGACTAGTTATGTCTGCCTGAGAAAGTGCCTTTGCCCCGTAGAACTACTCAATCAAGAGTTGTAATGTCTATGGACACTACAAGGAACCAAAACGTTGGAGGGCTGGAGAAACACATTTGGCAAGATAAAGGAAAATATCTCAGTATATAAGGAGTAGCTGACCCATAATTTTAATCATGTTCCATTATGTACAGATGGTATTATTTGTAGTGAATGTTAACCATTAACATTTGCTTGAAAATGGATATTAATCTGCTATTAGTTTCTTGTTTCTGCTCTAGGTCTCCTTTGTAGAAAATTTTTACTTAACTGTATTATGAAGGGAGAACAGGGTAATGGGGAGATAATAAGCTTTTCAGATTGGGAGATCTACCACTTAAAAAGTGGCTGTGGGCAGGACACTTAAATTCTTTGGAACTCAACTAGGTTCACTCAAATTTAAAAATGAGAATAATAATATATACCTTGAAGTGTTTCAGAGAAAGATCTAACCTAATGCCTGGGTATAAACTTCAATAAAGACTCTTTTATTTCATTTTTCTCCCTTTCTGAGTGAGCTCATCTCGGTCATAAAGATGCTATGAGGAGCACTGAAAAGACCACTGGACCAGGAGTCAAGAGTTGTGTGCTGGTAACAGCTTTGCTATTAATCGTGTAATTTTAGGAAAGTCACTTTCTGGGCCTTAGTTTGCTTATCTGTTAAACGTAAAGGTTGAACTCCAATTCTGTTCTATGACTCTGTTATTCTAAATATATTTTAATGGACTAGAATCTCAGTGTTGGAAATGGTCGTATAATAACTGTACTAAGAATAAATAAATCATTTTGAAAACAAATAAGTTGATTTCCAAATCCTAGAATTAATAGTTACATCGTTCACTGTAGTGAGCTCATAGATAGGTAGATAGATAGATAGATAGACAGATAAATAAATAATGCACATTTTGAGGACTGAAGTTCTCCTAACAAATCTTCTACCTGTTTATTAATTAAAATCTATGATCATGCAGAACACATACAACTTTCAAAAGAAACATTACAACAAGAGTCTAGGCTGCTACAAGTTTTAAAGTATGAGCTTAAGCCAACCTACTCAAAGAAATTCAGAGTGAAAATGGACTTTCTCCTTTAATCATCACTCTGTGAGGTGTTGTGTTTGATATAATTTTATAAGTAGGGACTTCAGAGAGAAGAATTATCTCATTTTCCATATTTGGAATACTTCCATATTTGTGTAGAAAGAAAAGTTTGCTCTCCACTCCAGTATCCCCAGTGTTAAACTGATATGCACCTTGGATTTATTTTGTTTCCATTGTATAAACTCAATACTTGACTTCAAAGAAAAGTAAGATACAAAGTCCCTCTTTTCTAAGGGGCAGAAATCCTTTGTGTCAACTGGTTGACCCTTGCTCTGTCAGGTCCTATTGGAAGTCTTTTGTAACACAATGCAGGGGACTCTTCCATGTGTTGATGCTGTTTACATAGTCGGGTGGACCTGGCTAGATATAAAAATCACATAAACTCATGAAAGATTATGGTCCCGTTTCCTGACCACAAGGATGGTGATTGATATATCCAAGGAACCTCTGTTACTCAGAAAAATTGCTAAATGTTCTACCATGAGGGGCACTTTGAAACACTGAGGGAAAGAAAGAAAGAAGAAAGCTGAATCTAGACTTCTGTAGGTTTGTGGCAGGGGAAGAGGATCTGTTTGAATCCGACAAGGGATTTGCTTCGGGGAATTTCCTGTCCGGCCCATTATTACCGGGATCTTTGTAGATTGCGCAATGACGTTGGGTTCCCCATTGGGCAGCTCCCGGGGAAAGCAATGGGGAATTCTTACGCTTTCCCTCTAGGTCTCAGAAGGATCTCGTTTTCTCAGTGTCTCTTTCAGGTTGGCAGAAGCCAGGAGCCTGACACTTCCCTCAGATGGGACAGGCAGACTCGGTGGCCGCGTAAACACACTGTAACCAAGTTCTTTGCTGATTTTACAGAGTTTCATTTGCTCCCAAGAAGCACTGACGGTACTCAATTGTCTAGTGCTGGCCTGCCCCACAGGAGCCTGGGGGCTCCTTTCCCCTAACCCAGAACTAGCAGCACGGGGGGCGGGGAAGCGGGGGTGGGGAGGGGTGGGAAGGCAGTGGTTTCCTTGCGCACAGCGCGATGTTACTTAGTGAGTCGCTGAATGGGGAGCGCTGCTGTCCCCAAGCCGATTGGTACTTCTTGTCAGGAAGAAACGCTGAGAGGTGGGAGTGCCTGGGGAGGGAGGCAGGCGGTCCCTACCGCAAGCGCGGGGAGCTGCCTTTCCGCTCCTTTGCCTGCTTTCCAAGCCTGGGCTTTTAGGAGTGGCTGAAGCTGCGGAGCGCTCGAGGAGCCTGTGAATGAACCCTCCTCCTCTTCCTCCTCCTCCTCCTCGCTGAGTCTCCTCCTCGGTGCTGACGGTACTGTGATATAATGATGATGGGTGTCACAACCCGCATTTGAACTTGCAGGCGAGCTGCCCCGAGCCTTTCTGGGGAGGAACTCCAGGCGGGCGGGCGCAACAGCCGCGAACATTAGGTGCTGTGGACAGGCGCTGGGACCGGGCTCTGCGGTCAGCCCCGCATCCTCCCGCATCCTCCAGCACCATCCCGCACCCTTCCCCAGGCCACCGCGCTTCCTATGTGACCCGCCCCGGCAACGCCGAGCCCATTCGCGCAGCGCTGAGGTGAATTTTTCCCCTCAACTGCAGTAAAGCCGCCTTTCAAGGTAATCACGTTTCTTTTGTTCCCCCTTAAAAAAAAAAAAAAAAGAAAAAGAAAAGAAAAAGAAAAACTTATAGGAAAAAAAATCGAGTTTAGAAAAAAAGAAGTACGTTGTAATTGGTAGAAGGCTTTAATTAAAGCTAAGAGAACTAGCTCTGAGAAATTAAGAAAATATGTGCACTGTAAAAAATGCAGGTAACTTTCAGAAGGATGTTTGGAGAGAAGAATACAGGGGAACCTTGGTGCTGAAAAAGATCCAGACAAAAGAAGCCCGGGGTGGGGTGGGAGTAGAAGGACAAATGGAATTGGGGGAAGGGAGGGAAGGGAATGCAGAGAACCCCTAGAAACGTCGTGGGGTCTTGAGCTGGAGAGGAGGGACCCGTGGCACCTTGATCCTTTTTTTTTCTTTCTTTTTTTTTTTTTTAACCTTCTCGAGGCAAAAGTTTGAATGGGGACCACCGAGACTTGCTCACATACAAGTCCCCGAAGCCGCCTTGGTGCAGGCCACCTGGCTCCCGGCCCCTGATGTGTGGTCAGTGCCCGGCGTTCCTGGAAAGCTGTTCCCAAGCAGCTTCTGACAGGGCGATCCGGGACCTGCGCGGACGTGACCTCCTCAGCCCGCGGGCGGTCTGGGAGGAGGTCAGGTCGGGGAGGTGCAGGGTCCCCGGTCCGCGTCTCTTCGGCGACGCGGGGGCTGTCAAGGCTCTCTCCGGTGCCCCTGGGTTCTTTTGTCCTACGCGCGGTGCGCCGGAGCCGGCCGGGAGGGAGCAGGGGAATGGGGGTGGGGTGTTTGGAGCGACGCGGAGGTCTGCGAGGCGCCAGGGCGGGAAAAGCTTGCCCCGAACCAGTAGGGATGTGCAAGAATTTTATCTCACCCTGAGGAGCGAAGTGGAGGCTTTTGCTCTGGTCTCAACGAGCAAACCAGCGCTCAGATCGCTCTTCAGACAAAGGTGGCGCGGGGACCCGAATCTGGGGCCTCTAGGACCAGCCCTCTCGCCCGGACTACTGCAGTCCTCCTTTTCCTTCCATTTCCCCACCCCCTCCCAGCCCGCGGCCCTAGTTGAGCAACTTTACTGGCGGGTCTTGCGGCGGCGGAGAGCGAGTGGCGGCAGCTCCGGGGGACGCCCTCGGCTGGAGCGCCCCACCTCCCTGCGGAGGCGTGGGCGCCACCGGTCTACATCCCTGGTGCGTGAGGGCTGGGGGGCATCAGGGTTGTCCAGGCTCACTGTCTGTGTCACTGGGCGTGGAGCAGAAGGTGGGTTAGGCAGCGGAGAGCGAGGTAGAAAACTAGTGTCATAGCTTAAACTATTTGCTCTCGGATCCAGCTGCGCCGTAGCAAGTCCTGCAAGTCCCCGGGAGATGCTACGGGAGGGAGGAGAAATCTACGCGGCGCCTGGAGAGCTGTCCCGCGGTGCGCACACCCACAGGCGGAAGGACAGTCTCGCTATCTGTGTCCGTTTCTCATCTTTGTCTCTCCCTCTCTGTCTCCATCTTCTCTGCCTCTCTTCCCCTCTTCCAGCCTCTGCTTGGTCTCTTTGGCTCCTGCGTCCCCTCCCCCCACGGCTGACAAATGAATGGCTAGTGTGAAATCCCTGCCTCCTCTGTCCGCGGAGGCTGGCAAGGAGGGAGGAGCGAGGGAGGCGGTGCGCTCCTTCGGATCTACCCCCACTTGCTGTGCTTCGAGCTTGCAGAACCCAGATGTCTAGGAATAGGGAGTTTCTTGGTGGGTGTGGGCGCCCCCTGATGGAGAAATGTAGCACATGTGGAGGACAACGAGCCCCCCCGCCACCCCAAACCAAATGAGCCGCTTTCACAGCCATGTATTCAAGGATGGAGCACCCTAGCTTCCCCTTTAGTTGTTAGTGTTCTACTTCGGAATCTGCGACGTAAATCTAGGGATTTGGAGGGCCCAGGAAGAAGACTTGTCTTTAAGGGCCGAAGCGCCTTCTCCCGAGTCAGCTGGGACATGCGCGGCACTCTGGGCCAAGCCTGCAGTTTGGTGGACTAACGCACGTGGCCAAGGGAGGATCCAGGTTTCGGGGGGCTTGGCGCTCAATCTTGGACGTCACTTTAAGAAAGATCATACAGAATGCCTTACTTTTGGAAATTTTATTAAGGTCCACGACCACTCGAACCCAAAGCTAGGGTCCCGCCCCAGACCATTGCCTAAGAAGGGACCCTAATCCAACATTTAAATTTCCTCAATTTCACAACACTCGCCGAACGTGGAAATTTGGGAGGAGGGCGCCGCGAGAAAAAAGGAGAAAAGGGAAGGAAAGGGACGGTGGAGAGAAAGGGAAGAAGAAAGGAACAGAGACGGGGCACATGCACGCAAACAGCCGGGAGCGGACCGGCCGGGTTCCTTTCAAGGTTTTGGACTAAATTTCGCGTCTCCTTTTAAGCCATTGTTTAAATCCCCAAAGCGATAACAAACCCTACTGAAGCGGCGTGCTGGGAGGGAAGGCGGAGGAACTAGCCCCTTAGAGAGGCTGGGGCGGGGGGCATCTCTCCACTCCTCAGCCCGCGCGAAGAGAAGAACCGCACCGGGCGCTTCCCGCAGCGCCGGGGCTCATCAGCCGCCGCCACGTGGGCTGGAGCTTCAGCTCCCGGCCCGAGACGGGTGTGACTTCTTGGGCTCGGAGACAGCTGCACTACGGGACCGGCAGTCGCTCAGCGCAGAGGCTGGCGGGGCGCCGCCTGGGTCCCCGCCCAGAGGCCAGTGGGGGCGTGGTTTTAGTCCTTCCGCGGGACAGGGGCGGGGCGGGGAGAGCGGAGCGGCGGCGCGCCCAGCGCTTAGGCTCCGGGAGGCTGCTGGAGCGGACCAGACTTCTATCCTGACGGCGCTAAACACTCTTATTAAATAAAAAACCATTTGAATTTTTTTTTGCCTTGCTTCTTGGGAGTGGTAGGAGGAGTTTTCCCCTTGCGACAGAAAAGAAGTAAAGATTTACTCCAAGCAAACATTTTTGGCAGAAATATGAGACGAGTTTATCCTGTGATCCATATATTGACTTTAAAGATCACTTTTAGTCAATTACAGGATAATCACCTTCCATACGTCCTAAAGAGTTCGTCTAGCATGGCAAACAATTGCCATTGAAAGGACTGATAGATTCCATGAGCGCAAACCTTAGGGGCTCTGAGTGTAAATCTGGTACCTTTGCATGAGGAGCTTTATTTTAGCTCGGGCCCGGCCCATAGTGGGAGCTCAGCTCATATTTATGAAATGACTGAGCTAGTGACTTGGGGGAATGCGGCCCAGAGTTGATGCCGCCACTTAGTGCTACATTTTAGACTCTCCTACTTTTTCGCTTTATCTTGGAAGAACAGAGTTTTAATGATCTATTCCATCTCCAATTCTGACATCTAATTGATCCCCTTTCCCTTCCTTTTTGACTCCTAAAAGCTGTGACCTAAATTCTTTTAAACACTGCTTGGCATTTGTGCCAACCCTACAGTGAAAATATTCCTCTAAAGACCTAAAATGGGATGTTTTGAGTCTAATATAAAAATAGGAAGGCGTCAATGGAAGCAACAACTAGTTTTCTGAGATAAAGTCTGTGCCAGTTTGGGGAGTATGTAACCTGGGATGTGAGGGCATATCAAGCAGAAGGTCTCGGAGGCTGACTTCAGGTTCTGAGTTCTATGTGAAAAAAGGAAGATTTTACAATTGTATGTGCCTGTCCCAACTAAACTGCAAAGGGTTCCACGGATTCCAAAGTGGCTGAGCAATTACTTGCTCCAGCAGGAAGTCCACGGTCCTTAATCTTGTGGGTGGTGGGAAGAGGGAGGAGATTCAAGACATTTGCTAAAGATTTGTGTAAGAATTCAAAGTTTCGCTTTGTTTTCCTTAGTAGATAAAAATATATATATATAAAGTTAGCCCTAAATTGTATTTCCTGCTTTTAATTTCAAGTTTAAAAAGAATTTAAATTTAATTTTAACTTTAATTCAAATTTAAAGTTTGAAAAGAATCCCCCTAGATTTATATATGTTTACAAACATAGGTTTCTTCTTTTTCCCTGTGCCTACAAACTGGAAGGAAATACCTGTGCTATCCTAAGATACCTATATCTGCACCCTTGTAAATTGTTTGGAAAGGACCTAAAAAGTTAATTTAAGGCTGAATATGATTAATGTTAAAGATATAGTCATTGTTCTTTCTTTCCTCACATTATTACTCTTAAATACTTTGTGGTTAATGATTGGTCAGTAATTGAACATCAGAGCCTTTGAGAGCACAAAGATCAACCAGCACTGTCACCCAACAGCCATATAACTAAGCTCTTTTTGCCTAGTGGGATTCAAACATTTTTATTGACTTTATTCATGGACAAACATCACTAGATACTGTATTTAAAATGGGATATTGCCCTGTGACTGAACAGAACTTCTCCAGACCCATGGTTCTTTTGAGGAAGAGAATGAATGACTGTAGTAGGCTATTATTCCACCACCCACCTAGAGAAACCAGTTAGGACTCACAAATACTCATTGTTGGGGGTTACTGGCTCTGGTACGAGAAAACATGCTGATTGTTGCATAGGTCTGTACTTTACCAGAAAACACAAGGCCCGTACTCTCTCTGATTTGGAATCAGAACAAGGAGAAGTAGAGATAAATGTCTTGGCCAAGCTCCACTTCAGTTAGTGAACGTTTGCCAGTTTCCTCTGTTAGCCTAAATGTGGTTAATTACTTATATATACATTTATACATTTATATTATGTATATGTTCTCCAGGGTATTTGACTGCCGTGTTCGTATCACTGAATGTGCCAGGGGTGGTTCTATTTCAAGTGGTCAGTGCAAAGCATCTTTATCTAATGTTGTTTGTTTGTTGTGTTTCCCTGAAATGCCTCTGGATAGATCTATCATCTTTAAAAGTGTGTAAATGCAGATCTACACTTAAGTTTACCTTTTTCTCTGCATACATCCTTCCTTTTTCTGTGTACATCCTACCTCATTCTTCTTAAGAATTTTAAGAGGTGTTTATGTCTATAAACATGAGATTACATAGTTTATGATAAACACATATATAATATATGTTGTAATGTTTTTATTATTAAATTACTGAGCTGGTATTACCTGTGGTGTAGTGGAAGGAGCACTAGAATCAGAAAGGGCTTAGAATCAGAAAGCTTGAGTTGCATTTCCTAGTTGAGAAAACCAGGTTAGACACAACTTTTAGACATTTGGTGTCAAAAATCTATTAAATGGATATGCAGTTATAAACATCAAAAGGGTGAATACCTGTGAAAGGGTTTTGATAAATGAGACCTCCACAAATAAATGGTGTTAAGATATATCCCTGGGGCTCATACTGATCTAATTCTATGATCTTAATAATAACAGCATTACCCAAATCATGTATTTCCTACTAAACCTACAAAATGTGTTAGAGAGGGACGTACTGTTTTAAGAATTGTCTAATTTCACACTTGTAGGTGGAATCTAAAAAAAAAATACAAATGAACTTATTTACAAAAACAGAAGTAGACTCACAGACATAGAAAACAAATTTAGAGTCACCAAAGGGGAAAAGGGGGAAGGGATAAATTAGGAATTTGAGATTAACAGATACACACAACAATATATAAAATAGATGAACAACAAGGACCTACTGTATAGCACAAGGAACTATATTCAATATCTTGTAATAACCTGTAATGGAAAAGACTCTGAAAGAAGAATATATATATATGTATATCTATTTCTATATATCTGAATCACTGCTGTGCACCTGAAACTGACACAACATTTTAAATCCACTATACTTCAATTTAAATAGAAAAAGAATTGTCTAGTTTAATTGAACAGAAGACAGAGTCCAGAAACAGGCTCAAACGAACATGGATATTCAGTGGAAATGAAGAATTATTCAATAAATGGATTGGGCACAATGGATTGGTTCACTCAAAATGCAAGTCAATCGTTACCTCATCTCTTATCCCAAAATAAAGTTAAGATGGATCTAATATGAAATGTAGGGAATGACATTTAAAAAAATAACTAGGGGAAATTATAAGATTTTTAAAATAATAAGCTAAGAGTAAGGAAACCCGTGCTAAGGAAAAGGTGAAACCCATGCTAAGGAAAATGTAAAACCCAGAAGCCATACTAGAAAAGATTAATAAATCTGACCAATAACAATTAAATTATTTACACGAAAACAAATAACACATCTGGAAAATATTAGCAACATATGAGAGACAAAAAACTAACAACTATTTTGATATGCCAGGACCTTTTACAAAAACTAAACCACAATCTATCAAAAAGAAAAAGTGGCAAATGTTTTATGCAGGCTGCTGGCAGAAAGAGAAAAATAAATGTTTTAACATCATCTTAAAAATTGCTCCGTTTCATTCATAGTTAAAGAAATAGTAATTAAAACAACAATGATATTCTGCACCATTTTTTCATCAATCAGAGCCGTAAAGATAAAAATAGTTTAATGAAAGTTTGTGTTGGGTCAAGTTGTGGGGAAACTGGATCTCTCATATATGTAAATAGGTTCATCTTTTTTAGAAAGTGATTTGGTAATAGCTATCAAAAATTTTTTTAACTGTATATACCTTTTGACCCAGCAATTCCTCTTCTAGATATTGTCATATAGACATTGGTATGAATGCCACCCAAAACAAATGGCCAAGGATGCCCTTTGTAACATTATTTCATAGGAAAAATTTGGAAACACCTTAAAGGCTCATCACAGGAACTGGTAAAATAAACGATGCTACATTTATCTAGGGGAAAACTATGCAGCTGTTAAAAATGACACAGACACACTGTATTAGCTGATTCAGAATATTCTCCGAGATAAACTGTGTTTTAAGTGAAGAAAGTAAGGTACCAAATAGTGTAAAATATGCACCCAATTATGTACAAAATGGACATATTCATTCATTCAACAAATATTTACTGGGTGTCCTGGGCATTGTGGATACAGCAGTGAACAAAACATCAAAGGCTACATTCCTGGAGCTTATATTATGGAGGGCAGAGAAAGGCAATTCCCAAATATACATATACAATGGGGAGATGTGCTATGATGTAAATAGAGCATGAGAATGGGAGTGGAGAGTGCAGTGTGTTGTAGATCAAGGAGGAACAGGTTCACCAGGCAGAGAACAGGGCAGTGCTAAGGAGCAATGACATGAAAAAGCTTAGCCAAGTCCAGGTGCAGGAATCCAGTCACATGTTAGCGGTATATCCACATGGTGCCATTATTCCTGTGAAGCAAATTCATGACACTTCATGTTTAAATCATGATATCTCTCTCTGCATTACAGCGTTTCCTCCTTTGAGAAAGCACTCCGTAGCAACATGATAGACAATGCTCTTTACATCTACTTTGTGGCTGAGGTATCCTGGACAATTGGTTGTCTAGGGTAACTAATTCAAAAACTAGAAGACAAACCACTGTGTCTGCATCTTTAAGTCACCCTTTGCTCAGTGGAGCTTCCCCAAGATCAAGGGAGAATGCTAAATATCTGTTTACTAGAACCTTGGCTCTCTCTTTCTCTGAGGCAGCCCATCACCGGCCTGACCGTTATCCCCTCTGCAGACATCTCTTATGGATAGGATTCCTGTTGACCTTGTCTCTTGTGTCTCCCAGGCAATTAAACAGCTTCAGTCAGCTGTGACTTGATTGTTCAATGACTTTTTCCTCTTCTCATTGACTTCACTGGAATAGAAGACTAAATATAGGCACTGGCTGTCATATCTCCCAGGTCTTTCTGTGCAGACAGACTCGTTATCACTAACAAACAATGCTTACAAGACCCACACACAGAAGAGCAGAAGAATAGAGATGGGGGTCGGAGTGGTGCTCAAAACAAAGAAGCTCCAGAAAGTTTCTCATTTAGTAAAATCAAAGAAGGCAAATGGTGTGTTTAACAACCATGACCATGAACACAGTCTTATAAAAACTAGAGAAACGGAATGACATCCCTGGACTCTAAGGAAGAGGCAATGGAAATATAGTTCTGAGGTCAGAACTTTGGGCATTTGAGTTATATGGAGTGGAAATGGATGAGAGGCCAAGCGGCGCCAGTGCTAAGCTTGAGTGCACGGAGCCAAGGCCAGAGGCTGCTGCCTGCTTAGTGCTAATGACTGGCCAGCTAGAATATGGACCTTGAGCTGCCAGGTCTGATTTTCCAAAAGAAGTCAGAGATCTGGGACTTAGTGTGAACTCTCCAATTTTTAAATGTTGGCAACTTATTTAAACATTTTTTTGCAAATATATTTAAAACATGACTGATCTCTCCCTTGCACTTTTAATGCACTGGCTCCTTCCCTAGCCTTGTCTTAGGGACAGTGTTACTTGGGCAAGTGATGAGTATACTTGTTATATAGATGAAGAACAGTTTCCTCCCCTCCCTCAAAAAAAAGCCACTTTTATGAGGATGAAGTATGGCACAAAGAGTTAGACTTTTGAGTATCTGCCTTAGACAGGAGATCAGGATGCAGAAGACCCATTCCTGGTCAGGATTACATCTTCCCCTCTGGTTTTGTTATAAGATCCAACACTCTAGATATTGACAAACATCAGATATTACTGAGTCACAGTAAATATTAAATGTATTTCAGGTGTTAATTGGCCCACTCACCCATGTTTAAAGAGATTGTTGACACTTCTCTTCAAAATGTATTTCTGAATAGGAAATAGGGGCATCGGTCACACATTTGGTCAACAAACCTACCTCAAGGGTCGACTCTGAAGCTGGCACTGTGGGTGAAATATTGTGGGAATTAGTAAGCTGAATGTGATACCGGCTCTGCCTTCCGGAAGCCTACTGTTCTACACAGGAGATAAAACATGTTTCTAAATAATGATTCAGAGCACATAGAAATAAGTTATAGGACAATTTACTGTGAGCATGAAGTTGTACACAGCTATAGTAGTAACCCAGGTTATAATTTTCAAATCTAAGAGCTTTAAATACTTTTCTTTTTACTACTAGTGATATGAAACGAGGAAGAGAACACTGGTAGAAAGCTTGAATTAGAAATTTTAATAATAAATATTGAGTACTGAATATGCTGTGTATCACTGAGCTATATTTTATATACATTCTTTTATCAATTCTCATTGTACTGCTTTTCACTATTAAATAGCTACTGGAAATGAGAGAGTTAGTAACTTACCCAAAATCACAGAGTATAAGCAGAAGATTTGGAACTTGAATTCAGGGCTATTTGACAATGGAAATAGACTTTTTATTATTATTATTTTTTAAAATTTTATTTTGGAAATAGACTTTTAACATTAAGCTTATAAAAGTTTCCTGAAAAAAAGAAAAAAAAATTAAGGAAAATTTTTCTTGAAGGACAATAGGAAATTATTGTTTGTAAGCACAATTACAGAAAAGTTTCTTATTTGGATTCAGTTAGTACTCATGGAATACACTGTCTTTAATAGCATTGTATGATACAATCTTAAATTTCATTTTGTTGAAAACTGTAGGGTATGTGAAATTGATATCTTAATTTTTCCCTGAAATATTGTTATAGTATTGAGATATGGGTATATACTTCCTGCTTGCTGTGGTATCTTATTAATAAAAAAGAAATGTAGAAACGTAATTTCCCAGTTAGTGTGTAACAACATCTATTAGCATATCTCAGTAATTATATGATAAATAATAAACTTAATTATCAAGGTTACTTTAGGATTATCAACTGTATACTTTTCATTGTGAGTTGTCAAATGGCCTATTGATGGAAAATATAAGACATACAATGTATTAGGTAAAAAAAAATGGTCTTCAGGACATATCTAGAATTTTATAATTTTTTTAAGAAAGGTTCTAACACTTATTTCAATATATATAAAATAAAGCAATCAGGTAGGGAAGAATATCAAGAGTAAATGTATAGCTGTCATAAATTATGAAATTGAATTTGAGCCCAAATTGGACTTGGATTCATTCTTACAGCATTTACTTCTTTTTAATCTAGGTTTTCTAAATCATACACAATTTAGATATTTTCTAAGGCAGTTATGCAGGGCACCAACTCAAATATGTGTCAGTTAGGATGCCTTCAGTGACAAGCAACAAAAATCCTTGATTTTATTGGTTTAAATAATAAAGGAATTTATTATCTACTATAAAGAAAGTTCAAGGTTATGGTTGGCTGTAGGTCTAATGCCTGAGCACTTCAGCCCTGCCTCTCCTGATTCTTTCTCAGCTTCATCCTAGAAGGTATCTTATATACTCATGGGTGCAAGATAGATACAACAGTTTCACGAGGTATATCCTATCTTGATAATGTCCAGTGAAGAAAAGCAACCATCACTTCCTTTTTTCTCTTCTTAAAATGAATATACCTTTCCCAGGAGCAACCCCTTCACGCAAGATCCTCTCACATCTCATTGGCCAAAATTGCATCATATACTCACTCCAAAACCAGTCATTGGCAAAAGAAATGGGAACAATGTAATTGACATAGAATAATCAGGATCATCCCCTTGGGCTGGGGTTTGACCCAGGTTCCGCTAAAGTATATGGCTGTGTGAAGGAGGGTAGATACTAGAATGGAATTAGAGTTTTGTTAGAAAAGAGAAGGAGGAATGGCTACAGGATAGCTAATCAACAATGGCTGTTATAGAACAGTCCTAAAGGTAACTGAGAAGGGAATAACTGTGGAGATCAAATAGCCTTCTGCAGTTCTTCTGAGCTTAGCTCTTTGATTTCTAGATGGTCCCCAACAATGGTAGTTATCCTCCTCATAATGATAGCTTCATAGATATTTGAGCTGGAAGGGACCATGCTGAGACCCAGATTTGTTAAATGTCTTCACACAATAAATTAATGGCAAAGCCAGGTCAGGGTTTCTTGACTCTCAGTACAGGGTGTTTTCTTTCATTCTTTATCCTTCAGACAGTTGGAACTGCTTTAAAACTCATGGCAAGCACTGGCCTTTTCTGTAATTAACAGCTTCTTATAATATATGTATTTTGTTTGTTCAGCCTCCTAGAAACTAAATTGAGTTTGTGCTTTAAAAAGCCTACTGAGATCCTTGTTCTCTGTTCTGATACCGTGTGCATGAACCACCAACAGGTTTCCTCCTACCTCACATTTGATGTGAGTCCCTTTCTTGCAACATCTCTCTCAATAGCTTCCCCATCTTCTCTTGCTCCATCTATGACCAACTTCCTGTTTCTAAATAGATTTTGTGGTCGCCCCTCCCTCCTTGTGCCAGCTCCTAGCCACTAGTTACTTAGGCTGTGGTCTATATTGTTCTTCCAACAGCCTACCCTGTTGTGGTTGCCCCACACATCCACATTGTTATATGTCCCCAGTTTGGGTTCTGGGATTATTTTGGTAACTACCACATTGGGTGAGAGTCAAACTAATAATTTAAAGTGTTGGGACAACTTCTCCTATTGCAAGTCTCCTCCTGTTTTTACAATCCAAGAGGAGCTGCTTCTTGTACTCTTATTACCGATAATGCACAAATAGAATGTGATGTATGGCCTCCCACAAACCTGAATGCTTATGATTTACTTTGTGTTTTTCTTCTTTTCTTTCTAGGACAAGATGTTGATAAATATAAAGGGCATCTTATGGATGTGCTCTACCTTAATAGCAACCCATGCACTACAGAAAGGTGAGTGTGGTAACAATTTTTTAAGGACTAATTGAAATAAAAATTGAAGTACTGGGACATGGAATGGGATTATGGAATCATTAAAATAAAGGATGGGGCTTCCCTGGTGGCGCAGTGGTTGAGAGTCCGCCTGCTGATGCAGGGGACACGGGTTCGTGCCCTGGTCCAGGAGGATCCCGCATGCCGCGGAGCGGCTGGGCCCGTGAGCCATGGCCGTTGAGCCTGCGCGGCCGGAGCCTGTGCTCCGCAACGGGAGAGGCCACAACAGTGAGAGGCCTGCATACCACAAAAAAAAAAAAAAAAAAAGGATGAATTTTTGATCTATTCATTGCTGAACACTTTTAGCTAAAATATTATTAGGTTGAAAACAGTGGTTTAAAAGAAATCAATCATAACAAAATAATGAACCAGGTGCTAAAGAAGCAAGTGGGCTTTCAGTAACTTCCCAGATTACTTTCAGACTGTGCAAAAAGGCTCACGTGTGGGGCTGGGCATATTTTTAACTTCTGCTTTCTTCAACACTGCTCAAAAATTTTCTATATTAAAAAAAGAAGACTATTAAACATTCAGGAGGACAGAGTTTGAAAAAAGTAAAGAAGATAGAGAGAGGGCTGATAGCCAAGTTTTTCCCCCACCTCCATTTCTTTTTTCCTTCCCTCCCTTCCCCTCCCCTTCCCTTCCCTTCCCCTCCCCTTCCCTTCCCTTCCCTTCCCTTCCCTTCCCTTCCCTTCCCTTTCCTCCCCTTCCCTTCCCTTCCCTTCCCTTCCCTTCCCTTCCCTTTCCTCCCCTTCCCTTCCCTATTCTTCTCCCCACCCCCTTTCTAGTAACTGGATAAGTACACATCCACTGTTTTTGTTAGCTGTAAATTATATATCCATCTAATGTGTTCTGTGATTCCAAATTTGTGGAGTCTGGTCTATGAAAAAAGATACTGTGCTGAGTTTCAGTGATCTGCTCCCATCAAGGGTCTCTCCAGACTCAGCTTCCACTTCTTTCTCATACTCACTCTATGCTTCTAGTCTCTGCAAGAATTTACAATTGCATTCATAGACCTTCTTATTCCCTTTTATTTACATGCAGTTCCTTCTGCTTGACAGTCCCTTCGCTTGTTCTCTACAGTTCCACTTCAGTTCATTCTTAAGACTCAAAATTTAAGTATCATTCCGTCTATTCATCCATCCATCCTTCCACCTATCCACTCATCTATCCATCCGTTGACAGTATTGTTTGAATACATTCTATGTGCTACATGTTAGTCTGGGTCTCCAGGGATATATCAGTGGATGAGTCATACATTGTCTTGGATTTCATTAAACCTAATCTCCTTAGTTACATGAGGTAAGCGATAAACAAGTAAACAAACAATCCAAGTACTTCCGAATAGATGAATATAAAGCAGAATGACATCATAGGAAATGGCATAGGGTGGGGGGCAGGGGGGGTGATAAAGCGTCTTTGAGAAAGTCATACTTAAACTGATGTGGGAATGATGAGGAAGAGCCAGCCAGCTAAGATTTGGCCCAAGTTAGGTAGTGTGTTTGAACAACAGAAAGTTCACTGTAGTTGGAGAGCAGTGATCAAGAAGAAAGTAGGAGATACAGACAGAGAGATAGTCAGAGGTCAGTTCATATAAATAGTAACAATATCTAATACTTAGAAAAGAGCTTCCTATGAGCCAAGAACAGCTTAACATTAGCTTATTGAAGCATTCATTATCCATAGAGGAAACTGAGAACCTAAGAGACTTGCTCAAAGCCACACAACCAGTAAGTAGCAGAACTGCGAGATAAACCAAGGCTGTCCCAGGTGTGTGTGAGCTTTACCTCTGTTACGTTTCTTATCTATATAGGGCATTGTAGCTTTAGAAATGACTAGATTTTATTTCCAGGAAGCACTGAAGGAAGCGCTGAAGGGTTTCAGCAGGTGAAAGACATGAGTTGATGAATGTTTTCAAAGTTCCATGTTTGCTATTCTATGTAGATTTGATTGTAGGAGAGCAAGAGTGGCAGCAGGGAGATCACTTAGGAGGTTATTGTGGTCACCTGTATGTGAAATGGGGTGTGGCAGAAGAGCTGGAGAGAAGTGAATTCTCATCTCTCCAACATGGAGATGGAAGATTCAGACCAACAAATGGATTGGATGTGGTGTGGTGAGGGCAAGAGAGGAATCAAGGACGAGCTGACTTCAGACATGGCTCTCATTCCCCTTTCCAGCCAATTTAAAAGCCCTTTCTCTATGTTCCCATTGTCCCCTGTGCTGTGACATCTGTTATAGCCCATACCACCCGCTATGATAAGTTATGCTTCATTTTTCTTCCCAAGGGGAGTGTAGCTTCAAGAGAGCTGTTTTTTATTTTCTAGCAGAGTTCCTGACACACTGCTAGCACTTAATCAATTTATGTGTTGAGTGAATAAGTGAATGAATAAATAAACAATGTGTGAATACCACAGTGAATGACCTGGATGGCCATCAGAGTCTAGGCTCCACCAATCCAAGAGCCCAGGAGCTGTCCTTTTCAGCATTTTCAGGAAGTAAAGGTTGAAGGTCACAGAGAGGAAAGGACAATGGCATCCAGTGAAGAGGGAAGACATAGAAAGGAGATAGAGAAAAGGAGTTGGTTTGGGTGGGAAGTAATAGGAGGGAATTATAGAGAAAGTAGTGGGAGAACCTTGAGGAACAGGGCAACTCACCCTCCACTTAAAACAAAGAAAGAACTCATACAAACAGTAGGGAAACAAACAAACACTTATGGTATAGCTCCTTGATGGTATTTTAAAATAGTAGTAATAGCTAACAGTATTGAGTGATTTCTACGTTACGCCTCGTTCTAAGTATTTTACTTTGTTATCCCTTTTTAATCTTAGCTCTCCGATGAGACACATGCTTTTATTTTCCCCATTTGGCAAATGAGGAAACTGCAATACCAAAAGATTTAGAGACATAGCTAATGTAGAAGATTATACATCAATTTAGTGATTGAGCCTGTAGGTGAACCCAGGCAGTCTGGCTCCACAGTCCATGCTCTCAACCACTGTATTGTACTTTATCCCAAGCATCAAGTTCTTTGCAAATCTGTAATCACTGTTAAGAGATGTCATTAGTTTGGGGCTAATTGCAGAAGAATTTTTACTTTTTCATGTGAGGGGTATAAATTGAACATGTAAGATCCATATGAAACAGACTTGCCAAGTTCATAGTGAATCACAGAGCAGTAACTAGTTGAGTCAACACAAGTACTCTTATCTTAAGGTTTTCTCTGTTTATGTCTACGCACGCAAAAGGTCAATAACTAATGAACACTCTGTCTGTTGGTTTCTGGATTTATTTTAATGCATGAAGAACTCTTTGCTTTAAAAATACCCTTTATATTGATTATCTAGCATTGACCCAGTTATTTGGATATTCCTCTAATATTAATAAATGCAGCCATGCACAGTTATTAGTAAATGAATGAACAAAAGAGTGACATTAATACTTGAGAGGGTGATAAATTCCTCTATACTCACTCTGACAATTATCACAATTATTTGGTGATAAATTCCTCTATACTCACTCTGACAATTATTTTGTGTGTTTGTTCAAATTGTGTAGATAGAATTTGCATCATCCTTGCTCTGCAGAATTTATTGGCAGAGAATGAAACATAACTGATCATTCATTGTTCAGAGATTTCTCCCTTACTGTATTCATTTAGACCACAAACTATCTGGTGGGAATAGTGAATTTTTTTTAAAGCAATTTTTTTTGAATTTTATTTTATTTATTTTTTTATACAGCAGGTTCTTATTAGTCATCAATTTTATACACATCAGTGTATACATGTCAATCCCAATCTCCCAATTAATCACACCCCCACCCCCACCCACCACTGCTTTCCCCCCTTAGTGTCCATATGTTTGTTCTCTACATCTGTGTCTCTATTTCTGCCCTGAAAACTGGTTCATCTGTACCATTTTTCTAGATTCCACATATATGTGTTAATATACGGTATTTGTTTTTCTCTTTCTGACTTACTTCACTCTGTATGACAGTCTCTAGATTCATCCATGTCTCTACAAATGACCCAGTTTCATTCCCTTTTATGGCTGAGTAATATTCCATTGCATATATGTACCACATTTTCTTTATCCATCCGTCCATTGATGGGCATTAAGGTTGCTTCCATGACCTGGCTATTGTAAATAGTGCAGCAATGAACATTGGAGTGCATGTGTCTGTTTGAATTATGGTTTTCTCTGGGTATATGCCCAGTAGTGGGATTGTTGGGTCATATAGTAATTCTATTTTTAGTTTTTTAAGGAACCTCCATACTGTTCTCCATAGTGGCTGTATCAATTTACATTCCCACCAACAGTGCAAGAGGGTTCCCTTTTCTCCACACCCTCTCCAGCATTTGTTGTTTGTAGATTTTCTGATGATGCCCATTCTAACTGGTGTGAAGTGATACCTCAGTGTAGTTTTGATTTGCATTTCTCTAATAATTAGTGATGTTGAGCAGCTTTTCATGTGCCTCTTGGCCATCTGTATGTCCTCTTTGGAGAAATGTCTATTTAGGTCTTCTACCCATTTTTTGATTGCGTTTTTTGTCTTTTAAATATTGAGCTGCATGAGCTGTTTATATATTTTGGAGATTCATCCTTTGTCCGTTGATTCATTGGCAAATATTTTCTCCCATTCTGAGGGTTGTCTTTTCGTCTTGCTTATAGTTTCCTTTGCTTTGCAAAAGCTTTGAAGTTTCATTAGGTCCCATTTGTTTATTTTTGTTTTTATTTCCATTACTCTAGGAGGGGGATCAAAAAAGATCTTGCGGAGATTTATGTCAAAGAGTGTTCTTCCTATGTTTTCCTCTAAGAGTTTTATAGTGTCCGGTCTTACATTTACATCTCTAATCCATTTTGAGTTTATTTTTGTGTATGGTGTTAGGGAGTGTTCTAATTTCATTCTTTTACATGTTGCTGACCAGTTTTCCCAGCACCACTTATTGAAGAGGCTGTCTTTTCTCCATTGTATATCCCTGCCTCCTTTGTCATAGATTAGTTGACCATAGGTGTGTGGGTTTATCTCTGGGCTTTATATCCTACTCCATTGATCTATATTTCTGTTGTTGTGCCAGTACCATATTGTCTTGATTACTGTAGCTTTGTGGTATAGTCTGAGGTCAGGGAGTCTGAGTCCTCCAGCTCTGTTTTTTTCTGTTCTAGTTTTCTAGAACAGAAGATTTTCTGTTCTAGTTCTGTAAAAAATGCCATTGATAATTTAATAGGGATTGCATTGAATCTGTAGTTTGCTTTGGGTAGTATAGTCATTTTCACAATGTTGATTCTTCCAATCCAAGAACATGGAATATCTCTCCATCTGTTGGTATCATCTTTAATTTCTTTCAGCAGTGTCTTATAGTTTTCTGCATACAGGTCTTTTCTCTCCCTAGGTAGGTTTATTCCTAGGTATTTTATTCTTTTTGTTGCAATGGTAAATGGGAGTGTTTCCTTAATTTCTCTTTCAGATTTTTCATCATTCGTGTATAGGAATGCAAGAGATTTCTGTGCATTAATTTTATATCCTGCAACTTTACCAAATTCATTGATTAGCTCTAGTAGTTTTCTGGTGGCATCCTTAGGATTCTCTACGTATAATATCATGTCATCTGCAAACAATGACAGTTTTACTTCTTCTTTTCCAATTTGTATTCCATTTATTTCTACTTCTTCTCTGATTGCCATGGCTAGGACTTCCAAAACTATGTTGAATAATAGTGGAGAGCGTGGACATCCTTGTCTTGTTCCTGATCTTAGAGGAAGTGCTTTCAGTTTTTCACCATTGAGAATGATGTTTGCTGTGGGTTTGTTGTATATGGCCTTTATTATGTTGAGGTAAGTTCCCTCTATGCCCACTTTCTGGAGAGTTTTTATCATAAATCGGTGTTAAATTTTGTCAAAAGCTTTTTCTGCATCTATTGAGATGATCATATGGTTTTTCTTCTTCAATTTGTTAATGTGGTGTATCACATTGATTGATTTGCATATATTGAAGAATTCTTGCATCCCTGGGATAAATCCCACTTGATCATGGTGTATGATCCTTTTAATGTGTTGTTGGATTCTGTTTGCTAGTATTTTGTTGAGGATTTTTGCATCTATATTCATCAATGATATTGGTCTGTAATTTTCTTTTTTTGTGGTATCTTTGTCTGGTTTTGGTATCAGGGTGATGGTGGCCTCATAGAATGAGTTTGGGAGTGTTCCTTCCTCTGCAATTTTTTGGAAGAGTTTGAGAAGGATGGGTGTTAGCTTTTCTCTAAATGTTTGATAGAATTCACCTGTGAAGCCATCTGGTCCTGGACTTTTGTTTGTTGGAAGATTTTTAACCACAGTTTCAATTTCATTACTTGTGATTGGTCTGTTCATATTTTCTATTTCTTCCTGGTTCAGTCGTGGAAGGTTATACCTTTCTAAGAATTTGTCCATTTCTTCCAGGTCGTCCATTTTATTGGCATAGAGTTGCTTGTAGTAGTCTCTTAGGATGCTTTGAATTTCTGTGGTGTCTGTTGTAACTTCTCCTTTTTCATTTCTAATTTTATTGATTTGAGTCCTCTCCCTCTTTTTCTTGATGAGTCTGGGTAAAGGTTTGTCAATTTTGTTTATCTTCTCAAAGAACCAGCTTTTCGTTTTATTGATCTTTGCTTTGTTTTCTTCGTTTCTATTTCATTTATTTCTGCTCTGATCTTTATGATTTCTTTCCTTCTGCTAACTTCAGGTTTTGTTTGTTCTTCTTTCTCTACTTCTTTTAGGTGTAAGGTTAGATTGTTTATTTGGGATTTTTCTTCTTTCTTGAGGTAGGCTTGTATAGCTATAAACTTCCCTCTTAGAACTGCTTTTGCTGCATCCCATAGGTTTCAGGTTGTCATGTTTTCATTGTCATTTGTCTCTAGGTATTTTCTGATTTCCTCTTTGATTTCTTAAGTGATCTCTTGGTTATTTAGTAACGTATTGTTTACCCTCCATGTGTTTGTGTTTTTTTATGGTTTTTTCCCTGTAATTCATTTCTCTTCTCATAGTATTGTGGTCAGAAAAGATGCTTGATATGATTTCAATTTTCTTAAATTTCCTGAGGCTTGATTTGTGACCCAAGATGTGATCTATCCTGGAGAATGTTCCATGTGCCCTTGAGAAGAAAGTGTAAACTGCTTTTTTTGGATGGAATGTCATATAAATATCAATTAAATCTATCTGGCCTATTGTGTCATTCAAAGCTTGTATTTCCTGATTAATTTTCTGTTTGGATGATCTGTCCATTGGTGTAAGTGAGGTGTTAAAGTCCCCCACTATTATTGTGTTACTGTCAATTTCATCTTTTAGAGCTCTTAGCAGTTGCTTTATGTATTGAGGTGCTCCTATGTTGTGTGCATGTATATTTATAATTGTTTTATCTTCTTCTTGGATTGATCCCTTGATCATTATGTAGTGTCCTTCCTTGTCTCTTGTAACATTCTTTATTTTAAAGTCTATTTTATCGGATATGAGTATTGCTACTCCAGCTTTCTTTTGGTTTCCATTTGCATGGAACATCTTTTTCCATCCCCTCACTTTCAGTCTGTATGTGTCCCTAGGTCTGAAATGGGTCTCTTGTAGACAGCATATGTATGGGTCTTGTTTTTGTATCCATTCAGCAAGCCTGTGTCTTTTGGTTGGAGCATTTAATCCATTCACGTTTAAGGTAATTATCAATATGTATGTTCTTATTACCATTTTCTTAATTGTTTTGGGTTTGTTTTTGTAGGTTCTTTTCTCCTCTTGTGTTTCCCACTTAGAGAAGTTCCTTTAGCATTTGTTGTAGAGCTGGTTTGGTGGTGCTGAATTCTCTTAGCTTTTGCTTGTCTGTAAAGCTTTTGATTTCTCCATCAAATCTGAATGAGATCCTTGCTGGCTAGAGTAATCTTGGTTGTAGGTGCTTCCCTTTCATTACTCTAGGTGTACCATGCCACTCCCTTCCTGCTTGTAGAGTTTCTGCTGAGAAATCAGCTGTTAACCTTATGGGAGTTCCCTTGTTTGTTATTTGTCATTTTTCCCTTGCTGCTTTCAATAATTTTTCTTTGTCTTTAATTTTTGCCAATTTGATTACTATGTGTCTTGGAGTGTTTCTCTTTGGGTTTATCCTGTATGGGACTGTCTGCACTTCCTGGACTTGGGTGGCTATTTCCTTTTCCATGTTAGGGAAGTTTTCAACTATAATCTCTTCAAATATTTTCTCGGGGCCTTTCTCTCTCTCTACTCCTTCTGGGACCCCTATAATGAGAATGTTGTTGTGTTTAATGTTGTCCCAGAGGTCTCTTAGGCTGTCTCCATTTCTTTTCTTTTTTTTTTTCTTTAATCTGTTCCACAGCAGTGGATTCCACCATGCTGTCTTCCAGGTCACTTATCCATTCTTCTGCCTTAGTTATTCTGCTATTGATTCCTGGTAGTGTATTTTTCATTTCAGTTGTGTTGTTCGTCTCTGTTCGTTTCTTCTTTAATTCTTCAGATCTTTTTTAAACATTTCTTGCATCTTCTCGATCTTTGCCTACATTCTTTTTCCGAGGTCCTGGATCATCTTCACTATCGTTATTCTGAATTCTTTTTCTGGAAGTTTGCCCATCTCCACTTCATTTAGTTGTTTTTCTTGGGTTTTATCTTTTTCCTTCATCCAGTACATAGCCCTCTGCCTTTTCATCTTGTCTGTCTTTCTGTGAATGTGGTTTTTGTTCCACAGGCTGCAGGATTGTAGTTCTTCTTGCTTCTGCTGTCTGCCCTCTGGTGGATGAAGCTATCTAAGAGGCTTGTGCAAGTTTCCTGATGGGAGGGACTGGTGGTGGGTACAGCTGGCTGTTGCTTTGGTGGGCAGAGCTCAGCAAAACTTTAATCCACTCGTCTGCTGATAGGTAAGGCCTGGCTCCCTCCCTGTTGGTTGTTTGGCCTGAGGCGACCTAACACTGGATCCTACCCAGGCTCTTTGGTGGGGCTAATGGTGGACTCTGGGAAGGCTCACGCCAAGGAGTACTTCCCAGAACTTCTGCTGCCAGTGTCCTTGTCCCCACAGTGAGCCACAGCCACCCCCCTGCCTCTGCAGGAGACCCTCCAACACTAGCAGGTACGTCTGGTTCAGACTCCTATGGGGTCACTGCTCCTTCCCCTGGGTCCCAGTGAGCACACTACTTTGTGTGTGCCCTCCAAGAGTGGAGTCTCTGTTTCCCCCAGTCCTGTCACAGTCCTGCAATCAAATCCCACTAGCCTTCAAAGTCTGACTCTCTAAGAATTCCTCCTCCCGTTGCTGGATCCCCAGATTGGGAAGCCTGACGTGGGGCTCAGAACCTTCACTCCATTGGGTGGACTTCTGTGGTATAAGTGTTCTCCAGTTTGTGAGTCACCCACCCAGCAGTTATGGGATTTGATTTTATCATGATTGCTCTCCTCCTACCGTCTCATTGTGTCTTCTCCTTTGTCTTTGGAGTGGGGTATATTTTTTGGTGAGTTCCAGTATCTTCCTGTCGATAATTGTTCAGCAGTTAGTTGTGATTCTGGTGTTCTTGTAAGAGGGGGTGAGAGCACGTCCTTCTACTCCGCCATCTTGAACCAATCTCTCCAGGAATAGGGAATTTTTGTTAGCATTCACTTTTATTTCTTGCATTATCAGAGTTTCAGACAAGTTCTTGCAGGTAGCAGGTTTTTTTTGTTTTGTTTTGTTTTTTAGCATGCATAGTCAGTAAACATTATCCTCTGAACTACTAAATTTCTCTCTTAAAATATTTAGATTTGGTAAACTTAGTTCTTGTTACCCCCCAGTGCCTTACGACCCAAAGTTTCATACACAAAAGACTTGGCCACACAGCTTCTTGTTCATCCTGTTGTTAAGACTGGATTCTACATGAATATTTATTTACATCCAACTGAAGCTTTTAATTTTCTTGTATCTGTAAACACCCAGAACAATAAATAACCCCTGGGAAATTGCCTGTTGGTGTAAGTTTGTTCTAATATATTTTTTCATTACAGCACAGTTATTGAGTAATGCTCTAAGTGTCAGAAACCTCCCAATCAGATAGATAGAGGTGAATCTCATATCTGCCTCTATACCTCTAAAATTATGAAAACAACTGTAATTTAGTAATAAATATTAAGGAATTGAAAGTCATTTATCTTAAACTCATTTTAAAGGAAATCATAAAGGGTCTTATAATTTGTTGTTGTTGTTGTTGTTGTTGTTGTTTTACCGGTACGCGGGCCTCTCACTGTTGTGGCCTCTCCCATTGCGGAGCACAGGCTCTGGACACGCAGGCTCAGCAGCCATGGCTCACGGGCCCAGCTGCTCTGCGGGATGTAGGATCTTCCCGGACCAGGGCACGAACCCGTGTCCCCTGCATCAGCAGGCGGACTCTCAACCACCGCGCCACCTGGGAAGCCCAAGGGTCTTATAATTTATACCATAATTGATGCTGATGGTAAAGATGTTTATTCTCCATTTAAAAAGCAATCTTTTATTTGTGAAGTTAATGGTCTATAATTCTTCAGGAAGGAAGATGGGATTTCCTAGAACATATGATGAATATAAATTAGGAGATTTTTTGTTCATAAAATTTCACCCTTCCCTTCTCAGGACCCGTTTTCTTGGCAAAAAAGTACAAAATATCTTTTTGTTGTCTTCATCTCCCTAATGGGATCTAATCTTTTTGAAGTTAAGTTTCATTCCTTAGCATCTGTATCATTTCTAATGCATGTCCATTTTGAGATGTGTGTTACTAATGCCTTTAAGCACTAATACACCAAGTGTTAGATACATATCATTTTGTTGATTAACATTATTTCACTCCACCTAGAGGCTACTATTACTATTCATCATATTTGCATGAACTGGGAGTTCCTTGTGCACTAATGATAATTTCTATTCTTATTACCAACACATTGTCTACCCAACTAGTAGAGACTGGAAGATGGGGGAAAAAGGGAGAGGAGAGGTATAGATTCCTATAAGCATGAAAGAATGTGGGTTTTTTGCATGTAATGGTATTAAATTGTGGTCAATGTGTTTTTTCTCATTAAAAGTTTAAGGGCTTAAACAGAAAGGCATTCTGTAGATTAATACTTTAGAAGGTTAGGTGAACAGATGCTAACTCCCCCTCCCCACCCCCGCCCGCCCCCAGGATATAATCTAGAGGTAATGTTTCACTGCAAAGTGATTGCAGCTGGATTTCTCATTACAATGAAAGTCTTTGGTTCAAACACTGAACCAAAGAGCATTCTTCAAGTGCTGGGCTTCCCCCTGTTCCAGTCTACTGAAGTATGTTTTAAAGTTTTCACTTCCCCTTTGAGTTGTTTTCATTTCCTCTAAGGTGATGTGGCAGTTATCTTAATCATTTTTCTTCTTCTGACCTGTAGACTTAAATTTGTTTTTTAACTATTCTTCCTAACATTGGTCCAGTCTTTTAAACCTGCATTGCTTAAGTCTAGTCTTCTCTTGCCCTTGATTGCTTGTCTTCCTACACTTGCCTTATTTTATCACTTATTTTGTTCATGTTAAACACTAAGATACAAATACTTTAAAATGAATGCCATATTTTTAGCACATAAAAAAATAAGCATTATTAATCCCTGTCTTTGTTATAAAACATTACTGAAATTGTGTACTATTCTCTGTATATAAAATCATTCTAATTATTTCACATATTGAGGATATAAGCAACCCCCTGTAATGGTTCTTATCCATTCACATATTTAATAGACTCAGTTTGTTAATTTAGTATTTTCTCTTTCCTCTAGTCAAAGTGGAAAAAAGCCCACCTGTTAAGGGCTCCCTCTCTGGAAAAGTCAACCTACCTTGTCATTTTTCAACCATGCCTACCTTACCACCCACTTACAACACCACCAGCGAATTTCTCCGAATCAAATGGTCTAAGATTGAATTGGACAAGAATGGAAAAGATTTAAAGGAGACTACTGTTCTCGTGGCCCAAAATGGGAATATCAAGATTGGTCAGGGCTACAAAGGGAGAGTGTCGGTGCCTACACATCCCGAGGACGTGGGTGATGCCTCACTCACCATGGTCAAACTGCTGGCCAGTGATGCAGGCCTCTACCGCTGCGACGTCATGTATGGGATTGAAGACACACAGGACACAGTGTCTTTGGCTGTGGAGGGTAAGGCTTTGGGAATCTAGAAGAAGGTAGTATAACACGATACCTGGTTCAGAAATGTGGTGAAACAATATTCAAAAGTAGCCATTGCTCAGGGTTTGGACAAGGGGAAAAACATTAATCAACACAACAGTCTATGTCTTTCACCAAAAATGAACTCTTATTTGTTCAGGAATCAAGGAAGGTGACTTTATACTAGGTATAATGAATACCTCAAGACATGGTTTATAGCTCAAGAATCATTACTTCATTATTGAGACCTATCAGTGGTTATTTTTTAATACTGTAAAGGCTGTTCTACATTTTGTTTTAATTTTAACATATGTGTATATGTGCATATACATATATACACATATAGATATATACATACACACACACAGGAAAAAAACCCCTTTCCTTCTTTTTCTCACTCTCCTAGCATGATTATTAAAATCTTTGAATTTGCTTTTAAGAAATATAAATTATATCTTAACTTACATTGAAGAAATAAGGCACCTAATAAGTACCATGGTATATATCACAGTGCTTTGAAAAAGCTAGGACTCAATAAACATTTGAATTGGATCAAAACAAGAACTCAGTGAATTTTTTTTAAGGTCAATGCACTGGTTGTTGTCCACTGTCTTGCAATGAGACATTTTAGTTTTAGCCCACGTTGAGCGGTGGTTTGTATGTCATTTGAATTTAAGTTAGGAGACAAAGCAAAGAAAAATTGCTTTAATTGGGTACACACATAATGCCATAGCTCTTGGAAGAAAAATATTTTGGCAAGTTATTAAGCAAAATTCTAATACCCAGACATGATGGAACAGATTTTTCTTCCAACCCTCCACTTCCCTATAAAATATTTACCTTTCAGAAATATATACAAAGGGTTTTATTAAAACTCTTTCTTGTGTAGCCAAAAGGAAATATTTTGAATTTCAGATGTGACAGATTAATTTTCTGAACATCCTTTTCCATTCAGATTCTATTGCTCCCTTCTATAAATCTATTTTTATGTTTTCCAGGCATCCACTAAACACCCTGGGCTCTTTGCTCTTTTAACCTTTTTATCATTTACTTTGGTTTGTCTAGTATTGTTTTTTCTACTGATCTCTCTCTTCCTCTTTTTGTATAATGTAACATACACTATATATATATATATGGTGTTAGATACACATTGCATATAAATTTATATATACATATATGTTTTTAAAATCCCACAAGAAGTTTACAACTTCTTACAATTTTCATCATTAAAGAATTAGCAGTGGATTTGCCCCTTGCCCCCTTTGAAACAATGAAAATCCTCCACTTAATCTCCTTAGCCCCATGAGGTCTTCAAATTATCCCAGCAATTGCAGATACTTATACAGCCTGGTATTCCCAAGGAGGCCCCTTTGTGCCCCCTTACTGCCAATCTTCAGGGCACATGGAAGATTTTTAATTACCAAGAAGGCTATTTGAAGCTTTGATCAACATAAGACTAATTTAAAACCATTCAAAGTCTGGCTTAAGCCTTAGAGATCATTATAAACTATCTTTCATACTTACTAGATAGCACCATATATACTTCCTGGTACTTTTAGAGTCATTCTACAAAGCTACAGATTTTATGAAACGCATTTGATCAGTTTTTTCTTTGCAATATCAGAAATGGGAAAATGAATGTTAGTTGTCAATGCATCTACTTGGTGCCTCTGCAGATCTTTCTGTATTGACACTGATCAGAGGTGCTTATTTATGACATGGCTAGTCTGTTCCCTGTAGATACTTTATTGGCACATACCTATTTTGGAAGAGAGAGACAATCTAAGGATAGGCATGTGGGAGACAGTCTTATAGCTAGAAGTCAGGCTGTAAGAGAGAGAGAGAGAGAGAGAGAGAGAGAGAGAGAGAGAGAGAGAGAGAGAGACTTGTTGTCAACTCCAGGAAATTACTAGGAATAAAAGGAGAGTGGAAGATATCTTGGAAACCAAAATTAATTCCGCCTAACAAAACAGTGGTCTTAAATGATATGACTCAATAAAATCTCATCCGTAAGACCCAATTACCCCAATTTCTATTTTCCAGTGACTTCCTAGGCACATTTGCTTGACTCACTTTGCTCTTTTATGAAAATGAGTCATCATATTTACTCCAGTTATAAATGGAGATACTCTTGCTAAAGTAGGAGAAGAGGACCAAAGCTCCACCCCCTCAGCTGCTCTTTCTTCAGGCCTTTGACAATTCTTTGAGCCCTGAAACACAGTTCAAGAACCACAAGTTTATGTAACTCCTAAAATACAATGAAGTGGAATTTGAGGCACATATCAGGATGCCTGGCTTCTGCCCATAGGAGTCTGGAGAATTTTATTTCAGGCCTCCTTTGGGATAAAAATCATACATCTTACCTGTCAAAGTGGAGACCCTAAATTATGAATATGATAAACTTTTATCACAGCAGTCTATCTGACATTTTAAAATTCTTTATCTAATTTGACCTTCCTATCAATCAAATAACCTAAGCAATATTAGTTATACTTTATGAAGGGGAAAATTAAGACTTATATATGATTAAGGAGCAAATTAGGGATTGGAAAACGCCTTCTCACTCATACCTACTCCAGCATCTTTTCCATTTTAGTATATTGTCTCTGGAAGTAAATATTACAATGTTTCATGTTTGTAGGAAGTGGTACTGGTGAAGGCTCCATGTGCTTCTATTGAGTTGGCCCTGAGTAAAAACATGAAGTAGGAGAAGTTGATCTTGTGGCCCCCTTAACTCTTTGTATCTCTTGCAGCACCTACTCCATTTAATTGTCCAAGGTTCCCATAATAGCCTGAATACTACCTGCAATTAGGACAACTAGTCACCATTTGGGATTTAGTGGCTTAAATCTTTTTTTTTAGATTGTTTACATGGGAACAGAAAATTCTTGAAACTCTCTAATGGAGCAGAATAGGACACCTAAGTGAACAACATTTCTGGGGCTCCTCAGATCACCATAATTTTGTATAATGCTACATAAAATAAAGTAAACATAAAGAAGTATCATGATGTTATTACCGAGTTAGCAAGTAATTTGACTAATTACTCCAATGAGAAACTGCACAGTATGGTGGGAGACTTGAACTTGCCCATAATTGTTTGCTGCTATCTTTGCAGGGGTTGTGTTTCACTACAGGGCAGCGACCAGCAGGTACACTCTGAATTTTGAGATGGCACGGAAGGCTTGTTTGGATGTTGGGGCTGTCATAGCAACCCCAGAGCAGCTATATGCTGCCTATGAAGATGGATTTGAGCAATGTGACGCAGGCTGGCTGTCTGATCAGAGTGTTAGGTGAGCGGTCTGGGGGCCACCAGGTTTAATTCATCTATTTGGAGCGAGAATAAGGTGCTACCTACTAGTCCTTTATTTCCCCAGGTATCCCATCCGGACTCCCCGAGAAGGCTGTTATGGAGATAAGATGGGGAAGGAAGGAGTCAGGACCTATGGGCTCCGTGCTACTCATGAAACTTATGATGTGTATTGTTACGTGGACCATCTGGACGGTAAGATGTTCAAATTTCTATAGCTTCATTTGACCTAAGAAAATTGAGGAAAGACTGGGAGCACGTGGGGATAGAGCAAGTCTTCATGCTTGTTTGGATTCCAAACAGCAACATTTAGTTTAAATAACCGTATGATTCTGTGGTGAAATAAGCTTAAATTAAAGTGGAAAGAGAACGAGGGCTGTGTAAATGGTTATGTAGGTTTGAAATGTCTTTAGTTAATGGCAGGTTTGCTTTCAGTCATGCTGCCATTGGACTGTTTCCAATACACTTTTAGAGCATTAAGAATAGAAACCTGTAAGGGTGGTACCTATTCTTGTAAGAACTTCAGGTAAAATCCTGTGATGACAAACCACTGTGAATCCAAGTGCTGATAAACACCCCGAAGTGCAGCTGAGTCAGGCAAACTAGCCCGGGAAGGATTTTCATTGTTTGCTTCTCCTTGTGTTCACTTTGCTACACTAATATTTAGAGCAATCATTCATTCATTCAACCAATGAACACATTAAAAGAAAACACCTACTGTGTGATAGGTACTCTGCTCGTAGTTAGGACTATGAAGCCAAGTAAGATATAAGCCTCGCTTTAGAGATGCTTAGAGTCTGATTGATTCTGGTACTATCATTTCTCACTTAGCATGAGTTAGATTCTTAGAGACAAGTTTGAGTTCTCTTGTGGCGATGTTATCTAAGGACACAATGCAGTTTTACTATAAGAATAGAAATTTCAGTGACTTTTGAAGTGGAATTTCATTTGTAGCAACAGGTATCTTAGAAGCCTAAATATATAAATAGAAGTATTGCATTGAGTTATACTTTTAATTTTGGCTGGCTCCCCAAGAAAAGAATGAACTCAATTTTCTTATGTGTAAAATAAGGAAGTAGGACTAGATAACTTCCATAGTCCCTTCCAACAATAAAATTCTATGATTCTATGAATTGAAAAAATAACCTCAGAGACTGAAAGCTAGAAAATAAGCAGCTTATATTTGCCTAATGCCCTAAATTTGAATAGGATGGCCTGCTTCCAAGAAAGCTGCTAAGTGTGGTTCTCTAGCATCTTAACATTATTATAACTATTATTTAAGACTGATAGATGTGTTTTCTAAACCATAACTTTGATACTAACAATTTCCATTTTTTACAAGGACAAAGGGAAAAGAGATGTAAAATCCATGCTATGAGATATAGATAGATAGATATAGCTTAGCTCCTTCCTTTAAATTTAATTTTATTTTAAATTTAGTTAACTTTTTTCATAGAATAGGAGATGGTCGGTAGGGGATTCTGGTTCTAGGAAATAAATTTGGTTATTGCTATCTCAGTAAGATGGAAATTTGTATTCAAATTCACTAAGGTGGAATTTGTTTTATCACTGTGGTTCTCCTTTGGAATAATATCTATTAGAGTGATAGTTATAAAAATTTCTGGAACACTGATAATGCTGGAACTAAACCAGAGATCGTTTTTGAAAAAGTATACATAACTTCTAATTACCTAAAAGATCTTTACTAAATATAATTGAAATGTGGTTTTCAAGTATAAATCCGTGGCCAATTTGATCCCAATATGAATAAGCATCACAAGCCAGACTCCTTGATGGAAAGACAGGCTTAAGTATTTACAATGCTCCCGGAAGGAGCACCTAGGGGCCCCTCTGCATGTCTCTTCTTCAGTCTTATCCTGATGGAGCTACTGAAACCCCAGTCTCTAAGGCTGCAGAATCCCTAACTTCTTTGAAGGCCAGAGGACTTTCTGCTTCTGCAGAAGTTCCAGAAATTCCATGTCCTGTATAAATTCTGTGTGAGATACTTTTGACAGGTCTTGGTGGTAAAAGCCCTACCAAGGATTCCTAGCCACATTGTACCCATTGAGAGCTGGCTTCCCAAAATTTGTTCAGAGGATCAAAACTAGTGTTCAGGGAAAATTGAACTCTGTCAGAAGAGTCATTCTGAGGATGTATGCGTACACCACAATGAGAAGGATTTATTAGTCATACAGGAATTCTTCTCCACCTCCATAAATATCGCCACTTCTAGGGCAACTGGTATTGGTCAAACCAGTCTCTCCTCCAGCGTAACCCAACTGTATTTCATACAGTTGTAGATTTACTTGGGATAATTGTTCTACATATTTGATAATTGAAAACTTGTATAATATAGCATAACTTTAGTTGGAGTATTTATACCAAAACAACAGAATTTGAACTTTTTTGTCCTATCACATAACAGCTGGAAGAAAAAGATAAAAGAATAAGTATAAATAGGAATTCAAGCACTGGCTGAAATTTGTGTCAGCAGAGTAACAAGACGCCCTGACGTGGGCAACCTTGGGAACCTATCGCCTCTCCTTCTCTGGCCTATATTTTCCATGTTAGCCCTACCCTTTGGCTTTTCTTTCACCTGGAACAACTACCACCCTACTATTCCAATTCCCTGACCTTCACACAAGCTTCCCAACACTTGGATGTGTCTGTACTATGGGCTGTCACACTGATCCCATATCCCCTTCTTAAGTCCTAGTTGGTCTCTCTCACCTTTACCATTCTCAATCTTTGAATGTGTGACTATAATCACCCTCCTGCAAATGTTTGCTTATTTCTCCATCTCTCCCACTAGACCATGGATTCTGGGAGGGAAGGAATCATGTGTCTCCCCACTATGTCCTTGGCACATAGTAGGTGCTCCATAGATGGAGTTGAATAAAATGAGTGAATTAATAAATTAACCTCCAAACTAAGTGCCCACTATACTCACATCGCTTTACACTTGCCCTTTGGATAACTTCACGCATCTCTGGGCTTCATTACAATTCTACTTCCCAGTTTTTCATTGCTCCAATGTCCTTACTGGTTCATTTAATTTCACTTTTGCTCTTTTGTGTGTAAATAAGTCAAATGCCTTGTGGGATGAACAGGACACAAAGAGACACCAAACAAACAAAAAAAATGAAAAATGATAGGTTTTAGTTTTGCATGTCTAGCCCTGAACTCTCTTCTGAATTCCATACCCACAGTTCTAGTTTGTGAATCATTTTTCAAAAAATTATTTATTTATTATTATTATTATTTTTGGCTGCACTGGGTCTTCATTGCCATGCAAGGGCTTTTCTCTAGTTGGGGCAAGCGGGGCTACTCTTTGTTGCAGTGCGCGGGCTTCTCATCGCAGTGGCCTCTCTTGTTGCGGAGCACAGGCTCTAGGCACATGGGCTTCAGTAGTTGTGGCACGTAGGCTCAGTAGTTGTGGCTCTGGGGCTCTAGAGCACAGGCTCAGTAGTTGTGGCGCATGGGCTTAGTTGCTCCGCGGCATGTGGGATCTTCCCGGACCAGGGCTCGAGCCTGTGTCCCCTGCATTGGCATGCAGATTCTTAACCACTATGCCACCAGGGACGTCCCTGTGAATCATGTGTGTGTCTCATCTCTGGTTTTCTGTTTTATCTCACAAATAATCCCCAACCCTTTAACAGTTCTTCAGGGGACCTGTTTTATGACCATCAAAGCATGTAAACACCATGGCCATTATCATTCCCCTACTCAGCATTGTGTAGTGTGAATTTCCTGTTGCCTTCCTTCCTCCTTGAGGACCTGCAAAGCCCCTCAATCCTGGCTTGGGAGTAACCTATTCAACTGTGTTTCCCTCTCTCCAATATGATGCCACATATGTGCACCAGTCATCCACAGACCCTCTGCTACCTCCTGCCAGCAGCTCTGCTTTGATCCTCTCTGAAAACACAAGCCTCTCCCCTTTCCAGCATTCTACTCTTCCCTCTGCCTATGAACAGACTGCCTCCAAGAGCCCATCTTTGCCTCTTCCAGCTCACACTGACATTTCCTGATTCTGAACTCCCACTTTTCTTAGAGTTAGTTCCACATATCTGGTGTTTAATTCTTCTCTGGTTGCTTTATGTTCATCAGACACAAACTATTACCTGTTATTTTTATTTCTGAAAAACTTCTGTAAGCTCCTGATAGAGATAAAGCCATAGTCATCTTCTGTAACTTTCCCAACCACAATGAAGAACCTATTCCAGTAATAGACACATCATAGTTACTCAAGAACTACTTGATGGTAATTGTAGTATTTCTCCAGATTTTGTCTCTTTCAGAGGCTGTCTCCACCATGCTACCATTTCTACAGTACTTGAGAAAAATGCCAAGCTTTGTCCACCAAACTTACTAAACATCTTTTTTTTTTTAATTGGATCACCATGATACTAGTTTTTTCTCTTTGAATTTCTCCTCTCACTCTTTTCTGTGGTGTCTCTTAGAAATAATTCCTTCCTAGAGACACTGTTTTCTCCTTTCCAGCCTCTCACAGTCATGGCCCTTTCTTGCATTCCCAGCCAACTGTCCTCTCTGGCATCGGTTCCTTTGTCCCTATTTACAAATTACAGGTTTATTTTTCTACTGCTGCCTCATGTCAAAATCCAGGATAGCTCTATCACCTCTATGACTTGTCTAATGCCTCCACGTCATGCTTGTGTCTGACCTAGAACCAAAAACAACCTTTCGTTTTTCTCTTAATGAGCTCCTTTAGATATGAAAAGCTAAACATTTAGGTAAAAGCCTGAATGTCATTAAACAGGTCTTAGAGCAAGGCTTAGTTCCAGCTTCTTTAGCGTCTTTGATAGGATCAAAATCAGATATATCAAATCTGGAAACTGTGTGAGTTCCTGCCTGTGGATGCTCAGATTGACTTAATTCTGATGGAATTTACAGCATGTAATCTACAGAGTACTTCACCAATGGGAGTTATTTAAGAATTAGTGATAACTGGGTTTATTCAGTTAAAAAGCCCCATGTCAGCTAGAATAGCTTCCTGCACACCCTGGTTCAGCAGATGGGTTCAAATATTGATTTTGGATTATAGAACCTCTCCACATTGGTTGAGGTTGGTGCTAGAAGATGCTGAAACTTTTTAGTTATTCTCTGTAGAACTCACAGAATCATAGATCACAGCTATAGCTGTGGGTTCCCAAATAGACTTTAGATATTAACACACCTTGCTAAGGATTCGAAACTCAACTTGGAGTTGTTTTTGTTTAAGTGTTTGAATGGTCTAGCTAAGAGCCACTGAGGAAGGTGACCAGGCATGGCACCCTGCAGCACCTATGGAAAACGCGTCCTCATTCAGTATGGTGACTTGAATAGATTAACTGTGAGGTGGCTCCATAGGGTAAGGAAAGAAACTATTTATTGTATGTGGTTGCATCACCATTTAACTTAATTCTCACAAAAACCTTGACAGGCGTTTATTTAAAACCTTTATTTTTACACATAAGGAAGCTAAGGTACAGAGGTTAAGTGACTGGATATACACCCTTTTTCCTGTTCTACCGTAGTAACTTTTCAGGACCACCAAAGATTCCCCAGTAGAGCAACAGGTAGTCTTACAAACCAAGAGGATCAACGTGCTCTTAAAGCTCCCCCAAATCTCTGATTTCTCACATAAAAATATCCTAATTCTTATTTGAGTAATGATTGCATTCCTGTTTGGATTGCAGTGATTGGAATTGCTGGGTTAAATGATAACTCTATTTTTAACTTTTTGAGGAACTGTTTTAAAATTCTTACCAGCAGTACATTAGGGTCCTGATTCTTTCATTCTTGCCAACATTTGTTTTCACCTGACTTTTTGATTATAACCATCCTAATGTGTGTATAATGCTATCTCATTGTGGTTTTGATTTGTATTTCCCTGATAGCTAATTATGTTGAGCAACTTTTCCTTTATGACTATTGGCCGTTTACATATTTTCTTGGAGAAATACCTATTCAGAACCTTTCCCATTTTAAACTGGGTATTTGTCTTTTTGTTATTGAGTTGTAAGAGTTCTTTGTATACTCTAGATTCAAGGGAGCCTATTCAGATACATGATTTGTAAATATTTTCTCCCATTTGCCGATCTGTATTTTTACTTTTTCAATGGGATCCTTTGACACACAAAGATTTTAATTTTGATGAAGTCCAATATCTACTTTTCCTTTGATAGTTTGTGCCTTTGGCGCCATATCTAAGAACACATTACCAAATCCCGAGTCATGAAGACTTACTTCTGTGTTTGCTTCTAAGAATTGTAGTTTTAAGTTTTACTTTTATTTTTGAGTTATTTTTTGTATATGGCGTAAGGTAAGAGTCCAAATCCATTCTTTGGTATGTGGATTTTCAGTTATTCCAGAACTATTTGTTAAAAAGACTATTCTTTCCTCATTTAAGGGCCTTGGCACCCTGTTGAAAATCAGCTGATCGTAGAGATACGGTTTTATTTCTGGACTCTCATTGATCTATATGTCTATACTTATGTCAGTACCACATTGTGTTGAATACTATTGCTTTGTAGTAAATTTTGAAATTGGAAAATATGAGACCTCCAACTGTGTTCTTCTTTTTCAAAATTTTTTTACCTCTTCTGGGCACCTTGAGTTCCCATATGATTTTTAAGATCAGCTTGTCAGTTTCTACAAAGAAGCCAGGTGAGCGTGAACTGAATCTCCAGATCATTTGAGGTGTATTGTCATCTTAACAATATTAAGTCTTCTGATCCATAAACATGTGATTTTTTTTCCACCTTTTTTTTAGATTCTTTACTTTCAACGATGTTTTATAGCTTTTATAGCTTTCAGAGTATAAGTTTTGCTGTACTTTTGTTAAATTTAATCCTAAATATTTTATTCTTTTTGATGCAAATGCAAATGGAATTTTCTTTATTTCTTTTTCTGATTGTTCATTGGAAGTGTATAGAAATATAATTTATTTTTTTATATTGGTCTTATATATTGTATCCTACAACCTTGCTGAAATTGCTTATTAGTTCTAATAGTTTTTTTAATGGAATCCTTAGGATTTCCTATATACAGTCCCTTTTATTTTATAATGTTACCTTAAATAAGTAGAAAGTAGAAATGTCTTGACATAAAACCCTTGAAACATGTGACAGTCATTTGCTTTAAGGTTTTGATATCAATTTCTGGAATTCTAAATCAGAAGAGCTTCTTTGGAAATACAGTGGCCATTTAACTCTCAGCTGTGAAAAGTAAAAAAAAAACTAGGCTGATTCTCCTGTGTTGACCTGCAGCCATACTGAGCCTGTCAAACCAAATAACACATTCAATCTCATATATTTTGAAGACTCAGACATCCAGAAATGTTTTAGAACCTCTTTCTCACTCTAATTAAAATCTTACTGCTCTGTCATTGGGAAAGAATGAGATCCGACATCCTGCAAACCATAAAAATATGTTTAAATTTTAGTGGGATTTCCTGTGTCTTTAAACCTTTCAAATGACATATATAAGATCTTGTGTAATAACACATTGACAAATATGTGGATTCCCTTTCCCATGAATATGATCTGATTTAGAGAATGTTAACTGACTATCACAGCTGACTGATGACAATTCTCTAAAATTAATTAGAGGTTAAAATTTTCAAAACCCAGTGTCTATGCTTTAAGCCACATTATGCGTCTACTTCAGCCTAAAACAAGTGAGAAATTTGAAAGGTGCTGACCTGGCTTTCCAGTCTCATTACCCCTCAAATGAGAAACATTGCCAGCCTAACACTAGAATTGGATGAAGTTACCTTGGCAGCCCCAGAAGTTTTCTTGTCACTGTTAACAGAAGGTTTGTTTCTGTACAGGTTAAAGGATCAGATCTTAGGGGGAATTGACATGCTTTTGAATTACCTACAAATACTGGCTGTCAAGAGATTATATAGTAGTGTAGGTTAGCTGTTAACCAACCACGTACAGCTGATGGATTTCGTGATCCAGGATAATGAGTATTAGTCTTTATTGCTTTGATCTTGTATATATAGACATGGGCAAAAAAGAAAGAGAAAGACAGAGAGAAAAGAGAAGAAGCTTCCTTTGAAAAAAAAAAAGTCAAAAACTTTAAACCTAGTAATAATTATGTTGATTTGTCTTTATCACCATAATACTTGCCATATACTCTAAGTGGTTTTATCCTATGGGCATTTCATGTGACTCTTTCCAGTTCACACACCATATCTACTTTTGCACATATTTATTACTCATATACCATTTTGGCCCACATTGCAATGAAATGTAGTAACAATCACAAATCTTGAACTTCCTTACAGTGAACAAAAAATCAGGAAGTTCTGTTCTCAGATGGGCAAAGGGACTCATGATTAGTTTATAAGAATTGATTTTCAGACCAGACAGTTCAGGATAGAAAGGTTGTGAGCACAAATAAACAGAATAAATATAAACATTGATCACACAACCCAGAAAATAGACGCATCTAGATAATTGTGGTGATATATCAGCTTTGACTACCACAGACAGCGGCCCATCAGCTGCAGTCCAGGAAAGAATTGAATAATTATCTGTGATCTGCTGATGCCAATTCCCCGTTTCACCTTGGTGATCTCAGGGAATTTTCAGAAGAAACATATCCTCCCTTAGCTTTGCTCTGGACCCAGGCTCTTTCATAAGTTTTCTGAGCTACTCCTGAGTGTAAAGTCTAGCTTTTGAACAGTGTAGGTCATCTTAATGTTTTGATTTGTTTTCATCATTGCTTGCCATTTTAGTATCTGTCATTTTAAAGTCTGCTGAGAACTAGCTTTTCCATTTAGCAATCAGAAGTGTGGAAAAATAACATGCATGGTCCACTTTCCAGGGAGTCTTTTAGCAGTTACTTGTCAAAGTTAAGTATTTTTTTCTTAATATTTCTGATGATGTTAATTCCTATGATTAAGACGAATTTAGTTTGTAGAATGTCACCACATATTAAAGTCTCACCAGCAATGTCTTCCAGTTTCTTCTAGGACATCCCTGGAAAGTTGGAATAACAGGAATAATTCAAAGTCAGATCATTTAACTTGAAATTTTGGAAAATTAGAGGTTATATATGTTTTCCATATGAACATGCAAATTATCCTGAGTGTGAAATCCTCTGTTCTGCATTATAGTTTATGTGTGTACTAATGCAAATATATGTGTATACATGTCAGTAAATTCTTACTTACAACTTAAGTCAGCTTGGCATTTTACCTTAAGTCATGCATCGTTTTGTGTATAAAGGATATTTTGCGCATTTCTTTCCTGACACTTTATTTGCTCTCCTTAATCAGTGAAAAATTGATAGATAATTTTTATTATTTAATTATATTATATCATAGATAATTATTTATTATCTATAATAATCTATGAGAAATACAATTATCTCATAGATAGATAACATTTAGAAACATGTTTCAAATCTGTATTCTTGTTACAAATTTGATAATAAATGTCCTATAGATGTAACTGCTTTGATGAGGCAACTTCTGGAACTGAATAGTAGACTCCTTGTTAACTTATAAAAGTGATGCTTGTCTTCCAGGAAGGCATATATCCAGTAAAGCTAAAATACATTCAATTGTTCAGTCATAGTATTCAAGAGTAGAGCTAGAACACGGCCTTGTCTGATGCTAATAATAGACGTTTTCTCTCTCAAGGAAGGCTTTGCTCTCTCCTCTCACTCTTAAGGTGATACTGTGATAAAATTCAGAAGGAACTTTTATTACTTACATCAGAGGCCAAAAGGTGCCTTTAAGATACCCTCAGGGTAGGAACTTATACAACCTGACCAATGAAGTCCTGTTGGAGAGAGAGAAGCTAAGCAAATGCACTGAGTTGCTTTGCTTGATTTCCCATGTTTGCTCTCTCTTTCTCTGTTCCTTTGGTTCCTGGTTTGGCTTTGCCTCTGGACTTTAGATTTTATCTCTTGGTATATCCTCATATGATCATTCATTTTTGGACCAAGCTTAGGTTTACATTCCTGTTACTGGCCCAGACTTAATTTCTGTCTAATGTCGTTAATGCTATGAATGACTGATGTTAGAGTTTAGAACATATAATTTGACCTATAAATAATTCCTGACTATAGATTTTAAAACTGAGAGTAGATCAATAAAATCTTTGAAAATCTTAACATCTTGACTGCTTTTCTCAGTGTAAAAGTGGACAGTGTTTAGCCTAAAACCTGCATTTTTCTATGGGATATGGGATTGAAAGACTTGCGCCTACAGTTAGTGACTAAGGAGAAAGACTGCTACTTTTGTCTGCTCTACCTTGCTTGACTTTTTGCAAAAGCTTCTTTTTAAGAAATGAGACACTTCTATGTTCAGCTTACATATGGTCTTGGACACTTTATCAGGGTCCCTGCTCTGCGCGAGATTCCTTTGCTCCCTTGCAGTCTCTGGTACACCCCTGGGAGGCAATGGACTTCATATGCCCTTTGCTTTGTTTTTTGGTTCCTGCTTTGATTCTGTCTGATTACCTGGTCTACGCAGTCTGCTTCTATCTCGAGCAGGTTAACACATAGGCTACCAGAAACTTAATACTAAGTTATCTTTGTTATGGCTCAATTGAGATTCCTTTTCCTGATTGAAACATACATGTCTCTAGAGCAGTGTTTTCCAAACTATTCCATGAAACAGATCCATGGACTGTTAATTAGTCTTCTATGAGAAAAGGAGATTACTCTGGTCAAATGGCTTAAAAATCCTAAGTTCTTTGTGGGCACTCCCAAATAAATACTATAATATTAACTACTCTGAGAAGTCTCACAGAAACGAAGACCTGTCAGATGACTTGTATTTGTTTCCTAAATGCCAATGTCCACGAAACCTCTTTTCTTTGGAATACCTACTCATGTCTCAAGGATCACCAGTTTTCTGTAGAAGACATTTTTGGAAATTATATTCTTAGAACTTGAACCATAAGTTAATAACCTTCTCCATCCACATCTTCAACAATAAGCTTTTAACAGGTTAATTCTGATTTAAACAGCAGATCTCCTTACATTTGTATTATGTTAGATAAAAAATATATAATGTCAAAGGATTATCTATTTAAAACCAGGCAACTAATGAATCAAAAAGTACTTGACAGGAGGTTATTTTAGTTTTGTCAATAAAATGTAAAAATAGATGTCTTAGAAATCAAGGACACAGTAATATGAATTAGTTCAGTTATTGCTATCTGTGTATTACCTATTAATTCACTTTTTTTTTCTTTCTGGTTTTGGTATGAAACTGATGCCAGGATATTCTGGCATATTTGAGAAAAGTAGAAGATGTCTGGCCTTAATAATTTGACGTTGAAACGTAGGAAGGGCAAAGTTTAGACATTCAACTTATTGCTTTCGGTAGAGATTGAGTGTCAATTCTAAAAGCTTTAAGACTCAGTAAGAGAATTCCATAGTGTGGATGCTTCACTATATGATTAGATTTTTGAAGTGGACAAGGTAATGTTTATGTTAAACAGTTATGATTTAGGAAGGCTTAGACCTTTTTTTTTTTGGAACAGAGTTAAAGTAAATGTTTTTCTTTTCCTTTTCTCATTATTTTGAAATGAAACAATTATGACATATATGATGACAGGCCACACATTATCTTTAGAGATGAATTAGGGGAAACTCAATTAATGCCAGTTAAATCTTCCTTTTTTCATCTGAGTTACATGAAACCCAATGGTGATATCTCTTTCAATAAGCTTTTAAAATTTTATTTGCAATGTTTGATAAAATTTTACATATAAATGAAAAGGAAAATAGGTGACCTTGGGGATAACAGAATTTAGTTAAATAAGTAAAATAATTATTTTTTGGAGATTGGATAGATGGAAATTGTATCCTCCAAACAAGTGAATTAAATCACTGTTTTGATATAAAGTCAGATTTAACAAGAGTTTTTATATGAAAAGTTCTATAAGTAGTTCTTTATTGATTTAATAATAATAAGGGTACTCTCTTTTTAACCTGCCAGCACCTACTGAAGCCTTTCTTTCCTTTAATACCCCAAACATGTTTGCTATTTAAGATAGGGAAACCAGTTACCCAGAAAATCATGCCGTCATTTTTCTTCATTGGCCCTTTGGTATGGCGTTTGGAGAAGTTGATTTCTTCCATCATATGGACTAAAATTGCTGTTTGGAGAAGCAGAGTTTTCCTCAGTTAATTATATTTCTCTGCCTTGCTCTGCTTGGCTGATCACTCTTGTTACTGGAAAGGAACAGTACTCTTGCCTCATTGTAGAAGTACCTCACAATGCAGAAAACGGAGGCAACAAAACTGATACTCCAGCTGTAATAACAAATCCAAGTGTTCCACCTTGGAAGGAAGCGTGCTGGCCTGCTGCCCTCTTCCACACTTACATTCCTTTCAGGCCAAATGCAAGTGTAATGCTGAGGTGAACGGGGCTGCTGAGGCTGCTTGGGGTGACGCAGTCTCTCTTGTCTGCCTGTCCCCAGGTTGCTTTGAGCCAAATCCATAGGTGAGTGAATCGCCTGTCCCAGACAGCAGCTACCCAAAGCTCTGCAGCAGAGTTAGTGCTCTTTAATGTGCTGCTTGGGAAGGATGGAAGAAAAAGGGCCCCTTGTTTCTGAACAAGAACTTGAAATGCCATTCATTTAACAAATTATTAAGTACATACTATGCAACTGGTCCTGTGACCCTTAAGCTTTTAAAACTTAGCAGGAAGGGAGACATGCTAGGAATGGGGAGGGGGAATCTTTGTTCTTATAGTATATTTTTGGATGTGAGATTACTGTCCTTTGCCAGCCTAGGTAATTAAGGACAAAAACCCATTCTCACCTCTACCTTGCTTTTTTCAGTCAGTTAAAAGTCATTTTTCTTTCTCTTCTTCAAATAACTCTTATTGGGATTTGGCCTAGTTTCGTTGGTAGCATTTTTAGATTTGCAGTGAGAAGAGCTGATATGGGTGATTTGGCCTTTTTCCCCCAACTGATTTTTCTTGTGTTATAAAGCTAGGACACACGCACAGAGAGTAATGGCTCTACACATTTTAAACAATCCCTTGTTACATATGGATTTAGTTAGGTGAAGATCCAAATCATGAGAGCTCTGCATCCCAGCTGTCTAATGTCTCATAGAATCAGAGAGTGGCCTCAGTGAGATAGAAACAGGACCCACAGCTGCTGTAATAATGGGCTATCAATGTGTTAGCTTCCTCTCTACCTCATTTTATACTCCTCCCCATGCCTGCTATATCTGCTTAGGTATTCTCTAATTCTGTCTCCTTTAGCCACTTATGTGCTCATGTGTGAAAAGCATCATTTAATTCACATTGCATTTATTTCAGCAAGTTGTTATGTTAGTTACCCAAGTAAAATTCCAATTTAACAAACTCTCTGGCATTTCCAGAATACTTTATTGTGACATGTTAAGTGATAATGAACATACTACTTGGGTCTAATTGAGCCTGGCGATGAACAAAGTAAATGTCCTGCCTTTCTTTGTTCATCAATAAGCAAATGTAAGAGTCTCTCCAACCTAGTTAGAGCCCCTGCTAGCACATACAGTAACTTTGTGAGAACTGCAAAGGGCGCTCCTTCTGAGCAGACAGATTGCAAAAGGTATCCACCCTGGGCAGAGCAAGCAGAAAAAGGGTGCCCCTTCCTCCAGGGAGGCTTTGGTACCTTTGGCTGGTTGAATGGGATACTGGCCCCAGTACACTCTCAGCCCTGCCCAAGTGTAGGCCATGACCTGCATAACTATCAAGGCAGCCCTGTGTCTAGGACAGGAAGGCAGGAAATAGCATTCCATTCTGCCTCTTTCCCGTCCCCCTCTTCAAACCCTGGAGGTCTTCTTGTTTTGTTGTTTGCTTTGATGGGAGTTAATCCATTTTGATGGTAGAGATAGATGAGAGAGTCAGAGAATTACTATTTGATTTTAGGGTAGACAAAGAAAAATAACCTCAGTGACATTTCAATGCAACTTTCTCTTTCCAACATGCAATGTTAATAAGTACCTCATAGCCTTTTACATTCAAGAGAAAACCCGTTTCCTGTCTGGTAAACCAAAGAATCATTTGGAAAAGTTTGTTCATTTTAAAGAACTGATTGTAACTTTATTATCAAATGACTGCTTCTACGGCCTATGGGAATATATGTATATAAAATGAAACTTTTCTGGCGTGTGCTCTCTTTTTTTATTGTGTTATTTCTTATCACTAGTAATAACAAAATGAGGTAACATTGAGTTTTCTCCTTTAAAGTATAGAAGCTGCTACCTTGCCATGAAAAAAAGAATTACGTGCTTTTCCCCATCTCCCATAAACAGAAAGGGACTGAATAGTGCAATTTAGACCCTTTTTCCTCTTCTGATTGCAGGTGATGTGTTCCACATCACTGCTCCCAATAAATTCACCTTTGAGGAAGCTGGAGAAGGGTGTGAAAACCGAGATGCCCGCCTGGCGACAGTGGGGGAGCTCCAAGCGGCGTGGAGGAGCGGCTTCGACCAGTGTGATTACGGGTGGCTGTCGGACGCCAGCGTTCGCCACCCTGTGACTGTGGCCAGGGCCCAGTGTGGAGGTGGTTTACTTGGGGTGAGAACCCTGTATCGTTTTGAGAACCAGACAGGCTTCCCTCTCCCTGATAGCAGATTTGATGCCTACTGCTTTAAACGTAAGTGTTTGGTACCTTTTTAAACATTACAGATTTTTAAAAAAATACTTCGAAGCCGTGCAATTGATGTTCAACTAGCCATCGGAATGATTCCATGTCTTGCAGTGTGTGCACAGAATGGAAACAGTTCAGTGACTTTCAAAACCAAGGAAATGCAACAGCAGTGATACGGTTAAAACAAGAAATTTGACAAATGGTGTTTTTAGAGAGGATGAGGAAATGTCAGGTGAAGGCCTTAACTGTGATGCATTGCACTTAGAACCATAGAACATGTTTCTGCGTACTTATTTGACATTAATTGCAGTCCTTGAATGCAATTAGATTGTTGACGCTATAATGCTGGGACCAACTGTGGCTGAGTTGAATCCTTGAATTCTGTTTATTTCGTCTTTGTTTGCTGTCACCCTTTCTTTTAAATGGCAGAGGATTTACATTTCAGTAATTGCAGGTGAGTACTTGGAGCTGACGTGGATAATACCTAAAAATGAACCATGCTATAAATAAAAATCTTATTTTATCTCATTTTATTTCAAATAATGGAAATATGTGCCTTCTAATGCTTAATTCTCTAGTATCACATTGAAGTACAGTATATGTTTTTTGCAAGCCTTAACATAAATAGGCTATCTTCAGTCAGGTTTACTACTTAAAATGGATTTTAAGTAACATTTCTCAATATTCATGATATAATTATTTTAATTCTTCAGATGTCCTTAAATTATTTTAGCACTAGTAGTCACATGCTATAGTGCTTGTAGAATGCTTAATTAAACAAGCGAGTAATCCAGAGTCTCACTGTGATATTTAGTAGGATCTATATTGTGTCAGCAAAACAAATATCTCCTAGAATTTTTGGTGACCTTGAGCATGTTCAAGATAGAGCCACGTTATATTGAAATACAGTGAGAACTTTTTACTAAGTTTCCAATATATATTGTTATAGCGATACGTACAATCATCCCTTGGTATCCATGAGAGATTGGTTCCAGGACCTTGGGAATACCAAAATCCGCAGGTGCTCAAGTCCCTTATATAAAGTAATAATTGCATATAACCTACACACACCCTCCTGTATGCTTTAAATCATCTCTAGATTACTTATAATACCTATACTATGTAACAGTATATAATACCAACTATGTAAATAGTTGCTGGCACACAACAATTTCAAGTCTTGCTTTTTGGAACTTTCTGGAGTTTTGGGAACTTTTTACTTTTTTTAATCAGAAGTTGGTTGAATCCTCGGATGTGGAACCCATGGATATGGAGGGTCAACTGTAACTGAAATGAGTAGAAAATACACTAGCTTATTTTGTAATTGGTTTCTGAAGTGAAATATACAGACATTCTTCATCAACCAAAAAGACACAGAACTGGGATGTCTTGAGTAGTCAGGAGAATAGATGTTAGTGCAACAGAAAGGTATGGTTTCACATACTGCTATTTCCCAGCTAAGATACTTCTGTTTGGATCTCTTCCTGTAAACTCAACTTTCTGAGTGTTAAAGCCACGTGTTGTGTATCAGTGTGATACAAGCTGGCCATGAAAAGCCATTGAAAATATTAATTTTTTTTCCCTAGGCCCCGAAACTACAGAAAATGTCTTAATCATTTTTAGGAAAACAAACAAACATCAACAATAGTAACAAAACCTTATCCCTAGAAGTAGAAAGATATCATTCCCTTAAGCCATATACCCATAATGGGTTATGGGTATATTTTCAAGTAGTTTAAGCTTTAAAATCAGTTTTACACTAAGTGACTGATGTGATTAAGGAAGAAAATCAAATCTGTGTGTGTGTGTTGGAGAGGGGATGGGGACAGGTGGGTTAGAGAGGTTAAAGTAAGGAAGGAGTTGAATTATCCAGCATGACTACCTTGTTTGATTTTATTTTCTTGTGCATTATAAACGTGGCACTAGAAAACTTTTAAACATTTTTGTTCTCCTTGAGAATAAATTTAAACCAAAGGCTGTCTGTAGCCGCAAAGAATTCATCCTGATGTGTTTTAAATTATTTATTTAAATAAGGAATTCACATGAATGTACAAAATAACAATGTAGTTAGATTCAAATAAAATAACCACCTAGTAAAAATCTATATAAAATATGAATAAAATTTGAAAGTTTAGGTCCATTTTTTTTCTTCCTAATTCATCTGAATCTATATAACTTAGAAATATATAACTGGCAAATATAATGGATTCAAATTTTCATTTTTCTCCCCATCTAAGCTAAAGGCTAGATTCTTATTTAGTCCTTCTGTAAGACTCTACCATACTCAAAATTTATTCAGCATATAAAAGTTTAAGACAGTTTAGTCATACATAAAAGCCTTCCTTCAACCACACACAATGCCAACAGCCTCCCCAAATTTCTAATTCGTTTTTCAGAGATTCTTTTAAAATATACATTTTTTTACTTTGAAAAATATTCTCAAAATGACTTGCCTGCTGTCCAGTTTCCCACATAGTTGAGTAGTGACTAAATTTATGTAGTTAAAGTTGGTAAGAGTTATGGCCTTAAGGACAATTCCAAAAGTGATTTCAGAGATGTACAGCTGGCTGGTTAAGTAGAAGAATTTAGAAATATAAGGATATTTTTCTTGTTTGCTTTTACCAAAAGTAGACAGTGTTTTTAAGGCCACTTCATGGTGAATAAACAATACCAAATCTCACTTTGCTCTAATTCCCTTTTCCTTTTAAAATCACTGAATAGAACGTTAACAATGGCTGATGATAAATATAATTAGAATCTGAAAAACAAGTAAATTAATGTCCTTATGAAATAAAGTTTTCCTGTACATTTCCCCTTGATGGTTAAATTGTGCACTTTTCATTTTTCTTTGACCTCAGAGTTAAGCAAGTTCTATGAAATAGAGTTATGCAGGGCTTTGAAGGATCATCCATACTCCCCAATTTAAGTGAATCAAAACTATTGATGACTCATAATAACCTCTCATTTAATGTTATTAAAGATCTCCAGGAGAGGGAGACAGGGAATGTTTCCTAGAAAACCCATTCCAATATCCTATTACTATCACTCTCAGTTTTTCCAATTATCTAAATCCTTTGCATTAGAATTTGAGTTCATCTTTCCTTCTTAAGTTGGAGACCAAAATCTAAATTACAGCATTTCTACTATTGAAAACAACTGTTCGTTTGTCCCTCAGTGTCTCCCTCAGTTGAAACAATTTCCTTGTTCTGAAATTTTAATTTCGAGGCCTCTAATCACCTATGCCATCTTGCTTTGAACCCTCATTGTTTTTCACATCCTTCTGTTGGATTAAACTTGGAGCTAGAGATAGTGGTCTAGAGAAGGCTAAGTAAGTACCCACCACATCCTATGCCATCTTTCTTATATATTTGTCCACTTTTACAATTGACCTGCCCTTCTAACCTATGGTCAGTATATTATATTTTTTGTGCCCTAGATCATAATCTGACCATAGTGTCAAAACTTATCCTTCCCAAACTGGTATTTTTTTAAATGTCTCTGTTTATTGAATTGAATTGGTTAGCATTCAATCACTCGTAAAACTTGAAAAGTTAATTTGAATTCTAATCTCATTGTTCCAAACTTTACTCTTTCCTCAACCATGAACCCGGAGTCAACTTATTGAATATCCAGTGATTTCCCTATAATGTAGGCAGTATGGGTATAAGTTAAATCAACCATCATGCTGCTAATAGGGTTTTTATCTTTTATTAGGAAAATCTGCCTCATGTCTCACAACAGAAGCACTGGAGAAGATAGTCCATAGGATATAAAATACCATAAAGTACAGTGATGTGAAACATCTGTGTGGCAGACAGCTGCAAATGTTGGAAGGGAGCTTTTGTGGGAAAAGAATCCTGCTGCTTTCTGTTGGCTTCCTCGATAATAGAGTTGAAGGGACACTGGTAGTTTTCCAGGGCAAAAATTTCTCCATGTGAATCCTCCTTCTGGAGGGACACTTTTAGAATAATCTGGAGTTGTGCTTTCACCTTTGTAATAGTCATCATTAATACACTGGCATTTATTCTTAAGATATTTCTTTGTAGATATTTGTGTTTTTAAAATTAGTTCCTTTGTTTTGGAATGGTTGAAGCAAATGGTGCAGATGCTCAGATATACTGAGTTGTGATGGAAATCAGCTGTTAAGTTGATGAAAAAGCAACCCAACGCCAAAAGGAAGTCTGAGGTTTTCCATTCCAAATAGTAGAATTAATCAACTTAATTATAAACAGACTTCTAAACAGGGCTCTCAAATTATTGAAAACCCTTGGTTTTGAAAACAAAGTCACATAGATCCTAGCTTTGTAAAGGAGATTCTCTGAGACATACTACTGTCATATTACTGTGTTCCGGGCCTAGAGGAAGGCAACACCAAGCAGTTCGGTAATAGTTGATAATGACAGGCAGTTACGTAGTTTTTGAAATCTGAGTCGTTCATTTTTAAAATGCTATAGAAGTATTTTCATAGCACTGTGGAAAGTTGTTAACGTAGAACTTGGGTTGGAGCATAGGAAGACCTGATTCACAGGCCCTTTTTTGGCCCTATTGCAGTTATCACCTCCTTTTAAGTGAATTTCATCAGCTATGGAACTACTCAGAGGGAAAAAGCAAAATTAGCTTTTTTGTTGTTGTTAATAATAATATGATTAAATTTTCTCTAATGTGCAGTGTGCTAAGTGTTTATATTATGTTTCCATGGGAACTTTCTCTATATGTACATTTTACTGTTTCCCCAAAGAATGCAGTTATAAAACAAACATGATATTTGGCAGTTAAATGAGGTAACAGTTATGGAATTTCAGAGGATAGAGAATTGAATGAAAAGAAAAATAGTCAACCTCACTTAGGTTCCTTAAGTTGTTCATGTCAATCAAAATAACAAAAGCTTCTTCCAGGAAATGAATGCAGAGAAAGCTTTCTTAAAAAAAAGGAAAAAAAAAGTTATTTAACATGTTTTTGAAGAGTGCGATTCTTTTTTGTTCTGTTGTTTAGTTTTGTTTTAATACAAAGGGATAAAAAGTGGCAGACTAAAGAATTTTTAACTACATCATAATGAAATGGCCCCCAAGTTTTTGTTATAAAACTGATGAATCTGGGCTTTAAAATGGTCTGGGAAATGACAACAGCTAATAACAGCTCATACCAGACAAAAAATGAGGAATCTGTTACAGCTCAAGTCTGATTTACAACAAAATCACATCATTTTATCATTAAATTTTTAAAATAGACTTTATTTATTAGAGCAGTTTTAGGTTCACAGTAAAATTGAGTGGAAGATGCAGAGATTTCCCATATATTCCCTGCTCCCATTCATGCACAGCCACCCCCATTATCAACATTCCCCATCAGAGTGGTATGTTTGTTACAACTGAGGAACCCACATGGACACAACATAATCACTCGAAGTCCATAGTTTACACTAGGGTTCACTCTTTGTGTTGTACGTTCTGAGTTTGGACAAATATATAATGACATGTATTTGCCATTCTAGTATCATACAGAGCAGTTTCAGTGCCCTAATATCATTAAGTTTTGATGGAGTAGCTGGAGCTCAAAAGTATCCAGTTTTGTTTTCCAAGGACTCTGGTTTGGGGATTATTAAGAGTAAGCCACAAGATATTACAGATACTACAGATATTACAACTTTTATCAGGGGAACAGACATTACCCATACAACTAGTTTTAAATCATACAGGATGTAGCAAAACAATGACTACAGATTTCCTCAGATCAGTTCCTTCTGAGTCTAGTGGCAATCAGTTTTTGATTTTTGAAAATCTGAATTTAAAAAAAAGAATAACAAAATCTTTATGTGCTAAGCTGCTGCATTTTCTTTATGTTGAGATGGAATCTTATCTACAACACTGTCACTTTTATACACAACTTAAATTTCTTTAAACAGGCCAGGCCATTCTCTGTAAATCTGGAGGCATTATAATGTAGCATTTTATGATGACATGTTACTTTATATTGCCTGAGCCCATTCTTTCTGATGCTCAGGGTTGTTTCCAGTGATTTGTAATTACAGAGCTAAAATATATCATGTGGGTACTTTACTTCCTGTTCTATGTTTGCATTTCCTGCTAAAAGTAAGGCTGGAACCAAGACCCTTAAGAGTTACAAACATAATGTGTAGAACATAGAGCAAGATGTAAAACCACAACAAATGCCAAGCAGCCTCGGCCAGAGGCATTTTATTATTTATTATAAACAAGGCTACTCTGCAGATTTGAAAGGAATATGAAGACAAATGTCCAACACCGGGGATCAAGTGAATAGTGGTGTTAATATCCTGTTTTTATGAAAGCCTCCACATTATGGACAATGTAATCATTGATATGTAACTCGGGTACATTTGATGTGGCTTTTTTGTTGTTTTGCAATCTGAGGCACTCCCTCTCCCCAGAGACATTATGTAGCTAGAGACAGAAGCCTCCAGAATAGTAGCACTAAGTTCTCCTACTAGACTTCAAGTTGGTGCTGTAGTTTCTGATAAATAACATACCTACTGTTTCCAAACTCTGCATTTATTTATTTATTTATGTTTAACTTCTCCTTATCTTAAAACTACATATTATTCACTTCCCTTAGCCAAGAACAGTCATTCATACCTATGGGTAAAACCAGTGTTAACCCTTTCAATATAAAACAAGTGATCAATTTGTGATGATTAAATGTTCAATTGTCTGTCTTCAGATTAATTTAAGTATAGTTTTTAGACTTCTCTCCATCAGAACGCACTTTGGGGTTGCCCCAAAGTACACAACAGCACTTAACAAACACACTGGACGTACAACTTTTTATTAGTGACTTGTCTAATCAACTCTTTGAAATTATTTTTCTAGCTAAACAGAATATATCAGAGGCTACAACCACCGAACTGAATATGCTTGCAGAAACTGCCTCACCCACTTTATCGGAAGAACTACAAATGGGACCCGACAGAACTACACCAATCGTCCCTTTAATCACTGAATTACCTGTCATTACAACAAAGTTCCCTCCTGTGGGACATATAGCCAATTTTGAACAGAAAGCCACAGTTCAACCTCTAACTATCACACACAGAATAGCCACAGAATCACCCGCGCCTGATGAGAGTACTAAGAAGCCTTGGGATATGGACTATTACTCACCTTCTGCTTCAGGACCTCTTGGAAAGCCAGACATATCTGAAATTAAGGAGGAAGTGCCCCAAAGTAAAACTGTCATCTTCCATCATGCTACTGATTCATGGGATGGTGTCAAGGAAGATATACAAATGCGAGAATCAGTTACACAAATTGAACAAATAGAAGTGGGTCCCTTGGTAACATCAATGGAAATCTCAAAGCACATTCCTTCCAAGGAATTCACTGTACCTGAAATGCCATTTGTATCTACAACAATGACCCCGGAATCCAAAACTAAAAAGAAAGCAGTAAGCACAGTCTCTGAATCAGTGACCACAAGCCACTATGGGTTCACCTTGGGAGAAGATGATGGTGAAGACAGAACATCTACAGTTAGATCTGGTCAGAGTACCTCGGTCTTTAGCCAAATACCTGAGGTCATTACAGTATCAAAGACTTCAGAAGACACCACCCGCACTCAGCTAGAGGAGGTGGAGTCAGTCTCAGCATCGACGATTTTTTCACCTGTAACTATGCCCAACAGTGATGGGTCATCCATGGACCACTGGGAAGAGAAGCAAACTAATGGTAGGATAGCTGAAGATTTTCTTGACCAGTATATGTCCACCACACCCTTCCCATCACAGCATCATACTGAAGTAGAATTGTTTCCTTATTCTGGTGATAAAAGACTAGTTGAGGGAACATCCACAGTTATTTATCTCTCTCCACAAACAGGAAGAGAAAGAACAGAAACACTAAGACCAGAGATGAGAACAGTTACTTATACAGATGATGAAATACAGGAAAAGATCACCGAAGATTCATTTATAGAAAAAATAGAGGAAGAAAGCTTCTCTGGAATGAAGTTCCCTACAGCTTCTTCAGAGCAAATTCATCATACAGTGTATTCAGTGGGAATGACCAAATCTTTTGATTCCCCAGCCCTGACAACAACAAAGCTAAGTGTGGCACCGGCGGAGGCAACAGGTGTGGAGAAAGACTTTACGACAACTCCAAATGGATTAGAAACAGATGGCTATCAAGATACCACAAAGTATGATGAGGGTATTACAACAGTGCATTTGACTCAAAGCACTTTAAATGTGGAGGTGGTTACTGTATCAAAATGGTCATTGGATGAAGATACATCAAAGCCTTTAGGGTCCACAGAACATGCAGGCTCTCCAAAATTGCCCCCTGCCTTACTCACCACTATGGGAGTGAGTGGAAAGGATAAAGAAATCCCAGGTTTTACTGAAGATGGAAGAGATGAGTTCTCTCATATCCCAGATAGTACTCAAAAGCCGTTAGAGTTTACTGAGGAAGACACAACAGACCATAAAAAATTCACAGTCAGATTTTGGCCAACTACATCAATTGGCATCACAGAAAAGTCAACTTTGAGAGATTCTATGACTGAAGAAAGAGTTTCTCCTATCACAAGCATGGAAGGCCACGTTGTTCATGCAACCATAGAGGGAAGTGCTTTGGATGAAGGAGAAGATATGGATGTCTCTAAGCCTGTATCTACTGTCCCCCAATTTACACACACTTCAGATGTGGAAGGATCGGCATTTTTAAATTATAGTAGCACCCAGGAGCCTACTACTTATGTAGACACTTCCCATACCATTCCTCTTTCTGTAATTCCCAAGACAGAATGGGGAGTGTTGGTACCTTCCATTCCATCAGAAGGTGAAGTTCTAGGTGAACCCTCTCAAGACATACATGTCACTGATCAGACTCACTTTGAGGCTACTATTTATCCTGAAACTATAAGAACAACAACAGAAATTGCACAGGAAACAACTCAGGAAGAATTTCCATGGAAAGAAGAGACTCCAGAGAAACCAGTTCCTCCTCCCAGTTCTACAGCTGACACAGCCAAGGAGACAACAACACCCTTGGATGAACAAGAGAGCGATGGGTCAGCATATACAGGCTTTGAAGACAGATTGGTGATAGGTTCTGAGGGAGTCCCAGTTTTAGAAACAACTCCAACTGGAAAAATTGAGCAGAGTATGTCTTATCCACCTGGTGCTGTCACTGAGCCCAAAGCAAAAACAGATGGTGTGGTAACACTAATACCAAGCATGGGGCCAAAGGTATCTTTAAGCCCAGGGCCTGAACAAAAATATGAAACAGAAGGTACCAGTCCAAGGGGATTTGTATCACCTTTTAGCACCAGTGTTACCCAGCTTATAGAAGAAACCACTACTGAGAAAATAGAGAAAACATCCCTAGATTATACAGATTTAGGCTCAGGATTATTCGAAAAGCCCAAGGCCACAGAACTCCCAGAATTTTCAACAGTTAAAGCCACGGTTCCAAGTGATATCACTACTGCTTTCAGTTCAGTAGACAGACTTCACACATCTTCAGCATCCACTGAGAAGCCGCCTCTCATTGACAGAGAACCTGATGAAGAAACAACCAGTGACATGGTAATCATTGGAGAATCAACATCTCGTGTTCCTCCCACTACCCTTGAGGATATTGTAGCCAAGGAAACAGAAACAGATATTGATAGAGAATATTTCACAACTTCAAGTACTCCTTCTGCCACACAGCCAACAAGACCACCCACTGTGGAAGGCAAAGAAGCCTTCAGACCACAGGCACTTTCCACTCCAGAACCCTCAGCAGGGACAAAATTCCACCCTGACATAAATGTTTATATTATAGAGGTCAGAGAAAACAAGACAGGTAAGTCTTTGCTTTCTAGACATACCAGTCAAGGCAACCAGCATTTTATCTTGAAAATTACTTTTGGAAAAAAAATATCAACATGCCAAATGCTGCCAGTAGAAGATAACTGGAGTGTGAAAAAATTCTGTTTTAGCTTCATGTATTTGCACAAGAATTGGAAGAATATGTTAAACAATTGGAAGAATGTTAGATATTATTTTATTTTAAAAGTCATAAGAAGCCCTGCTTTGTCATCTAATATAACCAAATCATCACTGTTACATCACTTCAGAACATGCAGAACAAAATGTTTTAATTTCAGTGTCTTTCCATGTGTTACTACTCAAGTGTAGTACTAGACTGTGTTAACATTCCATTGGTCTTTAACTATTAACCTTCAGTACTTACACTGTGGACAGCTAAAACCGTATTGCATATGCCTAGGGCTGATAAAAAGACATCTAAAGGTTTGTTTTGGGTTTTCTCTTCCATGATTTGCAGGTTTATTATACAACTCTTAGGGTGGGTAATGTGGGTCTGTAGTTTAAATGTTATTTTAAAGAAAGTTCAACATATTTTCAAGCTGTAGTCTTTGGGTATTTTAATGAGGCTTTACATATTTAGAACAAATACAATCTAGCTCAGTTCTAGGAAATGCTGTCATCTATTGTGTCAAATATAATTTCAGAAAGTGGATATGTCAACATTACCTCTGTTCCCTAAAAACCAGGCTGTAATTTTATTTATTTTATGATTTAGTTATTTTATCTCTAGGAATATTCACAGTGCCTTCTATTCTGTTCAAATATTTTATATATCTCTCTGGCAAATTTCTTAAAAGCTGTTTCTTTACATTGATTAATACTTGCAATTTTTATCATCAAACATAACTTATTCCTTCCTAAAGGTCAGTCAACGGTATCTTCTAAATTCAGTAAGCTGAATTGCGAATACATAGTGTATGCAATACAATAGATCTATTCAGGTTTGTTTGTCTTTTTTTAATTTAGAAGATCATTGATTTTAGTTAAGTTGCTGTGTTTTAGTTTTAATATGTGGATTAAAGGAATAAATACTCATTTTTCCTTCACCTGGCTCTGAGAAGTCAGGCAGGAAGAATGATCTTGAGCAGGTTTTCTCTCTTAATGTTGGGCTATACCCCTCAAGGTGTCATTTTTCTTAAGAGGGATGCTACCCTCATTAGCCTGCTCAGGGGTGCACCTGCTGGGAACACAGGTGGCTCTAATGTCAAGTCAGCTGGCTTCCAGTGCTGTTAGATGGTAACTTGGCTTCTGTCACCCAGAACTTTCTCAGTGTAAAAGTTCATGTGGGACAGTGAACAGTAGAGGAGAGAATACACTCCCAGAATATTGACGTTAATCTCCACTTCCCAATACCGTTGAACCAGGCCAGGATTGGAGCATTATTTTCCTGCTAATAATGCTGTTTCTTGGAAACCATAACATATTTCTTCCCTCTTACATTCCTCTTCCGCCTCTTGGAGCTGGAGTTGGAGAGAGGAGGCGAGCTGCCAAGTAGTGGGAATGAGGATTCCTGTTAGTAGGGTTGGAAAAGTGACAAGAAGATATTACTATGAAAAAGAAAGAATTGAAGAGAAGCATAGGGATTACTATGAACGCTTAATTTGAGAATTAAAAAAATAATACTTGAATGACTAACTGTACAGAAGTTTTTCCCAATTTAGATTACTCTCTTTTTAGTGTAGATACTACATTGAATCAAGTGATATAGAAAATAGTAAAAAAATGTTCTGCATTTAAAAACTCTTCTAAATGGGAAACTGCGTTCAGGTGAGGGTGATCAAATTACAAAATGGAAAAAGTGAAAGTCAATCTCCGTGGAAGAATTGGCAGTCATCAGGGAAAAACAAAATCTAAGTTTATAAATGCTTACTTGAAATGGAGGGTCTGAGTAACCTAACTCAGAAACCATTTATACAAAGCGTGTATTTTTATCTGAATTGTCAGCTTAATTCAGCTGGGTCTGGGAAACACAACTAGGTGTTTCCTCCTCTTTCTTCCACTTTTAAAACATGTGACCATGATTTCCCTTCAAACTAATTTTCGTTCAGCGTTTATAACAATGGGTCAGAAAACTGTGGAAAGGGAATACTTGGTTATCTCCTTCGGCACGGGGTTCCAGTGAGTGGCGCGGGGTCTGGGGGTGAGGATAGGACATGTCTCTATCTAGTTCCCTCCCTCCATCTCTCTCTCTTTCCCACCACCCCAGCCCCCTCATCTACCTGGCTTTTCCGTGTGCTTTATACATGCCATTCTCCTTAAGAATAAAAACACTGTTTATTGTCTTGATAAGACGATGAGGTTGATTCAGATCCAACTGCTTTACTTATACTCATTTGTTTCCTATGAAAAATTTGATTTTTCAAGGATTTTTCATTTTGACAAGGGCAAACCCTAAAGCAGATGTTAAATTAATGAGTTTTAGGGCAGGTGTACATTAATAAGGAAAAATACATATGTGCCTGGAAAACCAACCTTTTTATGTATTAAGGCACATTTTTCCAAACTGGAAAATCCTTGGTACATGTACAAATTTATATAAATCTATTCATAAACATAAAATTGAACTCTACACATACTGTATATTCAAGTAAGCAAAAATACCACGCATGCTACACTAAACGAAGGCATTCATAATTTTTTTGCTGCACTCAGCCGCTCATATAAATCTTGATTTTTTAGAAAAAATTTTACTATTATGAAACAAAACATGCTATGCAGGACATGTTTATGTTATAATTGTTCCAGTGGATCTTAATAGCAACTTAGGGTGCTATTGCTAGAGAGCAACTGTAGTTAGCAGTTAAACAAAATCTGAAGGAACTTTTCAGCTCATAAAACTTTTATGAGCTGAAAAATGCTATAGGGTGGGTTTAACAGTGGTTCAGGGGATACTGGAAATATGACTCCTGTCTATTTCAGGAGTAATTTGCACACCTGCATTTGAAAAATTATTGAAAGGTTTTCTTTGTGAACATATATGAAGTCTATAGAGTTTAAAGGCATAGGAAGAGTTTTATCAGTTCTGGACTTTTTTTCCTTTTTTTTAAAGAATGCTCCTCGAAATCATCTGAAATGTCACAGGTTAGTGTAACAGGATTCTGAATGTTTTTAAAAACTGATATACTGTACCTTTAACTCAGAGAATAATGTGGAAGTGTACAGATATTAAATTTAACATTATTATGCAAATGTTCATGGTTATAACCTTAAAATAGGTGGCTTATTAGTTTTTTTAAACAAGTTTTAAACAAGTGTATACTACATACTATTTCTCAGGCCTGCTTGTTATTATTTTCTTGCCAGGTGTTCCTTTCTGCTAGTTTTATAATGTATATCTATCCAAATCTAAGTGTAAGACAGGTATTAAGCCAATATTAAACTAAAATGGTATATATATATTAAATATTGATAAAATTATTAATGAAATGGCATTAAAGATTAATGAGATTTTGAGAAGAATAATTTTGGCCTCTAAATTAGAGTCATTTTACTCTGTTTCCTTATTGAGAATTATGGTACTTTATTGCTGATATCATTCAGAAATAATTCCCATATGATTAATCCCATTTGCATTTTTGTTTGTACACTTGAGAAATGCATATACAGATAAAGATTTATTTTCTGAATATGATGCTGTTGAGGAGAGGGTAAAGAATAAGGGACGTTAGTTCTGAGAACAGGGGATATCTGGGTAAACGCCAATATTTATACCATTGATTGTACGGTCATCATTTTTTAAAAGGTAATATTAGCCCAAGATAGCCTCATATAATTTTTTAAAATCACATTTTTCATTTTTATAGAATTTATTATGTAGGAAAATTATTTTCAGAGTTTTAATTACAGAATCAGATTCCTTTCTTCAAATAAAATGTTATTCAGGGTCTCTATATTTTGAGTAGATAAAAAGAGTGGCTGTTCCGGTTAGTGTTTGAGGGATGTATCTGGAGGTCCACTTTCTTGGGACCTCTCCCTCACCCCCAGTGACAGTTTCTGAAGTAACATGTACCTCAGAACACAGCTAGAAAGAGAATGATAACATGTAGGTAATTCAAAATAAGCAGCAACATTTAATTCCTGAATGAATTGATTTTTTTAAGTAAAAACATTTTCTAAATTGGCCTAATTATCCATCTATCACTATAATGATACACAGTTATTAACTTTTACCTTTGAATAACTCTGTATGATCCCGTATAAAATAAATTAAGCAAATCTAGCTTCAATCTTATTGATAACTATGTGTAATCAAAATCATAGATAATTACATGTCAGAGTATGTGCAGAGCAAAGTCATCAAGCACACACTTAGAGCTTGATACTTCCAGACCACTTTTTACATATTTTATCATGTTTAAACCTCAGAGATAATTTGTGAGGCAAGTAGGGAAAGTATCGCAGATGGGCAAACGGAGGCACACTGGGTCTGACACTTTGGCACTGGTCTATGTCTTGGCGCTCCTTGGAGCATTTTTGCAGTGAGGCAATTCTCTCCCCTGATGAACTCACAGGAATAATGACTCTATTGGCTCAGGTGCCAGCCTGTCCATCAATTTCTGAAAGAACATAGACTCTGGAAAGACTGGCTTCTCGCTGGCATTCTATTGGTTTTAAAGCAGATGGCTTATATTTAGTTTGCTGCTAATATGGGACACTGTGTATGCTATTCAGATACCTGCTATGGCAAGAGAACAGCATGCTGAAATCAGTAGCTCTGACTCTGGGCTCTTTCTCTCCTGCAGAATTTTGGAGCACTTCCCTGAAAGTGGATGGATGGGGCGGGTGCCTGCACATTTGAGTGGTTCCCTTTGCTGGGCTCCAGCTGTGGCTCCCTTCCAGAGAAGCACATTTTTTTCTGCAGGGAATTAGGATGGCTTCCCCCATTTCTTCTTGGCTGTCTAGAAAAGGATTGAGTTCTTCTATTAGTCAAATAGTGAAAAAAGAAGAGACTGTCTATCTTCCTTTCGCTTCTATAGTAGGAAAAACAGAATTGACCTTAATGTTTCTAAATTATTAATGAGCTTAACACTGCACTACAGACCAAAAGTTACCTTTTTACAAAGTCCTTCTAAGTGAAATATTTTGTATGTATAACACTTACGGTCCCATAGAGACACACATACAAACATATATAGAGTCTGAATTTTTTAAAGCTTTTTTTAAAAAAAATTTATTTTATTTAATTTATTTTTGGCTGTGTTGGGTCTTTGTTGCTGCACCCGAGCTTTCTCTAGTTGCTGCGAGCAGGGGCTACTCTTTGTTGCGGTGCGCAGGCTTCTCATTGCGGTGGCTTCTCTTGTTGCGGAGCACGGGCTCTAGGTGCGCAAGCTTCAGTAGTTGTGGCTCGCAGGCTCAATAGTTGTGGCTCTCGAGCTCTAGAGTGCAGGCTCAGTAGTTGTGGCGCACGGGCTTAGTTGCTCCGCAGCATGTGGGATCTTCCCAGACCAGGGCTCGAACCCGTGTCCCCTGCATTGGCAGGCGGATTCTTAACCACTGAACCACCAGGGAAGCCCGACTCTCAAATTTTTAAGTGCTCTATAAATATTTTATTAACCCACTAATCTCAAGGAAAAATTTAAGAAATTGAAATTGTATTTCTCACAGGTTGAGTTTTACTAATAAAAGAGATGTTCCGTAGATAGCTAAAAGGAACTTGTTGTCTTCTTCCTAATGTGAACCAATGTCTATTCATTCTGAAAATGGCATTTGCAATTATAAGTTGCTATTTATCAAAACTACTACTGAGGTAGGGCGTTAACCAAAGGCAGATACCACTTAGTTCTTATTGGCAGTGACCTCTAGAGAAAGGCATACACTGTCTTCCAGCAGAGTGCAGTCAATCAAGGGTTCTCTTCAGGTAATGCTACAACATGCCTTGTTCTTTAACAGAATTAAAAGGGGCACAAAATAAACATAAACCATAGGCCCTGCTCCCAGGGATTTTAAGTGCCTTTTGGGGAGCCAGTATTAGCACAATCAAATATAATTGCAGTACAGAAACACATAATTACACACTTGGTATGAGGTACTAATTGTGAATGGCAGATGAGGTCAGCAAAGAAGGAATCAATGAAGGCAGGGGATTCAGAGAATAGTTCATGAGGAGGAAGATATATAAGTTAGTCCTTGTTGGAGGGGTAGATCAAAAATAAATTACCAGAAACTGGTTATTAGCCAATTGCTTCCCAACAGAGGCTCACCAGTGGGGCTAAGGAGCCCCAAGTACAATCAGGCATTTTTCCAGATAGGGCTGGGATGACAGAGTGGGCGTCCCTCCTTCAGAAGATGAATGCCTTCTTAGGATTCACCTAGAAACCTATACAGATTCATGGTTACCAGAGATATTCGGGCAACTTCCTCAGGAGGGATTGTTCTCACATTTTTCTGTTTTTTAATGATTGATACTGTTTGATAAAGATAGTGTCTTCTGTAAGTTAAATACGTTGAACTTTTCAAAATACATCCCTATGAAGTATCACGGTTCAGAGTTACACACTTGTAAAGTTAAATGACAGAAAACTACTTTTTAAAGAGTGGGCTGCATGTTCTAAACGGTGATCTATAGGTTTATGATATCTTAATTCAAGTGAAATTTGAATCGCTAATATTACAGAAGCAGGTGCTGTAAGTTGGGGAATCTAGAGTCAGTCTCTCCTTTGATTCTCGGCAATGCGGACCCAGGAATTTCTCAAATTTTCTGTCAGAATTTTTTGCCAGTAAAATGGATGTAGTGGCGATTATTGTATAAAAAGAATAATATTTCCTAAATTCTGACCCATACTCTTTTTTCCAAACCACAGGGATTATGAAATAAAAAGTTGATTATATATATATATAAACACATATATGTATCCAAACATATATATAATATACACGTATTCAACAAATAGTCAGATAATTGCCGTACACTAAGTACTACGCTAGAACTGGATTTCTGAAGCACACTCTGTCTGTGATATTCTGAACGACCATGGATAAGTAGTTGGTTTGCTCCATGGGATACATGGAAGACTCAGTTGATGTAGTGGAAAGAACCTTTGGAAACAGACCTGGGTTCATGGTCAACATTGTTATTTGTGACCTGTTTGGTCTTGAGTAAATTGCTTGATCTCCATAGACCTCAGTTGTTATATCATTAAAAATACATGCTAATACTACAAACTCACCAGATTGCTTAAAGGAGAAAGGATCTCTTCCAGGGCTTGCCAGTCACGGTGGCAGACACATTGCACATTTAACGCTCCTTAAGTGACTTGAAAACACCAAGCACAGTGCCTGGCACGTGGCAATGACTTAGTACAAATTAATTCCCTCTCAGCTTCAGCACTTATTTCATTCTGAACTTCTAAATGTAGGAAGATTTAGACGGTTTTGTACTAAATAGGTTAA